>NC_065581.1:24915000-25263125 GCF_024542745.1 Macaca thibetana thibetana | reverse complement strand
CTGGGCAACATAATGAAACTCCGTCTCTACAAAAATTGCAAAAATTAGCCGCGCATAGTGGCACGTGCCTGTGGTCCCGGCTATTTGGGGGGCTGAGGTGGGAGGATTACTTGAGCCTGGGAGGTAGAGGGTGCAGAGCCAAGATTGCACCACTATACTCCAGCCTGGGTGACAAAGTGAGACCCTGTCTCAAAAAAAGAAAAGAAGGAAAGTGAGAAAGAGAGAGATAGAGAGAGGAAAGAAAAGTATGGCACTATTTAAACCATAGACGTTATGGAAGGCAGGCAGTGGAAAAAAGAGGGGATTTGCTTTTTTAAAATTTACTTTTATTTATTTTTTATTTTGAGACAGGATCTCCCTTTGTCACCAAGACTGGAGTGCAGTGGCCTGATCATAGCTCACTCAATCCCTTGGGCTCAAGCAATCCTCCCACCTCAGCCTCCCAAGTAGCTGGGAGCAAAGACATGTGCCATTACACCCAGCTGATTTTTAAATTTTTTATAGAGATGGAGTCTCCTTATGTGGCTCAGGCTGGTCTCAAACTCCTGGGATCAAACGATCCTCCCACCTTGGCCCCTAAAGTGCTTGGGAGGAGTAAGCCACTGCACCTGGCCTTGCCATAACTTTTTAGGATCATAATACAGTTGATAAAGTTGTAATTGTCACAGAGGAAACTTTGGAGGCGGTGGAGGTAATTTTGGTGGAAAAGGAGGCGATGGTGGTGGAGGCACTGGCAGCAGAGGTAGTTGTGGAGGAGGTGATGGCGAATATAATGGATTTGGAAGTGATGGTGGCAACTATGGTGGTGGTCCTGGTTATAGTAGAATAGGGGGCTATGGTGGTAGTGGACCAGGACATGAACACCAAGGTGGTGGATTTGGTGGCATTGGTGGAGGATGTGATGGTTGCAATGAAGGGTGAAATTTTGACAGTGGTAACTATGGTGGTGGCGGGAAGTATAATGATTTTAGAAATTATAGTGGACAACAGCAATCAAATTATGGACCCATGAAAGGAGGCTTTCTGGGTGGAAGAAGCTCGGGCAGTCCCTATGGTGACGGTTATGGATCTGGTGGTAGAAGTGGTGGATATGATAGCAGAAGGTTCTAAAAAACAGCAAAAAAGGGCTTCAGTTCCTAGCAGGAGATAAAGTGAGGAGTTACCAGGAAAGCAGCAGGTTACTTTGAGACAGTCGTCTCAAATGCATTAGAGGAACTAGAAAAATCTGCCATAAAAGGAACAATTATCCATAGTTAGAAAAGTTACTGCAGCTTAAATAGGAAACCCTTCTTGTTCAGGACTGTCATAGCCACAGTTTGCAAAAAGTATAGCTCTTGATTAATGCAATATAGTGTCAATTAGATGTACATTCCTGAGGTCTTTTATCTGTTGTAACTTTTTATTTTTCTTTTCATTACATCAGGTGGATGGCCCTGTAAATTGTGGTAGTGGTACCAGGAATAAAGAATTAAAGAGCTTTTAACTTTTCAAAAAAAAGAAGCCTAATAATTTATACGAAAATGCATAAAGCGGCCAGGTGCGGTGGCTCACACCTGTAATCCCAGCACTTTGGGAGGCAGAGGTGGGTGGATCACGAGGTCAGGAGTGCGAGACCTGCCTGACCAAGATGGTGAAACCCCATCTCTACTAAAAACACAAAAAAAAAAAAAAAAAAAAAAATTAGCCAGGCGTGGTGGTGGGCGCCTGTAATCCCAGCTACTCTGGAGGCTGAGGCAGAGAACTGCTTGAACCTAGGAGGCAGAGGTTGCAGTGAGCCGAGATTGCGCCACTGCACTCCAGCCTGGGTGACAGAGGGAGACTCTGTCTCAAAAACAAAACAAAACAAAACAAAACAAAAAACAATGCATAAAGCCACAAGGACAAAGAAAACAGGAGATAGTAGCGAACAAGAAAATTCAACATTTTGGAACTGAGAAAGCTAATAGAGGAATGGTAGGTGACTTAGCAGACAGGTGAAAGATAAACTCTCCAGGGAGAGAGTGAATAAAAAGCAAGTTAATTTCTATAGCAGAATCCAAGAAAAATCTCAGGAACTAGATACACAAGTTATCTCTAAACGTGGAAGTACAGAATGAAGGAGGATTGGTAAAGAATTTAAAAGCTCTAGACACTCCATAGATTCCCTCCTCTACCTTACAAAGCCAGTCTACTGCACCCCCTGCACAGCTGCCTCAGATGGGAAGTTAACTCTTTGGAGAGGTTAAACCAAAAAAGACCTAGTCTTGGAACAGCAGAGGGTAAAAATGAGAAGCCATACCATATGGAAAGGGAAACATTCCTAAATATAAACCCCTCAAAAATTCCTTCTGTGTTTAGTTATCAGAAGTCTAGCAGCAAGGCTTATAATCCCATTCAGAGAATTGGAGAATTCCTCTCCTATGTTATTAATCATCTTTAAATGAAAAACCAATGAGATACTGACCTACGGGGACTGGCTAGTGAATAGGTCAAGTCCCCACCTGTCCCCCTCAATTGAGACCCACCATTTGACAAACCCTGCCCATTCATGTAAAGCTTCAGATCAGCTTTGTTATGCCTCACTGTAAATATAGACATCAAAGGCACACTGACGTTTGAGGACAGCCTCTACCATGAAAGCCAGAAACCAAAACAAACAAACCCCAACAAGGGACGTAGAAGAGCATGGAAGTGAAAGAAAACTTCAAAAATCTGTAGTGAAAGACATTCTGCCTCTGGCTGCAATGGAATAACAAGGATTGGACATTCTCTCCCACCAAAACCCAGAAAAATATGCAGAACATAAAAAGCTCTTATTTTTTCAAACATTGGACATCAGGTAAGACAAGACTTTAATCACTAAAAGAAGTTGAAACAAACAAGGTGATCACTCTGATTGCCCCTGATTTCTTTCTGGAAATAACCAGATTGTGGATGCAAAGAGGGGGATCCTAAACAGAGTCTACTGAGTCAAGGAGATGTAGGGATCGGAGAGGCCAAGAGCGCTGAATGTTTCGAGATAGAGTTCTAGGGAGGAGGGAGCTGTGCTGAAAAGAGCTCCAGAAATCTGCAGAGAGGTCTCTTTGAGTCTTTGCTGTGTATGTGGCCAGCCAGGCATAGGGTGAAACTCTACAAGGGCAGGCAAAAACCACTGGAGAGTTGTAAGGTGAACTACTTCTAGAGCTTACATGGGGCAGACAGATATTTGAGTTCTGACCAGTCCAAGTGGGAAGTTCTCTGTTCTCATTCTGGGCATCTAGTGGAGACTTTGAGAAGCTGGGAACAGAAGAGAAAATAAAATCCAAAGTAAATAGAAGAAAGAAAATAATACAGGTCATAGCAGAAATCAATGAAATTGAAATTGGACCCATAATTTTTTAAAATTAGTAAAACTTAATCTGGGTCTTTGCAAAAAAAAATATTAAATTTTATGCAACACTTGGTGGACTGATCAAGACAAAAAGAAGACACAAATGACCAATATTAGGAATCAGAAGGAGGGGGACATGATTACAAATATTAAAAGGGATAATATTGGAGCTATTATGAAGAACATTATGTCAATAAATTTGACAGGTTAAATGAAACCTACACATCCCTTGAAAGATAGAAATGTCAAAAGTGTCTCAAGAAGAAATAGAAAAAATCTGAAAAACCCTATATATACTAAAGAAATTTGAATTTCAAAATAAAAACCTCTCCATCAAGAAAAGGAAAAACAGTCACATCAATTATCTCTATAGACACACACACACAAACAACCATAAGACAAAATTCAACACCCATTCAAAATAACAACTCTCATTAACTAGGAATAGAGGATAATTTCCTCAAATTAATAAATTGAATCTATGAAAAACCTATAGCTAATGTTATATTAAATGGTGAAAGCACTTAGTCCCCCTTATGCTTCCCCGCTTAAATCAGAACCAAGACAAGAGTATCTACTTTTCCTACTTAAACTCAATATTATGCTAGAAGTCTTAGCCATTCTAATAAGGCAAGAATAAGAAACGAAAGACATAATGGGCAGAAAGGAAGAAAAGCCTGTCTTATTTGAAGATGGCATGACTGTATACATAGAAAATCCTAAGCAGTCCAGGCGCGGTTGCTCACTCCTGTGATCCCAGCACTTTGGGAGGCCAAGGCAGGTGGATCACGAGGTTAGGAGATTGAGACCATCCTGGCTAACACAGTGAGACCCCGTCTTTACCAAAAATACAAAAAGTTAGCCGGGCGTATTGGCGGGCACCTGTAGTCCCAGCTACTCGGGAGACTGAGGCAGGAGAATGGCGTGAACCCGGGAGATGGAGCTTGCAGTGAGCCGAGATCATGCCACTGCACTCCAGGCCGGGCAACAGAACAAGACTCCATCTCAAAAAAAGAAAGAAAAGAAAATCCTAAGCAAACTACCAAAAAAGCTGCTAGAAATAATAAATGAGTCTAGCAAAGTTGCAGGACACAGGTCAATACACAATGAATTGGATTTTCACATACCAGCAATGAAAAATTGGTAACTGGCCGGGCGCGGTGGCTCACGCCTGTAATCCCAGCACTTTGGGGGGCCGAGGCGGGCAGATCACGAGGTCAGGAGATCGAGACCATCCTGGCTAACACGATGAAACCCCATCTCTACTAAAAATACAAAAAATTAGCCGGGTGTGGTGGCGGGCACCTGTAGTCCCAGCTACTCGGGACGCTGAGGCAGGAGAATGGCGTGAACCCGGGAGGCAGAGCTTACAGTGAGCCGAGATTGCGCCACTGCACTCCAGCCTGGGCAACAGAGCGAGACTCCATCTCAAAAAAAAAAAAAGAAAAAAAAAAGTAAAATTGGTAACTGAAATTTTTAAAAAATCATTTATAGTGACATCAAAGTATTTAATAAGCAGGGATGAATTTAATAAAACAGACACAAGACATGTACAGTGAAAGCTACAAAACATTGCCAAGACAATGTAATGAAGAGCTAAATAATTCTACAACATATCAATTTCCATGGGTTGGAAGACTCAGTCAATATGGTTAAGTTACCAATTCTTAAATTGAACTACAGACATTAATGAAATCCCAGTAAAAATATAAGGAGGATTTTCTGTGGAAATTAACAGGATAATTCTAAAATTCATATGAAAATCCAAAGGATCCAGCCTGGGTACTGTAGTTGGACCCCTTCTCTAAAAAAATGTTTTAAAAAAATACCCAGGCATGGTGGTGTGCACCTGTAGTCCCAGCTACTCAGGAGACTAACGTGGGTGGATTGCTTGAGCCCAGGAGGTTGAGACTGCATTGAGCCAGGATCATGTTGTTGCACTTCAGCCTGGGTGACAAAGTAAGACCCTGTCTCAAAAACAAATAAACATTGTATTTGTGAGAGGTGTCATATTGTTTAAAAAAAAAAAAAAGAAAAGAAAAACAAACAGAAGAATAGAAAATCCAAAGGAGTTAAAATAGTCAAAGCAATTTTGAAGAAGAACAAAGTTACAGAACTTATACTACCTAAATTTGAGACTTACTATAAAGCTGTTACAATTACAATTACATGTATCTACATGATATTGGGGTGGGGCACAGTGGCTAACACCTGTAATTCTGAGGTAGGAGGATCGCTTGAGTCCAGGAGTTTGAGACCAGCTAGGGCAACATAGTGAGACCTCATCTCTATAAAATAAAAAAAGAAAGATAGTGACATTGGCATTTTATTGTATGTATGTATGTATGTATCGAGACAGGGTCTTACTCTATCACCCAGGCTACAGTACAAGGATGCCTTCATAGCTCACTGCAGCCTCCTGGGTTCAAGTGATCCTCCTGGGTTCAAGTGATCCTCCTGCTGCTTCAGGCTGCCAAGTGGCAAAAATCACAGGTGTGTGCTACCATGCCTGGCTAATGATTTTTATTTTTATTTTTTGTAGAGACAAGATCTCACTGTGTTGCCTAGGCTGGTCTCAAATTCCTCAAATTCCTCAAGTGATCCTCCTACCTAAGCCTCCCAAAGTGTAGGGATTTATAGGTGTGAGCCACTGCACCCAGCAAGAGAATAGATTTATAGATCAGCAGAACAGAATAGAAAGTACAGAAATAGTCCCACACATACTTGATCTATTGATTTTTTACAAAGGTACCAAGGTAATTCAATGAGAAGGAGTAGTCTCTTCAACAAATGGTGCTGAAGTAACTGATTATCCATATGGAAAACAATGATCTTTGACCTTTGCCTCATGCCATAACAAATATTAACTCTAAATGAATCAAAAGCTATACATAAAGTTTAAAGCTATAGATCTTCTAGATAACAACATAGTAGAAAGTCTTCATGGTTTGGGGTACACAAAATTTTATTGGATTGCATTCATAAAGCACAAGTCATAAAAGAAAAAAAACTGATAAACTGAACTCCATGAAAATTAAAAACTGCTGCCCCTTGAATTACACTGTTAAGAAAAGGGAAAAGGAACACATTTTCTCAATAACATATATTTGACAAAGGATGGGTGTGGAATATACAAGGAATTCTTATGACTCAATGATAACAATGAGCAAAACATTTAAACAGGCATTTCACCAAGAAAATATACGGATGACCAATGAGAATATGAGAAGGGGCTCAATACCATTAATCATCATAGAAATGCTAATTAAAATCATATTGAGTTTGAAAAGCTAAGGTGAGCAGATCACTTGAGCATAATCAGGAGTTCCAGACCAGCCTGGGCAACATGGCCAAACCCCATCTCTACAAAAAATTAAAAACTTAGCCAGGTGTGGTGTTGCTTACCTGTAGTTTCAGCTATTTGGGAGGCTGAGGTGGGAGGACTGCTTGCGCCTGGGTGGCAGAGGTTGCAGTGAGCCAAGATTGCTCCACTGCACTCCAGCCTGGACGACAGAGGGACACCACGTCTCCAAAAAAAAAAAACACTGGGTGTGGTGTGTGCTTGGGGTCCTAGTTACTTGGGAGACTGAGGTAGAAGGATGGGTTGAGCCCAAGAGTTTGAGGCTGCAGTGAGCTACGATTGGGCCACTGCACTCCAGTTTGGGTGACAGAGGAGAGCGTGTCCCAAAATAAACCAATCAAACAACAACAAAAATACTAAACCATATTGAGGTACCACCACATCCACCAGAATGGCTAAAATTTAAAAGGCTAACAATATTAAACGTTGGTGAAGATGTAGAGTAAGTGGAACTCCCATGCAACGGATGGTAGGAATGTAAAATAATACAATTACTTTGGAAATATGTTGTCAGTTTTTTACAAAGTTAAGCGGATAATTAACATACAACTTTGCTATTTGCCTCTATATATTTACCTAAGTGAAATAAAAAAACATATGTTCCCACCAAGACTTATGTATGAATGTTTACAGCACTTTTATTTGTAGTAGCCGAAAACTAGACTGAAGTAAAATGCACACAGCAGATAAATGGATAAACACATTTAGCATAGTCATACATTAAAATAAATACTTGGTGGGGCATGGTGGCTCACACATGTAATCCCAGCACTTCGGGAGACTGAGATGAGCAGATCTCTTTAGCCCAGGAGTTCAAGACCAACCTGGGGAACATGGCAAAACCCTGTCTCTACAAAAAATAAAAATTAGGCCGCGCAGTGGCTCACGCCTGTAATCCCAGCACTTTGGGAGGCTGAGGCGGGCGGATCACAAGATCAGGAGATTGAGACCATCCTGGCTAACACAATGAAACCCTGTCTCTACTAAAAATACAAAAATTAGCCGGGTGTGGTGGCGGGCGCTTGTAGTCCCAGCAATTCGGGAGGCTGAGGCAGGAGAATGGCGTGAACCTGGGAGGTGGAGCTTTCAGTGAGCCGAGATAGTGCAACCACACTCCAGCCTGGGCGACAGAGCGAGACTCTGTCTAAAAAAAAATTAAAATTAAAATTAAAAGTTAGCTGGGCATGGTGATGTGTGCCTGTAGTCCTAGCTAGCTACCTGGGAAGCTAAGGTCGAAGAATCACCTGAGTCCAGAAGGTCGAGGCTACAGTGAGCCATGATCCCACCACTGCACTCCTGCCTGGGTCACAGAGTGAGATCTTGTCTCAAAAAAATAAATTAAATAAAGAGAGAGAAATACTCAGAAATAAAACGAAAAGAACTGATAATATATATGGCAATATGGATGAATCTCAAAAACATTATGCTGAGAAAAAGAAATCTAGACACAAAGGAGTATGTACTTGTGGTAACAGGAGGCATACATTTGTCTAACCTCAGATTCCATGGGGATTCTATTTTTGCAAATCAGAAAAGATAAAATAACTCTCAGAATTTTATATGTATTACCAGAAATGTTTATTTCTGGAAGTTATTGGGAAGAATCTGCTTTCTACCTCATTCAGGATGTCAGCAGAATTTAGTTCCTTGTGATTATGGAACTGAAATCTGTTTCCTTGCTGCTGTCACTCAGGGCCCATTCTCAGCTCCTAGGGCCAGCTTACTTTCCTGGGCATGTGGCCCCTTTCCATTTTCAAAGTGA
Organism: Macaca thibetana thibetana; assembly: GCF_024542745.1. Classification (NCBI taxonomy): domain Eukaryota; kingdom Metazoa; phylum Chordata; class Mammalia; order Primates; family Cercopithecidae; genus Macaca; species Macaca thibetana. Next base: position 25,254,653 of record NC_065581.1, on the reverse strand, counting down.
GCAAAGCTAGAATCTCTCTTGCATCAAATTCCTCTCATGCTTGTAACCTCTTTCACCAGAAAGAGACTTGTCCTTTTTAAGGATTCACCTAGACAGGTCAGGACCACCAAATATAGTCTTTCTCTTTTTATTTTTATTTTTTTTTATTTATTTATTTTTTGAGACAGGGTCTCACTCTGGTTGCCCAGGCTGGAGTGCAGTGGTGCAATCTTGGCTCACGGCAGCCTCAACCTCCCAGGCTCAAGTGATTCTCCCATCTCAGCCTCCTGAGTAGCTGGGATTACAGGCGCACACCACCATGCCAGCTAACATTTTTGTATTTTTAGTAGAGACAGGGTTTCACTACATTGCTCGGGCTGGTCTCACACTCTTAGACTCAAGAAATCTGCCTGCCTTGGCTTCCCAGAGTGCGAGATTGCAGGCGTGAGCCACTGCACCCAGCTAGTCTCTCTCTCTCTCTATTTATTTATTTATTTATTTATTTATTATACTTTAAGTTCTGGGATACATGTGCAGAATGTGCAGGTTTGTTACACAGGTATACAAGTGCCATGGTTATTTGCTGCACTCATCAACCTGTCATCTAGGCTTTAAGCCCCGCATACATTAAGTATTTGTCCTAATGCTCTCCTTCCCTTTCCCCCTCACCCTAGTCCCTCTTTCTTAAAGTACTGTATATAACACAACCTAATAATGAAAGATCCCATCATATTTACAGGTCCCTTCCGTGCTCTAGGGGAGGAAATATACCACAATCTGCTACCACAATAAAGTTGGCATAAAACAGAGAGAGAAAAAATTAAGAGAAATTTCAGCAAATCATTGTATTGTGGATACTGAATGATGGGCTATACATGTTTTTGTTCAGTTTTACTGAACTTTGGTGTGTGTGTGTGTGTGTGTGTTGTATTTTCAGCATATTGATCAATCACAAAAAGAATATTAAACTACTTTTATTGCAAATGTAATTATTTTTCACATTCCTTTTCTACTTTATTAATATCTATATACTCAGGATTAACCTTTGTTGCTTGCTTCTCTCCTCTGGAACCTGATATCTGGGGCAATTTTAGGAAGTTATTTCTGAAGTGGGGGCAATAAATAAGTCAAGCTAAAAAAAAGAAAATAGCAGTTTGAGAAATCTTTCCAAATTTTCTGTTTAAAAAATCTGGCCACATAAGAAGTGAAAATGATAATAATAGCCATCAATGATGTAAGCCACTGACGCATTTCATCAGCATTGCTTACCTTCTGCTTTCCCCTTGTTCAGTGTCATCACATGAATTGTCATAAAAATAAGATGATTATCGTTCAATTGCTCATTAGTTCAGGCTGTGGAGATCTCCTAAAAAGGATAACTTATCTTGTGAGACCTCACTATTTGTTACTAGAGAAAAGTGTGGGATGTTTTGGATTGCAAATGGAAAGTTTTCCTCTTTAACTGAACTCTTGAGATTGTAGTGAAATCATCCATGCCCTGAAGCATCATAATCGTTCCCATATGGACGAATTCATTCAAGAAACAGTTATATTTGCATATATAGATTATCCTTAGAAATACTTTGTCCCTGTTTCGGGAATCTTTGAGTTCAAACAGCTCTCAAGGGTGTATAAGAGGATTTTACTCCTCCTACCCACCTCCCCATTACAACTCAGTTCCCTAGTGTTTTCCTCCAAATATTTTTAAGAAGTGAGGTAAGCTGGCTCTGAGGCTTCTAAATTCTGAATTCTGGCTCATTTTCACTGAGTCATTCTGGAGGTCCTAGCCTTGAAACAACTTCTCTTTTGTTCCAATAAACAATAAGCTTAAGAAAAAAGGTTAACTGTCTAATAGCCCCATGATTCCCTTGGCTATCTAGCTAGAAACTCTGTTTGCAAATCTGCTATGTCTTTGATGAATAGGAAATTTACAAATAATTCACAATTATGTTGAGTTAGTGCAGGTAGGGAGTTATCAGACAGCCAAGTTACTTTAAAAGTCACCTGTTGGAAAAGTAGTAATTTAAAAACCTGCTCAGTTTTTACCTTTCTTTCTGGTGATTACCTTAATATCGTATTGCACCCTTTGTTATCTTTTCAGGTACTTAGATTTTCTTTTCCTTTATTGCTGATATTGTTATTACTCTATGAAGCAATACAACTATTAGCCATCTGCTTCTCTTCCTCTTTTGGACAATTGACATTTTGTCAAATGGCAAAAAAACAGTATCAACCATACTAAGTAATAACTAGCATTTATGAACCCTTCTTTCATGTTGAAGACAAAGCACTTTAAGTGTTTTATCTCGTGTAACTCTCAAGACAACTTAAGAGGTAGGTGCTTTTATTATCTCTAGTATTTAAATAGGGAAGCTTCACCCCACACGGGTTAGATAACTGTCCGTAAGTCACACATGGACACCACAGAGTAGTTCTGATTACAGGTTGTGGTGCTTCTACAGATTCCTAATCTAAAATGCCAGTAAAGAAGTGACTGCTACTGCCATCTGCTGGTAACTAGCAGAGTTGCTAGCTACTTTTGCTCATGCTGCAACTAAAAATCTGTACAAATTAGTGTTTGCAATGAGAGCTCTCTTCTGATACACGTTGGTGTCTCATGATGCCATCTATCATGCTCGTGTTTAGAACAGTCCCTGACACACAGTAGGCACTCAGTATTTACGGAATGAACAAATGGAGATCCCAGGAGAGTTTTTGTTGGTAAAACTTCTCAAGTTGTCCTGAAAGAACATAGACGCTGTCTCCACACAAAGCAATGGTGGTGTTTTTCTTCCCTTTTTTCTTGAGATGGAGTCTTGCTCTGTTGTCCAGGCTGGAGTGAAGTGGCATGATCTTGGTTCATTGCAACCTCCACCTCCTGGGTTCAAGTGATTCTTCTGTCTCAGCCTACTGGGTAGCTGGAATTACAGGTGCGTGCCACCACACCTGGCTAATTTTTATATTTTTAATAGAGACGGGATTTCACCATGCTGGGCAGGCTGGTCTTGAACTCCTGACCTCAGGTGATCCACCCACCTCAGCCTCCCAAAATGCTGGGATCCCAAAGTATTGGGATTATAGGCAGGAGCCACCACACACAGCCTATGATGCTGTTTTTCAAGTATTTACTTCGTTCACTGTGCTGTCTCTGCATTTACAATATCCTTTGCATTTCCTTGCTATAACCTAGTTTACAAGTGGAGTCTCACTCATATTTAAATCTAACTTTATCAGCTACATTGTATAGGTTTTAGAAGGAATCCTAGTTTCAGAACTGAAAAAGACCTGAAAAATCCTGGCTAGTGTTTCCCAACCCCTGTTTCAAAAGACAGTGATTTTTAAAAGTTTAATAGACAAATAAGTTTCAGAAACAGTACAGTAGATACATTTCCCTTTTTTTTTCACTGTAGAACTTCTCAGAGTATTTAACATGCTACTGTGCATTAGAAGTCTTTGAGAAGGGTTATACATAAAACTGTATTTGGCAGCTTGGGCTGCCATAAAAAAATACCATGGGCTAGGGGCTTAAACAAGAAAAATTCATTTTCTTACAGTCTGAAGGTTGGAAGTTCAAGATCAAGGTGCTGACCAGTTAGGTTTCCAGTGAAGGCTCTCTTCCTGGCTTGCACATACCTGCCCTCTTGTTTTGTCTTCACAGGGTCCTTCCTTGGAGGATGGTCTTGGAGAGAGTGAGAGGTGCTCTTCTTATGTCTTTTCTATTAATGACACCGATCCAGTTGGATCAGTTCTGCACCCTTATGACCTAATTCAACCTTAAATACTTCCTTAGAGGCCCCATCTCCAAATACAGCCACAGAAGAGGTGAGGGCTTCAAAATATGAATTTGGGGGGACACAAACATTCAGTCCACTTCCCAAATAGTACTTGATCACAGATTCTTTCTCGTTTAGCTCCTATTAACATCCTAAGGGACATTAGTGTTTTGTGGAACTCACTTGGAAATTTCCAATATACCAAACTCCGGTTACTACAGATGGAGCCCAGTGAGAATAATTTTCCTAATATCATACAGCTAGTTATTGGCAGAGCTAGAACTCTCACTTTAAGTCTTGTTTTCATGATATCATGCTTGTTCTATTTTATTTTTCCATATGAAAATAAACACTAGTACTGCCTTTGCAGAACTTTACAGTTATAAAGGGGATATGAACTAACATTTATTGAGTGCTACTATGTGACTTTTCTACCCTCCCCCATGCTAAATGGGTTAAACATTCCAGATTTTATGACTGTTGCATTTCACATCATGATTTAATAAATGCTTAAATGATAGTCTCTATGGGATGAGTCACTGAGAGTCCGCCCTGAGAGGTACATCTTTTTTCTTTTTCCTTTTTCTGAGACAGAGTCTCGCTGTGTCGCTGTGTCGCCCAGGCTGGAGTGGAGTGGTGTTATCTTGGTTCACTGCAACCTCCGCCTCCTGGGTTCAAGCAATTCTCCTGCCTTAGCCTCCCAAGTAGCTGGGACTACAAGCACCTGCCACCACACCTGGCTAGTTTTTTTTTTTGTATTTTCAGTAGAGATGGGGTTTCACTGTGTTAATCAGGCTGGCCTAGAACTCCTGACCTCGTGATCTGCCCGGCTCGGCTTCCCAAAGTGCTGGGATTAAAGGCATGAGCCACCGCGCCTGGCAGCCTTTTTTTCTTTTTTAAAACATTTTAATCTTTTAAAAACCTTTAAACTGACAAATAATAATTGTACATATTCATAGGGGTATATAGTGATGTTTTGAAACATAATGTATGGTGATCAGATCAGTGTAATTAGCATATCCATAATCTGAAACAATGATCATTTCTTGAGTTGGGAACATTCTGTATCCTCCTCCTCCTCTAGCTATTTGAAACTAAATATTACCTACAGTGGTATAGAACAATAGAAGTTATTCCTTCTATCTACCTGTAATTTTGTCCTTTAACAAATCTCTCCCTGTCCTGCCCCCAACCCCCCCTTCCATTGACCCTCCCCAGCCTCTGGTATCCTCTGTCCTACTTTTTGCTTCTATAAGCTTAACATTTTTTTTTTTTTTTTTAGCTTCCACATATGTGTGAGAACATGTGGTGTTTAACTTTCTGTTCCTGGCTTATTTCACTTAACATAACGTCCTCCAGTTCCAGCCGTGCTCACATTGGCCTTTTTTTAATGCTCTAGAAAGTTATATTGTTTTCTGCCACAGACTTTATAATGCTGTGTTCTTTTCTACTCTTCCTTTTTACTTCCCACCCTGTTCTCCTGCACTTCAGATGCATAGAATTGTGTTAACTATAACCTTTGGGTGTTAATTTGCCATCATCCTTGATCCATTCACAACACCGTTCAATAATATAATAAACATCCAATTCAATAATCAGAATAAGTAACCTATATTTATCTATCTACATGTGCCTTTCTTGTCTCATCCCATTGGATCTCCCTCAAATAACATTTTGATCCTAAATGTTAGATTTATCGTTTGTTTGCTTTTTGTTGTTTTTACTTGCCTAACCACACACACCACCACACACACACACACACACACAACCTCTATTGGTTATATGGTTTCCTGGTTTTTTGTTTTGTTTTGTTTCGTTTTGTTTTTTTACAGTCCAGAGGTCTTTTATTTTATTTCTTCAACACCTATTATGCATGAATTCATAGGGAAGAGATTCCAGCATTCCAGCAGCTCAGGCGCTTTCCCATTGGTTCTCACACAGTGTGCTTCTCTGGGTGGAGCAGGCTGGTGCTTCAGTTGAACCTAGGTACTTTTCTCTTTGGCTTCCTTCTTTTTCTGATCATTTTCCTTCACACGTTTCAGGAAGCTACATCGGCTCTTAGAGTGTTTAGTGTACTCAATACGCACATTAATTCTCTTGGCAAGAATCTTGCCCTTAACTTGTTTGTTTAAAACAATGCCAAAAGCATGCTGGGTAAAATTGTAGACTCTTCCAGTTTTGCCATGGTAACACCTGTGGGGCATTCATTTTTGAACAGTACCCATTCCCTTGATGTCTACATTATCACCTTTCTTATAGATTTGCATATATGTGGCCAAAGGAAAAACTCCATGTTTTCTCAAAGGCCTAGAGAACATATATCCGGTGCCTTTCCTCTTTGCCTTTGTATTCGTCATTTTGACAAATTACTGGAAGATGAGGGTTCTGGCCAAAAGGCTGGTTTTGTTTTTGGGTCACATTTTCTTGCTTGTCTGCATGAGAATCTTGGATTAGATGATGGACATCGTGAGGTTATATCATTTACTGTCTAGACTTTGTAATCTTCCTTTAAACATAACAATATTATTTTGAGTTTTTTTTTCCAGGAGGCTTACTGATTCTTTCAAAGGATTTGTTTGTTTGTTTTATAAAAAACTGGATCTGCTATATTACCAAGGCTAGGCTCAACTCTTGGGCTCAAGTAGTCCTCCTGCTTCAGTCTCCTGAGTAGCTGGGACTACAGACACGCATCACCATGGCCGGCTTAAAGGTTGTTGTTAATCTTTGTTAGGGTTGGTCTGGAGTGCCCTATACTACTAGCTATTTTAGTTTTGCTCCAAAGGTGCAGCTTTTCTGGGGCCTTTAGTGAATACATGAAGTATTTAGCAAGGTGTTTCTACTCTACTTGGTCAGAAATGTAACATCTCTCAGTCCTCCGAGAGTTGTTTAGCTTCAGTTACCTGGTAACTGTTCTTAGTAGGATTCATCCATGCTATCACATATGGTTTGTATTTATTCACTTTTACTAGTTACTGTGCTAAATTCTTTCTATGATTTTTCATGTGGTGGTATTATCACTTATTTTATAGATGGAAAATATGAGGTGCAGAGAAGGGATGGAAAAAAGAGAGGATCAGGATTTCAGTTTTTTTCTGCATTTCTCATCATCCCATGAAGTCTCTGGATAACATAAGCCAAGTTTTCATATCCCTTGATGTGTATGATACTTACATGGTGCCAAGAACAAGATGCATACTCAATAAATATTCATCACTCTAGGCAAAAGTGGGCACAGATGGAAAATAAAATTATTTGAAGGTAAAGAACACTTGATTAAGAATTAGTCAGCAAAATAACACTGAATCAGAATAAATGGGTTCTAGGCTTCACCCCATTGTGAATGAACAATATATTACTTTTAGGCAGTGTTTTCCTATACTTGTTTACGTTTGCTCCTCACGAAAACCTGCTGAGCTAACCTAGGGTAAGGTCTTGGTAGGAAGACATCCCAGTCACAAGGCAACAAACACATGATAAAGGCAAGTTTTAAAATCAGATCTTCTGAATGTAAAATATATATATATATATATATTTTAGAAGGGTCTCACTCTCACCTAGGCTGGAGTGCAGTGGCGCTGTCATAGCTCCCTGCAGCCTCAAACTCCTGGGCTCACGCGATCCTTTCACTATCTTAATCGCTTTGAGTCTCAGTTTTCCCATCTATAAAATGGGGATGTCACCTAGTTCACTAGGTTGCTCTGTTGTTTAAGTGAAATAAATAAATATAAATCATACTGAAATACTTAAAGAATTCAATAAATGTTTATTATTAGGAAACAAACATATGGTAATTTTTGAGCCAGAGTCTTGTTCTGTTGCCCAGGCTGGAGTGCAGTGGCACAATCTCGGCGCATCACAACTTCCGCCTTCTGGGTTCAAGGACATCTCCTGGGTTCAAGCGATTCTCGTGGCTCAGCCTCCTGAGTAGCTGGGACTACAGTCGCATGCCACCACGCTCAGCTAATTTGTGTATTTTTTCTAGAGGCAGGGTTTCACCATGTTGGCCAGGCTGGTCTCGAACTCCTGACATCAGGTGATCCACCCACCTTGGCCTCCCAAAGTTCTGGGATCACAGGCATGAGCCACCATGCCCGGCAAAAAAAAAAAAAACAACAAAAAAAAACTTAAACAAACAAAAAACCCAACAGGGTTTATGACTCCACATCCTGCCAACCATCAACCACACCGTATTGTACCTCTCACCATATATTTTTACTTAAATTACCTAACATTTCTTAGCCTTGGTTTTCTCACTGAAAACAGGGGAGGCTGAACTTAACTATACATAACTCTTCTGCTTCTAAATGTGTCTGAGAGAAAGACTGAAATAAGCAAGGGAGAGTGGATGCCCTTCTTACTTAAATATAAGATTTTCATCCGAGATGAGTTTAAACTTCCAGTCCTGTGAATTTGCTACTCTTTTTGAAGCTAATAACAATTAAAAAATAGAGCTATCTTTAATTCAGCAAAAAATAATTATTTCCAAATCCTGAGAGATCAATGAGACTGCAAATCTAACAAATTCATTTTTAAGGATGAAAACCCTAATTTCATCATAAGGAGGCAATGATAAGATTCTTTTATTTTGTATAAAACATCATAATTTATCATTTTTAACAAAATGGACACCACAAGTTTTCCTTTTGGAATAGATGTTTTAATCACCCTTTGTATGTGATATCTTTTGATCAACAGGAGTTTTGGGATCTCTAAACACTCTCACAAATTATTCAGGGCTCACTTTGGTTTTTAAAATTAACATTTGATTCATTTAAGTAATAAATGCAAAAGCCCAGTTTCCCCCTTACATTTAAGTTCATTTTACACATTTTAAAATTCGATTTATAAATAAGGTAATATTATAAAATTCACTTTTAAGGTGGCCTTTGATTATTGCTTAGTCCGATTTGCAAACTTCCTTAAATATTTTAAGCAACCTATGCATTTATTGTTTTCAAATTTTTAAAGTTCTTTAGTTTTCTGACTTACAAGGAAATCTTCCTAGGTATTTAAATACGCATAATAAACCTAATAAGTAATCTTGTATTTATGCTAAATCCTTATAAATTACATAAAATTATCTTAAGCCTTTCAACCTAAGAGAAGTCTGGATCAATGGTGATGTTTCACATTTTAAATTTAGGGCCATTTGGCTAATCTATTGAATAATTAATATATTCAGAATTTCTTAAACATTACATTACTTAAAACTACCACAGTCACAGTTTATCCACAAACATAAATCTGAAATATTAGAACTAATTTTTTGCTTTTCAAAAAGCATTCCTCTACTAAATTCTAGCTCTTTTTAGGACTAATTCACTTCCAACAAAAAAACAACTCAGTCTACCCACTATCATACCAGAGATTTCGGTAAGGAGCTTAAGCTGAGGCATCCAAGACAATTTCCCTCTCAACCATGATGGGCAGGTGGAAGCTTCCATGGCCACGCCCTCCATGTGGAGCAGACTCACAGCCCAGGGCCACTGAGACCAAGGAACATGTTACATAGTGTCAAGGCTGGGTTAATTTGGCAACTCATTCTAGATTGTTTTATAATTTGATTATATTAAAATAATTTAAGATTAATTTTTTTTTCTAAAATTCTTTTCATGTCTCCTAATTGAGACCTGGTTAGATTCCACATATCCCTCTTGTCTTATCCAGCTCTAAGTCACAGTTCTGGGGACATTTTAATGATGCCTCCAAGCACATACAGACATTGCCAGGAACCTGGCTGCTCACTAACAGATGCTCCAGTCCTTGGACACCCCACATTTGAAAAGGCAGCACTGTCTGTGAGAAAAGCATAAATAATTTAAACAAAATAGGAAGAGCTAGAATGAGAACTAGTGTGAAAAGTCAAGAAAAATCAAAGTATATTATTGGAATGTAGAAGTGATCTGCAGTGAGACCAGAGTCTATCACATGCGCACATAGAAAATGATTATATTTGTTCAGCACATCAGCATAAATAGATAAGGTAGCTCTCAACTGAAGGAGGTCTTCCCAAGAGATCCAGCACGTCCCCAGGCCCTGCCTGGCTGCCCTGTGGGCTGAGAGAATCAATATGTCAACACATCTGATATCTATTCACTGTATGACAGCACAGATTATCTGGGCTAAGGGTTCTTGTAATTTAAAAAATACTATTTAAGACAGAAGTGTCATAAGGGAGCCTACAACTTGTATGGCCCCCATGGACTCATAGTAATTGTTGAGATGTTTAAGATCTGAGGCCAGCTCCTTAGTGACACTGAACAAACATTTCAGCATCAATCAATTGCATAACCATCACCTAAGTATCAATGTCGTGAATATCCACCCACTAATATGCACATGTAATTACATATATTTTACATCTTAGAGTGCAGCAAAATTTATTTTTTTAAAGCTCCTTCATCATCTTTTAAAAATATTTATTCTCGTTAGCCATTCTGATTCACTTTTACTAACATGTAATAGGAAATGTAAGTTTCTTGTTTTATTTATTTGTTCAACAAAAGGAACACATCTAGTAAATGAAAAAGCTAGTACTTGAACCCAGGTTCTTAACTATGGTCTTATCGCATTAGTTGCTGCTGAGGCACACATTATTAACTATCATTAGTAGGTAAGTTTTCTGCAGAACTAAAGAGAGATCCAAAGACAACAATAGCCAATACCACCATCAGAATTGGTCCCAGAAGAATAGGATCTCGGATATTTTATTTTTGCATAAATACAATTCAAGTTTCAACTCAAAAGAAAAGAGAGAACCTGGAGAAGTTTCAGTGTACAACCATAAAGTTTGTTTTTTTTTTTTAATCACATGAGGAAAGCTGAATAATACCAATTTACTTAGCTTGAGGGTGAGAAAAGCTCTCATGTACAAGAAAGCCCACATCCCTGGCTTAATCTTAAATGATATATCCGTGTGATTTTTATTTTGACAGAGTTTTGCTCTGTTGCCCAGGCTGGAGTGCAGTGGTGTGATCTCGCCTCACTGCAACCTCCACTTCCTGGTTCAAGTGATTCTCCTGCCTCAGCCTCCTGAGTAGCTGGGACTACAGGCACACACCACCATGCCTGGCTAATTTTTGTATTTTCAGTAGAGAGAGGGTTTTGCCATGTTGGCCAGGCTGGTCTCAAACTCCTGACCTCAGGTGATCTGCCTGCCTCGGCCTCCCAAAGTGCTGGGATTATAGGCGTTAGCCACCATGCCCGGTCATGATTTCTTCTTTTTTCTTTTTCTTTCTAATTTTTTTTTCTTAGAAATAGGATCTCACTCTGATGCCCAGGCTAGAGTGCAGTGGTGCAATCTCAGCTCACTGCAGCCTTGACCTCCAGGGCTGAAGTGATCCTCCCACCTCAGCCTGCTGAGTAGCTGGGACCACAGGTGTGTGCCCCTACACCCAGCTAATTTTGCTTATTTTTTATAGCGATGAGAGCTCACTATATTGCCCAGGCTGGTCTTGAGCTCTTGGCTTCAAGTGATCTTTCCATCTCGACCTCCAAAAGTGCTGAGATTACAGGTGTGAGCCACGGCACCTGGCCTATTTGTGTGGTTTCTTACTTAAAATGATAAGCCGGCTGGGCTCAGTGGCTAAAGCCTGTAATCCCAGCACTTTGGGATGCCGAGGTGGAAGCATTGTCCATGGCCGGGAGTTTCAGACCATCCTGGGCAACACAGTGAGACCCCTGTCTCTACAAAAAAATTTAAAAAATTAATTTAAAAATCTTTCCTTTCACCCTCTCTCCCTCCCTTCCATCTACATGCATTCAAGTACATGTGTATTTTAGGAAAATGTACATGTTTATTGTAGACAAAGCAGATAAGCCAAAAGAAGAATATAAAACTTCCCGTGATCCACATTACAAGTAGATGTACTCTGTGTGTGTGTTAAGAGAGGCTGTGTGCGTGCTTCTAAATCAGTAGTTCTCAGCCTTAGCTTACCTGGGGAGCTATTGAAGTAGATGTCTAGGACACCCACTCAGAGATTCTGACTTAATCAGGCTGAGATGCGGTTTGGTCATTGGATGTTTAGCCAAGGCGGGTGGATCACAAGGTCAGGAGATCCAGACCATCCTGGCTAACATGGCGAAACCCCGTCTTTACTAAAAATACAAAAAATTAGCTGGGCGTGGTGGCACATGCCTGTAGTCCCAGCTACTCGGGAGGCTGAGGCAGGAGAATCTCTTGAACCCAGGGGGCGGAGGTTGCAGTGAGCTAAGAGCGTGCCACTGCACTCCAGCCAATGACAGAGCGAGACTCCATCTCAGGAAAAAAAAAAAAAAAAAAAAAAAAGGGTTCCTCAAGTGGTCCTTACTGTGCAACCAGTATCTGCTATAGACTTTTTTCTATTCTCATATCATATTTGCACAAAATAAGCTCATAGCCTGCCATTTCCCCTTAATATATTGTGAAGATCCTCTAATGTAGATAAATGAACTTCCATAAAATAATTTTTAAAAGCAAATTTATTCAAATAAAAGAAACTTAAAAGACATAGAACTAGAGATATTAGAAATCTGCATGCAGTAAAAAGGTGAATATAAATTAGCTAATTCCATAAACATTTCAACTTAAGTATCTGCAAAGTACTATGCACATCTTTTCTTTCACAGAGATACAATATACACGTTCATGTCATGTTGATTCTGGCAAAAATCAGAAATCAAAAATATTCTTGAGTTTCATAAACTCTGTGAAGCTAGTTTCAACAGCAACATTCTATATGAATATAAAACCCCAATATTTCATAAGTGTATTTTATCTTGTCAGAAGCATAATAGTTTTAATTTTTAATGGTTATTTAGCTAATAGCATATATTAGCTTATTAATAATATTGTAATCAATGCCATTAATATTTTTCTTACATAATATCTCAGTATAAATTGAGAACAAATATGAATGTTGATTATTTCTATTAAAAATATTTTAAATATTTTTCAACATAAGAAAGTAGCTATACACATTTAAATGTTTTCTTATAAAATAATAGTAAAACTAATGGTGATTGCCATTTGCTGTTTCTAGTAATAAATGCTGCCTTTATGGAAGTATAAATTATGTTCTTGTGCAATATGAGGGCATAGTATTCTGTTTTTGGTGGGTTTTTTTTTTTTTTTTTTTGAGACAGGGTCTCACTCTGCCACCCAACTTGGTGTGTAGTGGCACAATCATGGGGCTCACTGCAGCCTCTACCTCCTGGGGTCAAGTGATCCTTCCACCTCAGCCTCCCAAGTAGCTGAGACTATAGGTGCATGCCACTACGCCCAGCTAATATTACAGACAGGGTTTCACTATGTTGCCTAGGCTAGTCTTGAACTCCTGGTCTCAAATCTCCTCCCACCTTGGTCTCCCAAACTACTGGGATTACAGGCATAAACCACCATGCTCGGCCAACACAAAGCATTCTTAAACAATGCTAGAAATTTCATTGGAGGAATTTTTCACAGTGCACTTTCACCTCATTGAGGTTGAAAATGTTCTTTCAGATGTTTTTCCACTTTGCTGTGAAGTAGATTGTTGTTTCGTCGGTAGTTTCATTATGTGGCTTTAAAAAAAAGTTTTGATTCCCTCCACAGTTCATAGTTCTCCGAATAGATATATTTCCGTAACCTATATATTTTGAGATATTTTGAATAATCAAACACTCTTTAGTAGGCAAAGCCTTTCAATGAAACCACAATAAACATGCCTCTACATACTTAGCCATATTACTAGAACATTCTGAAACCAAAGTAAGATGGTCTTCCCATTTCCATATTTCATTTAATTGTTTTAAAATCTTACCATTTTCATCACGTTTGGTTTGGTCCTTTTAAAAATAACAGTTTAAAGTAAGTTTAGACCAATTATTTTATATTCTCCATTTACTTCTGGGTAATGACTTTATAAGAGGCAACAACTCAACACAACAGCAAAGTGAGATTTGTCATTTTTCTTTCTGATTATTGATGAGCATGAGAAAACAAACCAACACAACACCAAGAGCACTACAAAGTTCACTTACACGTCTCTTCCTCTAGAAGTTAAAGCCACATTCAAAGTTAAATTCCAGAACTTGTGTCATTGATTCACGGTTATGAAAAGCCTCAGAAAAATACTCACTATATTTTTATTATGGGCCCTCTGTGATGAATCATAACCACTTCAGTTAAACTTCAGTTTATGAAATAATTTCTCAGACAGGAGCCTCCACAAATCATGTAATTTTTTTAGTTACCAGGTTACAGTCATAACTTCTAGGGACTTTTTTTCCTTCTAACAAGATTTTGGAAAAGAATGACAATTTTTTTTTTTTTTTTTGATCCTTGTGTTAGGCCCAATCTCTTAAAGTATATTTCTGTGTCTAGAATCTGGGTCTACAAATACAGTCATGCAAACATGACTGTCCAGTCAGCTGGGATTACTCTCATTTGGGCCTATACCAAATTATTTTTTAATGATAGAATATCATTCCACTATACCATAATTTATTTAACTCAATAACCTGGTATTGGGAATATAAGTTATTTCTGAATTCTGACTTATATAAATTATAATAACTCTAAACATATTCCCATATTCTAAAATAAATTCTCTTTGAAGTGAATTGGTAGGTTGTATTATGTACATATAATCATTTGATACATAAAGATACATCTTATTTTCATTTGTACTTCTTTAATTGTAAGTTTGAACATTTGTTTCCGTGTGCTTATTGGCCATCTATATAAATTGTCTGTTCATGGCCTTCACCCATTTTCCATTTGAGTTGCTCATCTTTTTCTTATTGTTTTTATAAGTATTTATTTTGGGCAATTAGGTACAGATGAGATACTGTAACAAAATTTACCAAAATAGATTGGCTTAAAAAAAGAAAAACAGGAGTTACTTTTCTCTCATGAAACAGTTTAAAGGTGAGCATTCAGAGTTAGTAGGATGTCTCTGATGCACATGACCTTTTAGGGACTGGAGTTTCTTTCATCTGTTTGCTCAGCTATCTCCTAGCTATCCTTGTCTGCATGGCTAAGTTAAGAATAAGACTGCCTGTACTCCAGCTCTTAGAGAGAGAAGAAGCATGGAGAATGTGTGTGTGTGTGTGTGTGTTTATATAGTTCAAAACTTAAAACTATTAAGGCCAGTACCCATACATGGCAAATTTCACTTATTTTCATCTAAGTGAGAACTTTGATATAGCCATATCATATCTACGTACAAGGGAGGATGAGATTATATTCTCTAGCTGCATAGCTATTTAACCAACTATGACTGTCTTCTATGGAACAGATAGAGAATGGATTCAGGTAGACAACAGGTAGTCTCTACAACAATGGATTAATTTTCACTTGTAAGTCCCTAAGATTTGGCTAAATCCTCACTTTCTCTGGGAAGTGTCCTATAATTTCTCTTCGCTATCAGAGTATACTGAGTTACTCCTTTTTCTATGCTGCCATTTTACCTTATACCTACATCTACAATAGTAAAAATATAATGCTGTTATTTAATTATGTATTCTTCTTTCCAGTTAAAATTATGAGCTTCTGTGAGACCATATTTTCCAATCTTATTCATTTCTCCCACTCACCTCCTAGCAAAGTGTCTAGCATATATTAAGTATTCATTAAGTGACTTTGAATGAATAAAAGGACTGCTTTTTATGTAAAGCACTTTGCATCTTGAAAGTGCTTTATATAAATATTATTTCACCTGACCTATGTAAGAACCCAAAGAAGTAGCCACTATTATCCCTAAGAGATATTAAGTGAATTATCTAAAGTCAAATAGCTAGTATGATCTAATATCAAGATCAATTTTTCTGTCACTGCAGTAAACAATTTTTTTCCTTTAAAAAAAATTTTTTTTTAAGACAGAATCTGGCTCTGTCACCCCAGGCTGGAGAGCAGTGGCACTATCTCGACTCACTGCAACCTCCAACTTCTGGGCTCAAGCAATCCTCCCACCTAAACCTCCTGAGTAGCTGAGACTATAGGCAGATACCACCATGCTGGGCTAATTTTTGTATTTTTTGTAGAGATTGGGTTTTGCCATATTGCCCAGGCAGGCAACGCATTCCTTGGCCTCCCAAAGTGCTGGGATGAGGCATGAGCCACTGTGCCTGGCTGCAATAACACCAATTTGGGCTTTTTTTTTTTTATTCTTCTGAGACAAAGTCTCACTCTGTCGCCCAAGCTGGAGTGCAGTGGCGCAACCTGTGCCTCCTAAGCTCAAGTGATTCTTGTGCCTCAGCCTCCCAAGTAGCTGGGATTACAGACGTGCGCCACCACACCCGGCTAATTTTTGCATTTTTAATAGAGATAGGGATTCACCATGTTGGCCAGGCTTGTCTTCAACTCCTGTCCTCAAGTGATCCACCCGCTTTGGCCTCCCAAAGTGCTGAGATTACAGGCATGAGCCACTGTGCCCGCCAATAAACACCAATTTGATTACATTGCCCATAAGTGGATTTCCACTTGTGGAAATAGTTCATGGCCTCATAGTGCTCCTGTACAACAATCACAAAACTGGATACATTTTAAAATCACATTTTTTAAACATCAAAGCGATGTGAGCGCAACACAGACTAGACGAATTGAAATTCCAGAGAGAACAGGAAGTCCTTCTGGAGTAAGCTGATTTTTTGTAGAGACTGGGTTTTGCCATATTGCCCAGGCAGGCAATCCACCTTCCTTGGCCTCCCAAAGTGCTGTTTTCTTCAGTTTTCTTCAGTTATCCATTTGCTGAATCTAAGCACTGAGGAAGCATCAGGCTCAGCTATAGAGTGGGACTCTGCAGGAAGAAAGAGAAACCAATAAAGCTTTGTGCAAGGTTGATATGACAGATTGGAAATTTGGAGAGCGGCAAATGTGGTTAGCGTCCCTGTGAAACATTAGTTGAATTCTGGGGTTATTAGAAAGAAGCTGAGAGGCTGTATTTGAAAAAGTAGAATGTATTCAATAATTCTGCATTCTTTAGGAGACAAAATCCTGCTAGAGAGAAGGGGCCTGCTTCAAGCACCTAATTGGATTCTACCTCAAGATAATCTGCCATATTTGAAGCTCAGAATCTTCAAAGAGCAGAATAGAATGTGCTGTACTCTTTCAGGACTAAGGAGACAAAGACTTCTAGGGTCTCAATTGAAAGCCTTGGAGGACTATGTCTAAGGAATAGGGGTGAACCAGAGCAGACCTAGCTTACTGAAATTACAGTGTGGTCCCAATCCAGCTAAACCCCTGGTTGGGTTAAGGTAATCAATCTCTCACCCTATCTACAGAAGAAAAGAGAAACTCACGCTGCAGTAAGATGCCATCTGGAGCTTCTATGATTCATTTGTATATACCCTACAGAATACAGTCAAAATTGCTAGACATGCAAAAACACAGGAAAAGGTGATTTAAAAATCAAGAGAAAAACAGAAAATAGAAGTAGACACATTATGTTGGAGTTAGAAGACAATGATTTGAAAATAACCATAATTGATATGTCAAAAATGTATGAAAATTGATTAAAAAAAGAATAAGATGCATGTTAAAACAAAATTGGAATCCATAACAAAAGAACCAATTAGATATTCTAGAAGAGAAAAATACAATATCTGAAATTAAAAACTCATTGGATCAATTCACCAGCTATACTGCACATGCATGTGGGAGACCTAAAGAACATAGTAAAAAAGCAGGCAGAGACCAGAGAGAAATTTACTTTCAAAAAATAGAATGACACAGAGTAAGATCAAGGAGTTTTCTGCTTTTCAGCTGAGTGTATTTATTCCCCAAGAATGTGCAGCTCAGGTAGCAGAAAGCTAAAACCTTGCAGGCTTGATGTGTAAGAGAACAGAGTCCAAAGTTGGCAAAGAAGTTAGAATTGAGGAGGCATCCTTAGAAGCAAGTAGGTTACAGAGAAGCCATAAAGTCTGAGTATATTCTCTGTCCAAATATTTGGTTCACTAATAAATTATTCAGGAAAAGAGGAAACCTCTCAAATGGCCAGGGCTTTTTAAAAGCAGCAACTGGAGACTATAAAAACAGGTAAAGATATTAGCAGTTGAATATAGGGAAGACAAAGTTTGCAATTTGATTCCAGGTGAGTTAACTTCCAACTGCCTAATACAACAAATGACTTCTATAATGTCCACTTTTCAACCAAAATTTATTAGACATCTGAAAAAACAAGAAAGTGTGGCCCACATATAAGCAAGACAATCAATAGAAATTGACTGTAAGTGGACCCAGACGTTGAATTTAACATAAAAAGACTTCAAAGCAGCTATTATTAAAATTGTCAAAAGATTAAAAGAGCAAAATTGTCAGCAAAAATATTCTAAGAATTGTAGGAAAATATGAGGGGTAGTAAACAGATAGGAAATCTCAAAAGAATAATGGAAACTATTAGAAAAGAACAAATTAAACACTAAAATATAATAATAGATTAACACAAACCAAAGCATGAAAAGAGAAACAAAAAATAACTGAACAAGTAATCAATAAATAGCAGAATGGCAGATCTAAATACAGCCATCTCGGCCGGGCACGGTGGCTCACACCTGTAATCCCAGAATTTTCACTTTGGGAGGTTGAGGAGGGTGGATCACCTGAGGTCAGGAGTTCGAGGCCAGCCTGACCAATATGGTGAAACCCCCATCTCTACTTAACAACAATTAGCCAGGCGTAGTGGCATGCGCCTGAAGTCCCAGCTACTCGGGAGGCTGAGACAAGAGAATTGCTTGAGCCGGAGAGGTGGAGGTTGCAGTGAGCCAAGATCACACCACTGCGCTCCAGCCTGGGCAACAGAGCAAGACTGTCTCAAAAATAAAAGTAAAAACAAAAAAATAAATACCACCATCTCAATAATTATATCTGTCTCAGGGGTCCCATAATCACCCACTAGTCGGGTGATTCACTGGAGGACTCAGCACAACTTAGCATGAAGTTAAACCGGACAGCTGAAGTTTATCATAGCAAAAGATACAGTACAGGAACAGCAGGAAAAATACATACATAGGCAAAGGCTAGAGAGATCATATGCAGGTTCCTGAGTCCTCCCTTTCTAAGATTATCACACTGGTGTAATCCTCTCTCCAGCTTCAAATTGTAAAGACATATACAAGATTTCCACATTCAGGAAAGCCCATTTGGGGCTTGGAGTCCAACATTCTTGAAGAGAGCTTGTCACATTAATACATAACTGCCACATCAGTAGCCATGGTGCAGACCCCAAACCAGGTACCAGGTGCGCATCATGAATCCACACGTTTACTTTAAATCTGCTGACAACCTGGTTCATCTTGACCTACTGGATTGGGTGTATAGAATGACATCATTACCTAGTACTAGGTAAACATTACAGTACTTTAGTTCTTAGCATTAGACCAAGAGTCAGTAATAGCTACAGAAATAAGCAAGGAGTAAATAAAAATAATCTGCTGTGTTAACTTTCTTGGTAGCATTAATTTTTTTTTTTTTTTTTTTTGTGAGACAGGGTCTCACTCTGTGGCCCAGGCTGGAGTGTAGTGACATGATCTTGGCTCACTGCAACCTCTGCTGCCCAAGCTCAGGTGATTCTCCCATCTCAGCCTTCTGGGTAGCTAGGACTACAGGCGCATCCTACCGTGCACAGCTAATTTTTGTATTTGTAGTAGAGATGGGGTTTCACCATGTTGCCCATGCTGGTCTGAAATTCCTGGGCTCAAGTGATCTGCCTGCCTCAGCCTCCCAAAGTGTTGGGTTTACAGGTGTGAGCCACCATGCCTGGCCTTTGCTGCATTAAATATAAATGGACTAAACAACCAAAAGGCAGAGATTATTGTAAGACTGAATTAAAAAAAAAAATCAAGAACCAATTATAAGGTGTCTACGAGAGATGCATTTTAAATGCAAAGATACAAATAGATTAAAAGGATAGAAAAATATGTAGCATGGAAAACTGGAGAAAACTGGAGTGATTTTATTAATATTAAACAAAATAGACTTCAATAAAGAAGTATTACTAGAGACAAAGACAATTCTTCAAAAATATTTTTTGTATTGTAAGATCAGAGAAAATGTGTTGGATTCATTCTGAGGTGAACATACTATATGGTGGCAAAGTGAGGATAGCAGTTCTACCTTCACATTCACATCCCACACTAAACAGAAAGAAAGAAACGTGTTCTAGAATTGTCAGCAAAAATCCTGAAATTCACACCTGACTTAAACCACAGACCCATGACTGATCTAATCACTGCAATAAGGCAATAAGACTTTCTTGGGCACAGTACATGTCATTCCTTTTTTCCTTGAAATAATGGGATAGTTGGGGGTAGAGTAACAATAAATTTCCAATAAGAGTATAGACTGTTGGGAAAGGTTAAGTGGGACATGGATACCAGAGCGTTAACCAACAGGTGAACAACAGGTGAATAATACTGTGTTTAACATGGTCTCTCTCTTTCTCTCGCACACTCACACACACATACACACAGCAACGAGCAGTAATTAACCAAACAACTGAAATATTAATCATTTACAGAGTATGTTAGAGCAACATACTCGTATAGAAAACAAGAATTTTGTTAAATTACAAAACTGTTGTTTGATAAACTAGAGAGGATAAATAATACATAATATTGTGAGAGTTTTTCTTTTATCTTTCCTGTAGAAAGTTATGTGTGAAAAAAGAACACTGACTTTCTCTTGTACTTAAAGTCTTTAGCATTTGGGAAATTTACTTTTATTTCCAAGTATAGTCACATTACAGCAGATTTCAAGCCAAGACTTAATTTTTAAAGATGTTCTAAGAGGCATGGTGGCTTATGCCTGTAATCCCAGCATTTTGAGAGTCCGAGATGGATGGATCACTTGAGGTCAGGAGTCGAGACCAGCCTGACCAATATGGTGAAACCCCAACTCTACTAAAAATATCAAATTAGCCTGGCATGGTGACGCATGCTAATCCCAGCTCTTCGGGAGGCTGACTTGGGAGGATCCCTTGAGCCAGGGAGGCAGTTTTGCAGTGAGCCGAGATTGCGCTACTGCACTCCAGCCTGGGCAAAAGAGTGAGACCCTGTGTTAAAAAAATAAATAAGTAAAATAAAATGTTCTAAGAGTGTTCCACGCTCATGACTGCATAAGCATTACTGAACATGGCATTCTGCTCTTGTCTCCTTCATTGTTAGATTAATGTTCACATAAAAACATTTCCATAATTATACCACTAAAGTGTTAGATATCCTCTGTGACTATAAAAGGAAAATTAAGGCATAAAGAATGTGGTAAAGGCATAAAATATGTGGTAAAGAGGAAAGGGCCTGGTTGAGGAATGGGTGATAAGTCCAGGTTAAAACTCATTGAATATAAAAGTTAGAATTACTGAGCTCGAAAGGATCTCAAGAGATCATCTGGTCCAGTCTGCCTTCTAAGCAACAGCACACTTTAAAATTATTGAAAACTAACAGTTAATTGTATTCTGTGTAGCACTTTTTTTTTGGCTTTTGAAAAATTGATCAAACAGTAGGGATAAAGAAAAGCCTAATTAATTCTTAATTCAAAGCTTACTGTATTTTATGGTTCTAAAATATTTTGAAAAGGTTTTAAAATGTCAAATCCCTGCCAGATAGAAAGCAGATATTCCAAAATAAATATTTTACTGTTTTCTCTGCCAGTGTGATATGAGACAATAATTTCTTTATTATCAGGAAAGCTAAGGGAGGCCCTTGGAACCAGCATCAAAGTAATAATCCTGTTTCTCTGAGACTTTTGGCAGACAGTTTGTTCTTTAGGTTTCCTACAGATTGTTAAGCACACAATTCAACCAAAACACTAACAATTCAAATTAATTATATTTATCAACAACTGTCACATACTTTAGGAAAGTATATTACTCTTCTGCATATCCTATTGATTTGTTAACATAATTTTGCACAGCACTATTTGCTCTAGCAACTCAATTTCTACTACTAAAAATTTATTCTGAAGAAATAATCATAGATGCAAGCAAAGATTTGTATACAGTTGTTTATTAAAACATTTCTGACCAGGAGTGGTGACCCATGCCTGTAATCCCAGCACTTTGGGAGGCTGAGGTAGGTGGATTGCTTGAGCCCAGGAGTTTCAGACCAGCCTAGGCACATGGTGAAATCCTATCTCTACTAAAAATATTTTTTAAAATGTATCTGGAGATGGTGGCATGTGCCTATAGTCCCAGCTACTTGGAGGATTGCTTGAGCCTGGGAGGTGGAGGTTGCAGTAAGCCTAGATCACACCACTGCACTCAGGCCTGAGCGATGGGGCAAGACCCTGTCTCAAAATAAAATAAAATAAAATAAAATAACCCAAACCCCCCCACATCATTTGTAATATTAAAAATTAGAAACCACTTAAATACCCAACAATAGAAAATTGGTTAAATTAATTATGGTGCGTGTCTATACAACAAAATACTACATAGCCATTAAAATTATGTTATCAAATATCTAAGGTGATGGGAAAATGTTTATGATGTGTCATTGTGAAAAAATTCAAAACATAAGAAGTATGTATAGCATGATCCCATTTCTGAAAACAAACAATATGATTGAAAGGAAATATACCAAAATATTAGATAGAGTTAAACCTGGGTGGCAGAGGTTTAATTTAATTAAAAAATGCAATACATGATTGCATTTTCCTCTTTCTCTTGTATCATATTTATTATAGTGATTATATGTCACTTTGATAGAAAAAAATCTATATTTTTAATGCTGTACCTTTTAGCTTTAGGACGCAAATAGTTAAAATACTCACAGTTTCTATATATTTCGAAGGATGTACATAGATACATGTATTTATATTTCTTCCTCAGTCTACACATAAGTAGACTGGCCACCATTACCATAAATTGTTATATACGTTGTTTTGAAGTAGTTATATGTGCTGGTGCTTGTATTTCTAATTATTCTTTCAAATATTTTTTCACTATAGTAATGTTTTTCATTTTTTCAGTAGTGCTTTGAGGCTCTTTAACATTTTTTTTTCTATTAGATGTGGTATTGCTACAGGCATCAATTCATTCTGAGAGAGAAATACTTTCTACCCAGCTTCTCTTCTATAACATTATAGGCCTCCTTGGCAAGACTCATCAATTCCTCACTATGACTCGAACTCAAAGATCATTTCAGAAGATTTCATTTTTAAAAAAGTCTTTACCCTGGATACGATATATTGTGTTGACTCCAATAAACACAGCTTTCTTTTTACAAGGCTGTGTATCAGTGCTGCTTGACAGTGGAATTTTCAGTGAAGGCTTCCTCTTGTAAATTGAAAGCATATACTTGTACATTAAGAGCACACTATTCCAGCGCACTCACCTGACTCCACCATAAGTAGACCAGGTGAGATCATGACGAACATTTTAGCTGTCCTAAAGAGCTATAAAATAGGCTTACTTATGTTCCAAATTGTCTCAAAGATATTTTAGTTGATTCGTGCCTTCCTTCCTTCCTTCTTGATTAATTCAGTTCAAAGTCATTAAGAAGGGCAGAGTCGGGTGGGTCTTGGGCAGGAGTGGCAGCAGCCCAGTATGAGGTATTGGAGTCCCAGTGGAGTGAGGAGGGCATCTGTGTCTGGGCTTGGGGGTATCGGTAGCAACCCAGTATTGGGTTTTTGAGCCAAAGAAGGGTGAGAAGAGCACCCACATGGGGGTCAGTGACAGGGGGCTCACACAGGATGTCAGAGACCAAGTGGGGTGAGGAGGTCACCCACACCCACATGAGATTGAGCGATTGGGGTGGCAGCACCAATGAGAGAAGAGTAGTTTATAGGCAATGGGGAGGGGAAATTAGCCAGTAAGTGGATATACAGAGGATAAAGGGAGCCTGATTTCTCACTGTCAGAGAAGAAAGTTATAAATATGAAAAGGGAGAAAACTAGAATGAACCTGTGTTGTCGTATTCAAACTAGAGGTATCAGTGTAAACTCATGATTTTCAAAATATATTTGGATATATAGATATAGAAATAAATATGTCAATATGTATTCAAGTATACAGTCTAGCCCTCTACGCCCATGGGTTCTGCATCTGTGGATCAAAGATATTTTTAAAAAATGGATAGTTGCATCTGTACTGAATACATACAGACTCTTTTCTTTGTCATTATTCCCAAAACAGTACAGTATAACTAACAACTATTTATAAAACATTTACACTGTGTACTAGTTTGTTCTTACACTGCTATAAGGAAATACCTGAGACTGAGTAATTTATAAAGAAAAGAGGCTTAACTGGCTCACGGTTCCATAGGCCCATTGTTCCATACAGGCATGGTGACATCAGCTTTTGGGGAGGCCTCAGGAAACTTACAATCATGAAGGTGAAGGGAGAGCAAATACTTCACATGGCCAGAGTGGGAGGAAGAGACAGTGGGGAGGTGCACACTATATTCTTTAAACAAACAGATCTCATGATAACTCACTTAGTCCCTATCATGAGAACAGCACTGAGGGGATTGTGCTAAGCCATTCATGAAGGACCACGCCTATGATCAAGTTCACCTTTCACGAGGCCCCACCTCCAACACTGGGGATTACAATTAGACATGAGATTTGATGGGGACACAGAACCAAACAATATCACACCATATTAGGTATTATAAGTAATCTAGGGTATACAGGAGGATGTGTGTAGGTTATATGTAAAATACTATACCATTTTATATAAGAATCTTGAGCATCCATAGATTTTGGTATCTGGGGAGGGGTCCTGGAACCAAGGCCCCACAGATGCTGAGGGATGACTCTATATGTAGATACATACATATACTCCTCAGCTCTGTTCACTGAGAGGGTCTAGGAGCAGCAGCAACATGGCAACACTCTAATAGCCATGAGCACACCCGGTGCCCAGATCTAGGTATTTAAATATCACAGTCCATTAAAACGAACCAGGGCTTCCTAGAGAAATGGCTGATCCCAAGACAGTCACAGAGAAAGTGATCCTGGAACCTCTTGTGCCAGAAAGTGAGAAAGTGAGCAAAGAATGATGGGGTCAAGTCAAAAGGACATCGGAGTGAGTTAGCTTTAATGAGGTTTTCATTGGTGAAATCTGGCACAATTTAGCTTCAAAATAAATAATGACAGTAACAAATTATATCCCATTGAATAAACTCGTAACCCACAAGTCCATACTAATATAAATAAATACATGGGGAGGAGAAAAGATTTCTTTTCCTTGCAGTAGGATTCCAACTAATAAATAGAAGGAATGTTGGAATTAGGAAATCACCATTTGGCAACCACCAAAGTTAATAATTGAGCCAAGAAATATCAATGGATGATAAAACTGGTAGGTAAAATTTTGATATCTACATAACCTCAGCACATGTATTCCACCATTGAGAATGAACTCCTGGAGCCCACTGTGGCTAACAACGAAAGCATATTTATGTGTGCCTGCAGTGTTACTGGTTGGTCACCAACATCTCAGTGGCCTCTGACTCAGGATTTATGGTCCACAGCACAAGCACTGGTAATTTCCACTAAGAGACCATGTATTGAACAATTAAATGTATATATATATATTCCAGATCCTAGAACCTTTGCCTAAACTGAGGGGTTCCAGATATCTTGGCTGGTCCTTCAGGATGGGGTGACAACCCCTCAGCAGGTCATAAAGATTCAGTAGACACATAAGTCTCCGCAGAGGGGTGTGCCCCTCCAGCAATCCTCAGTAACATTCTAAGGGAGCACTGTCCAGTAGATATATAATCCGGTCCATAAATGCAAGCTACATTTATAATATGAAATTTCCTAGTAGCCAAAGAAAGCAAAAGAAATGGTTAAATTTAATAGTGTATTTTATTTAATCCAGTTGTATCTAAAGTATCATCATTCCAACACATAATCAATGTGAAAATTATTAGTGAAATATATATATTCCTTTGTTAAACAATGTATTCAAAATCTGGTGATTTTTTATATTTAGAGCACATCTCACTTCTAATTAGCCACATTTTAAGTGCTGGGGAGCCATGTGTGGCTAGTGGCTACCTTATTGAACTGTATAGCTCTAAGGTCTTCAGAGTCTGTTCACAGTAGCAAAGGGGTTCTTGGAAACTCTTTTCTGAGTACTGTCAGCATTTTCTGATGTAACTGAGGGTTAAGAGTAGACTTCCCTCATGGTCTTTCTTAAGCTCTTTAAAGCAGGGATTCTTTCCCTAGGGCCTCAGGTACACATTCACTGGCAGCTCCCAGAGCTTAAAGAAACACATCAGAAACATTGCCTAGGATTGGGAGGATGTAGTTATAGTCCATCCTCCTGGGTTAGACAGAGCATTTGTTATGTGAATTGGATTTCGGCAAAGCCATGAGATTGGCTAAAGGAATTTTGGTTAAAAAAAAAAAGCAGTAGCAAAATACATAATGTCATGATAGAAAAACAAGAAACAGATGAATGTGGCATGGAAGAGAGAGTCTGGTAGTTTTGGGAACACAGTTAGATCAGGTTCCAAGGGATGAGGTAGACCCAGCAAAATTTTGTTGCTCAGGAACATTTGGAACAGAAATGTTTAATCTGGAGTTCACGTTCTCTTAGAAAGGCCAGAAATGGGCTTCAGTCACCTATAGATCTCCTGAAACGATAAGCAAAATGTTGTGTTACATGTATGTTAGGGGGTGATAGATTCTCAAAGGAGAGCATTACCCACAAGTGACTGAGAATCCTGTCTTATGGATTATAGGACCCCTATTAACTTCAGTAGGGATGACACCAGGTTCACAAGACTGAAGAAGAGACATGGAGCCAGCAGGTGAAACATAGGGTTTATTTGGGAACTTACAGGGCAGTCCAGTGGCTGTGGGTTGATCAGAACCACCACCACTTAAAAAAAAAAAAGCATGCTGTTTATATAGCATTTTTCCTTAACACTCCTTCCCCCAACCCCACCTCCTTCCACATAACCTCCACATGGCAACCCTCATATCTTAAGTGAAGTTATGCTGTCAGGTGCATCTGCCATACAGAGTATGCTTAAGTTAAATTATTGCCGTCAGGTGCCCCTACCATACATAGGGCCACCAGGTAGAAAGTTAAAAATGAGAATTGTCAGCCAGGTGTGGTGGCTTATGCTTATAATCCCAGCACTTTGGGAGGCTGTAGGTGGGAGGATCACTTGAGCCTAGGAGTTCAAGACCAGCCTGTACAACGTGGTGAAACCCCTGTCTCTATTTAAAAATAAATTGTTTTTTAAACAGTGAGAACTGTCACTTGTTCAAAGCCAGGAGAGATCTTGGGCCTCTGAATAAAATCTCACTTTTCAGTGGAAAAAATGAAATACAGAGATGTTGAGTTACTGGGCTAAGCAAGACTTTTCACTGACAACATATTGACTGACATACAGAAATACAATATTTAGGGACACTAGAGGACCTCCAAGACTCAGAAAAATTAGGCATTCTGGACCACAGAAAAACCCACTTAAAGAATTCTTGAAAACTTTGATCATCCCAACTGGATGTGGTCTTTCTTTCTTTGCTCTGCCAGAGCACCTGATTTGTATCACACAGAAAGCACCACACTAATTACACTCAGAGTTTCCCACTCTTGGTGCTGTTGACATTTCAGGTAGGATAATTCTCAGTTGTTGGGGGGCTGTTCTGTGCATTGTAAGGATGTTTAGCAGCATCCCTGGTCTCTACCCACTAGATGCCAATAGCATCATTTCCATCACTGTACCCACAGTTGTGACAACGATAATTGCATGTAGACGCTGCCAAATGGGGGAGAAGGGGGAACAAAATCACTCCTGGTTAAGATCCACTGCCTTATACCAAAGGTATTTTAACATATCTCAGAATTCTAATTGAATCTTGCATTGGCACAGGCTGTACCTCACACAGCTTGAAGCAATCACAGTATGTTTAATATACTGGATAAATAAATGTTCAGGTTTTGTGTTCATGGATTCTGCATGCCACATAAGCTCTTTCCAAATAAACAATAGGTTAATGGTTTCAAAAGAGAAGAAAATAAAAAAGGAAACATTTCATTCCACTTGCTCTTTTAGGAGCTCCTGAGTTCTGCATCAGAAACAAGTTGAGCCTTGTATTTTCTTTTTTGAGTAGTAAAATATAGGTTGTCAGCTTCTCCTGCACGACACGGAAGAATACAATTAGAATCTTACACAAATGAAGTTTTCCTTTAGTCTCACACAATGCACTCCATTTAGAGTTTGTTCACAAAGAGAACATTTCCCCCTACTTCCTTCATATTCTTTTAACAGGGAGTTTTTAAAAGGTCCAATACTCAAATTTTTTCTTAAAAAATGTACCCCTCTTAATTGTTACCTCTGAAAATAAGCACGGTGGAAAACAATTTTTAAAAACCTACTTTCCAAAAAAAATTAAGCTGTGCTCTTATGAAGTATTTCCACTAAAGTCCATGAGACCAAAGATCTTTCTTTAACACCTCCTCCCCACAGTGCTTTATATTGTGTGGTTCTTATGGTAGACATACACGCAAAGAATATAAATAGAGAGGAAATACATTTCAAGCCAAATCTTAGATGTAGGCAAATCAAGTCCACATGATTTCAATCTTGAAGTCTTCACCAGATGGAAATCGTTTCCCAGGAGACAGAGTTGCGGGGCAGGGGCTAGAAGCAGCAGCCTGGACGTGCCGGCACCAACGATTACGCACAGGCTACGTATAAAAAGTCCCCGAGGGAAGGAAGCCAGTGCCAAAACCCGATCCTGAAGGCTGCTGCAGCGAGGGAATCTCCAACTCATGGTGACTGAGCTTCTGCGTGAGAGGCCGGAGCCTGAAGAAGAGGTGGGATCAGAAATAAACCCACCTGGGAGACCTGCAGGCAACAGCAGGTCATTCTCATTTGTTTATTTATGTTTAATAAGCGTTTTAGTTTGGAATAATCTGAAATGATTTAAAACTGCAAATCAAGTTCAGCGAGTTCCCATATACCTCTTATCCAGTTTCCCTCATTGTTAACATCTTACATTACCATGGAATATTTGCCAAAGCTAAAACATTGACATTGGCATTATATTAATTTATGAGACATGGTTTTGCTCTGTCGCCCAGGCTGGAGTGCAGTGGCACGATTTCAATGCAACCTCCGCCTCCCGGGTTCAAGCGATTTTCCTACCTCAGCCTCCTGAGTAGCTACGACTACAGGCACATACCACCATGCCCGGTTAATTTTTGTATTTTCAGTAGAGACGGGGTTTCGACATGTTGGCCAGGCTGCTCTTGAACTCCAGGGCTCAAGCAGTCCTCCCACCTCAGCCTCCCAAAGTGCTGGGATTACAGGGGTGAATCACCGTGCCTGGACGGCATATTATTTATTTTTAAAGAGTTAAACGATTTCCTTTAATAGAAAAACATTCAACACGTTTGTTCAAAGTTTCATATGTTTGAGGTGTAAGCTAGTGGTTCTTAAGAGCATAGAAAAATTCTTCCTGAGGGCAGTTTATTAGATGCTCCTGTTGCTTCCATGCTAAAAAACAAACCCCACAGGAAGGCCTGTTTCCCAACATTTGGAGTAGTTCTTTGTGTCTTCCAAAATTCCGGTTATAACACCTGTAGGGCTATGTGGCATCTCAAAGGGAGTTTGCTGCTTGTAAGATAGCAGGGTGGGAAGGGGAATTTCCCTAGGACTTTGCCTGTGGTTTTCCTTGGCGTGCCAGGTTAAAATCTGAAGAATGGAGGGTCTCAGGATCTCCATCTGGCCATGCCAGAGGGGCTGGTGGCAGCCCACTTTCTTCCCTCTTCAGAAAAATCCTGGGCTTGGCTCAAGGAGGCAGGTGTCATCTGGTCCTCAGGCCAGTTGTGCAGCTGATGGAGCCCCTGGGGTAGGATCCAGGTTGGAGGCTACCCCACCCCTTGTAGAAAGGCAAAAATCTCAGATCTCAATGACTTATTTTAGTGAGAATTCCCTCTTTTATTAATATTTGCTATAAAAATGAGCTCCACCCACACTTTTGTGTCTAAGAACCACCCAGGGAAGTTGCTGACAGGCAGATGCCTAAACCTAGATTTGGTGGGCCTGGGTTAAGTCCTGGAGATCTGTTTCTAACAAGCATCCCAGATGATTCTGATTCAAATAGATGGCACTTAAGTCAGATACACTGTTAGTCTGCTCATTCTAGATTAACTACTAGAATTTGGATTGCTGTCAGCTGGGGGTATCTTTTTAGCATTCTCCAGAGGGGCTCTTTAATTCAGAATGTTATGCATCTTGTTTTGTTGTCATTCATTGACAGTAAGTGAAAACATACAATGTGAGAACCAAGTAAAATTCGCTTAACACTTAAGCATGAATGTATATATCACAACTTGTAGACAGTGTCATTCTAGTGATAAATCCCCATTTTTCTCTATTACGTGCAGCCAAGTTGTAGTGTCTGATTCTCATAGTTGGTACCTGTGCAAGGAATATAAGTAGAGAGGGAAATCATTTCAAGCCAAATCTTAATGTAGGCAAATCATCTGTTCTGGGTCTTGTTCCATTCAGGGACCTGGCTCCTGGCTTTTTGCTGGTTTTCCAGGATCTATGTTGTCTATTTATCCTTTTATATACTGTAGGTAAGTCTGTCCTAAAACGATCATTCTTCTTTTGAGTTTTCTAATATCAATTGCCACTTTTTACTTTAATATTCAGAGACTCAAATCTGGGACCCTGTTCTGAGTGACAGCAAGTGCTTGGACACATGCATTCTTGAAGATACTGCTTTTCATTGTTCTGCCCAGCTTCTCTACTGCTCCCAGTGTCTCTGCTGTGCCTCTTCTGGACATATAGAAGTGATGTATTCTTCATATTCTAAGAGCCTAAGCAATATTTATAGCAATCTTTAATTTCCACTTAGTATTTTGAACTTATGAAATTCCCATAAGTGAATTTTCGGTCATGCCACGTCTGCTCCACCTTCCGAAGTCTGCTCACGACCACATTTTAGGTACAATAGGTACAATGTGTCCAGTGTATTGTCTAATCTAGATTAATAGAGATTTTTCTTCAGTTTAGAAATATAATTTAAATGTCATTAAAAACTTAATATTTGACTTTTCTTGTGTTTCTTATTTAATATAAAGCCTCAATTTCTAGTAAAGGCATCCAGTCTTTCAGTTACTCAGCGTGCTGGCCTGTGGAAACTGAAGAACTGTAAATATGCTCCAATTCACATCAATCTGACATTTGGTATTTCTGAAGTTGCCCTGTTTCTACTTTTCAAATCCCATGTGGTTTTTTTTTTTTTCATTTAGAATATAATTCCAGATACCAATTATTTTATCTGATTTCATAAATCCCAGTAATTTCTTTTGCTGTCTATTTGGCCTGTCTCTTCCTTCATCCCAGACCTTAGTTGGCTTAGTTATCTAATGACCATAGGGTGTGGTTTTACCATCACGTCCAGCTCTTGTATCTGTGCATGAGTTTGGGGGCCTGTAGGACTTGCAATTTTAATTGGTGGCAAGGGAGTATGCAGTTCATGCATGTGACTTGAATAATAAGATTTTGCTCTCCTTTTTCTCACATAATATCTATTCAATGAAGTAACTGTCTTTCTTGCTATTACAGCCTTCTCCAGGCCAATCTGTCACTCCTGTGGTTTCTGGTTTTGCTCTTCATCCTCCCAAGAATCACTGTAGAATTTAAGAAAATTTACTGAAGACTTGAAAATAAGGTCAAAGACCTGCAATGCAGAAAGGAAAGTCTGTGCCTGAGTTGTCCTCAGATCCTGTTGCTCCTGAAACCTTTCAGTCATGGCCTTTTCACAGGATGATCCATGGGCATCTTTCTACCCACCTTCTCCCACTCCCACCAGTGTCTCCAAGTTACTGGCTGTCTTAGTTTGTTTCAGCTGCTATAACAAAAATACCATAAGCTAGGTGGCTTATAAACAACCTTTACTTCTAATAGTGCTGGAGGCTGGGAAGTCCAAGATCAGGGCACTGATGAATTCAGTGTCTAGTGAGGTCCTGCTTCCTGGTTTGTTGACAGCCATCATCTTGCTGTGTCCTCCCATGAGAGAAGGGACAAGGCAACTCTCTGAGGTCCCATGTAAGAAGAATACTAATTCCACTTATGATAGTTCTGCCCTAATGACCTAACCATCTCCCAAAAGCCCCACCTCCTAATACCATCACCTTGGTAGTTACGTTTCAACATAAGAATTTTGAGGGGACATTCAGACCATAGCATTGGGTCAGCCTCCCACTTGAATAAACAATTCCCTTGACTCTCTCCATCATAAAGTCCACAGCTCCATCATTTCTTAGTATAGCCATAGGAGAATTGGAGTTAAGCTCATGATAATCTGTAGGCACAGGGCCAGAATGAAAGTAAGGCAATGATGCATGAGGCCACAAGTTTTTTGTTTTGTTTTGAGATGGAGTTTCACTCTTTCACCCAGGCTAGAGTGCAGTGGCACAATCTTGGCTCACTGCAAGCTCTGCTGCATGAGGCCACAAGTTTTAACAGAGCACCAAAAAATTTAACAATTAAGAGCAATAATATGTTAATGCAATATTTTAAAAATTAAAATTAATGCCAAAATCGATAATAAAATAGCAATAGTTTAAAAGCAGGCTGTTTGTTTTGCAACTCTGCATTTTTGTGCAATAAAGCATAGTTGTTGATTAGCTCCAGGTTCCTGGGCCCACAAAGCTAGGTGGGTTTATAAGGGGTGATGATGGTGTGTGAACAGATTGGACAATACGGTGCTTTATATTTAGTTATATTTTTGAATTGTAGAACTTTATTTGGTTCAAAATATGGGGGGGGTACTTTGTATGTATATATAAGGGTACATATTTATCCTTTTGCCTCAGGCTCCAATGTGACTTTGCTCACCAGTGTTCTATCCACAATGAGAGGAGAATTTTATATTACCTTCAGAGCAGGATTCTGGGCCCTGCTATGCACAATTAAAATCTATTAGTGGCCCCTCCACCTGAAAAAGAGAAGTCTTCCCCCAAAATGGAGTCTGCCACCTTTATAGTAATATAAATTACATGCTGCTTTTTAAAAAATGTGGTGAAAAACACATACTATTTACCATCTTAATCATTTCTAAGTGTAATGTGTACTGTTAAGTACATTGGTTGCATAATGTGAATCTCCAGAATGCTTTTCATGTTATAAAACTGAAATTGCCCATCAAACAACTCCCCATTCTCTCATCCCCACAACCACTGGCAATACCATTCTACTTTCTATCTCCATGAATTTGACTACTTTAGGTGGTTCACATAAGTGGAGTCATACAGTGTTCACCCTTTTGTGACTGGCTTATTTAACTTAGCATAATGGCTTCAAGGTTCACCCATGTTGTAGCAAGTATCAGAATTTCTTTCCTTTTTAAGGTTGAATAATCCATTGTATATACCATATTTTGTTCATTCCTCCATCAATGGACATTCGGGTGGTTTACACCTTTTGGCTATTGTGAATAGTGCTACTAGGAACACAGGTGGACAAATATCTCTTCACTGGCAGCTTTTGAAGATCACAGAATCATATCTCACAAAATCCATTCCACCAACGACTATTTGTGAATTGGGTTTCTGCTCTGCACTCTTTGTGGTAAGAGGAGGAATTTTCTGCAAGCCCCTGGCTCTTTGGTGGCAAAAGCCATTCCTAGATTGAGGTACAGAAGTCATTAGAATCTTTAACACTCCACCTGACTTGCAACTGTGGTTACTGTTTAATCTTTTCTTGCCCACTTCCATGAAGGCTACACTTTCCTATACAATATCATATTTAATCTTTCTTTATAATAAATCTGTGACACAGATGTTATAATTCCCTTTTTATAGTCAAAGAACCTGAGTCTCAGGGAAGGTAAGTGACTTACCTAGTTAATAACCCATTTGAGACCTGACATATAAGGATCTAGTAAGTACAAGTAAGCTAGCACTGTCCGCATAGACTGAGTTTTGCTAAATCTATAAATCTTTCTGTTTGAGCAATATAAATGTAAGAAGTTTTCAGAATTCATAACTCTACTTAGCGATTTCCAAAAGGGGCAGTTTCCAAATTATTTTCTATAGAAGGAGATGCTACAGTCTTCCTTAGGAACTCGATCTAGTGACTGATGACTAATGTACCCCTGGGAGGAAAAATCATCTTAATACAGATTAGTTTAATAAGACAATAAGACAACCTGATAAAGTTAAAACTAGGGTATGGAGGTTAAAGTTTGACATATGGCTCCTGCACTGACAGACATTTTACTTTCCTACTATTCTGATGGTCCTTGCCTAATAACCGTGGGGGTGTGTGTGTGTGTGTGTGTTTGTGTGTGTGTGTCTGTCAGTGCTATCCAACAGAGTTTTCTGCAATGATGGAAATACTTTTTGATTGTCCAATGAAGTAGCCACTAGCAATGTGGCAATTGAGCACTTGAGTGGCGACTAGTATAAAGGGAAAATCAAATTTTTAATTTTATTTATATTTAAACAGCCACATGTAGTTATAACAACAGAATATCGGACAACGTGGGGACTATAGAATGGGTGTAACAATGTTGTATTTCAGTTCTTCTGCCAGTTCTTCGGATTCGTTTTCTTGAACAGAGTCCAAAATGGAATATTTTACTGTGAATTCCGGGTTGGAATAGGTAGGATAACAGTGAAACTCTAGCATTTAGTCACATGGATAAAAGCTGAATGAAGACAAAGCATTTCAAAGAAGGATCATATGTCAACAAAGAAAGATAATCTGGCCCAACAAACCAGGTAAATTGTGTGTTTTGGAACACTCTAGTATATTTTATTGCTAACACCCATTTAGTGAATGGATTGATTTTCCTGTTAGAATGTAGTGGGAACATAATCTGAATGCCTTTGACTCTGAAGCCTATTGTAGCTAACAAGAACAACATCATTTGTATTTCGTTGGCCCAGACAGATTATGATGAATGATTGGATGAACACATTTAAGTTGAATTTATGTAGCACAGTGCTTCCCATTATTTTTTCTTATCGAGGAACTATTTTATGTTCTATTAAATTACACAAATATAGTTTTATTTTTATAACATTACTTCCTTCTATCTCTGAACACCTGCATCTTCTCTCACAATGTCATCCTCTCTTTGTATTGCAATTTGGCTTCTGTAACTACTGTTCCTTTTTTTTTTTTTTTTTTTTTTGAGACAAGGTCTTGCTCTGTGGCCCAGGCTGGAGTGTAGTGGTGCAATCTTGGCTTACTGCAGCCTCGACCTCCCAAGCTCAAGTGATCCTCCCACCTCAGCCTTCAGGTTGCTGGGACCACAGATGCACACCACCATGCCCAGCTAATTTCTTGTATTTTAGTAGAGACAGGATTTTGCTATGTTGCCCAGGCTGGTCTCGAACTCCTGGGCTCAATCAATTCTTCTGCCTCAGCCCCCTAAAGTGTTGGGATTGCTGGTGGGAGCCACTATACCCAGCTTATTTCTTTTATTCTCAGAATATTCTTAATATTCTCAGGAATATTCTTGGCCTCCCTTCCCTGCCATTTATAATGTTTCCTCCCTTGGTTTCTTTATTTTCCTTCATTCATACTCTGATAGCACCATTCAGTTTGACTCAATTGTAGTCAAATTCAACTCACAGGCTTGTTAACCCTAGTCTGGTGAATATAAGAATTCTTTTGGATGCTGGCTGGAAATGCAGCTCCTCAATGCCTAACACCAACATTTAAGTAGTCGAAAGAAGAGGAGCAGCCCATGGTGAAGGCGACTGGAAAGGTCAGAGACCTGAGTGGAGATACGATGAAAGTTATCAGTGGTGCCTAATGAAGAAGAGCTGTCCTGTGAGACAAGGACTGAGAATGCTCCTCATGAGGACATAATCGATGACCTTAGTGAGAACAGTCAGCAGAAGGTTGAGAAATTACTGGGAGGTGCTGAAGCTGCCACCACAAGTACAAACCATGCTTCTGAGAGAGTTGGATGACGAGAGAAGGAGAAAGTGAAAAAGGGCTTTGGGTAGAGAGGCTTTTGTTTAGGATGGGAGAAGCCGGAGCGAGGTTGGGGCCTCCCTGGCTCTGTGACATGTTGGTCCATCTTTGTAAACTTGGTCCAAAGCCACAGTCCAAGATTCCTGTCACGATTTCCCTAAATTTCCAAGGCTTGCTCCCTCATGCTTCTCTTTGTGTCCACTACCACATCTGTACCTGTGGTCTCAGATCCATCTTGTGGCACCACAGTGCAAATCTCAGCCTTCTCACCAGTTTCTTCAGAAATAAACACATTCATGTTAATAGTAGTCTATTGAATTAACAATTTCACAAGGAACCTGAAGGTAGTTTGGAGGTGCTCCTGGAGAGGGGTTATATGCCCAACCACACTGCCCTCTGCCATCCTGCCCACTCTTCCTCCACTTTTCCCAACTTCCTCGTCCTTTAGAGCAAGGAATTGCTTTTCTTGTCTAGAACTGAGTGATCAACCCACAGTCAAGGTCTCATTTTCAACCTCAATGGGCTTATCCATGAACTTTTCTAAGAAATTGCCAAAACGAATTTTCATGCCATTTGCTAAGAGAATCGATTGTCCTGTAGTCATATTAGCATTCTGGGGGTGGCGGTGGGGCAACAAGTTGATGTAGATACAGAAATTGATGCATGTGGTAAATGCTGGGAGACACCTGGAGAGGAGAGGAGGGCAGCTGTTTTATTTCTTGTGATTGGTGGGACAGGAAGCAAGAATGAATGAAAATGAAGATAAACCTGTATGGGGGAAGGATGTGTATGGGGGTGGGATGGGAGAGTGAAGATTTGAGGGTTTGTGGTTTGTGGGCTCAATAGTCTCTGTGGGGGCAAGATCACCTGCTGACAGGGGATGGACAGAACTGAAGGTGTGAGATTCTCACTGTAAGGGAGGAGTAGGGAAGGAGAAGGGATGAGGAGAGAGATGCTGTTTTTAGATAAGGAGAAGTATTAACAAGGTGAATTGAGTATTCTGAAGTTGGAAAGTATACCTTTGTGAAGATACCTGTTCCCATAGTTGTACTTCTCTCTAGAATCCCTAATTCACAAAGATATAGAAGCAGAGAAGGGGGATTTCAGGATTAATCTAGGGTTGGAGCTTGCAGAGCAGGATAGTGTGAGTTCTAGTGCTTTATTCTGAAGTCCTGGTGAAAAAGGGAAGATTGAGTAGGAAGAAGCCTGCCCATTAGCACTGGGTTGACATTCAGCTCCACTCTGGACCATGTTACCTTGGTGATAATGAAAGTGGAAGGAGGGACGCTTTTCTACCAATTTTATCTAAGCATCTTGGGCAATTTTAATTTAAACGTATGATACCACCTCAGTTTTTTCCTGCTATGATTCCTTTCATTTACTTAGGCTCTATTGGTGGAAAGTGGTTGATCTTTGATGACATTATCTCCTGAACATTATTATCCCTCCCGCTCTGGTTTACAGGTTTTTCCTGACTCTTCTCCTCTACATTACAGCTCAGGACTGCCACCCAGTGGCCTGTTAACATAGAGCTCTGGAAATTCTGATTTTTCTTCAATACAGCCGCAGAATAAGACAGTGAGAAAATATTTGCTTCCTTGTTGGGGAAAGTAAAATGCAGAACTTCCTATTTACCAGCCAAACAAAAGAAGAATGCATTCTCTCAGGACCTCAGGGACTGTCAGAAAATAAGCAAAGCTTTTTTGACCTTAGTAACCTTTGGCATGGTTCTCTGAGAGCTAGTGTGTTTAGCCAGGAATTTATACTAAACAGGGAATGGAATGAAAGCAGGATCAGGAATTTGAAGAAAAAGACCTTTCAAACTGGGGAGAGTTAGGCAAAGAGATTTTGAATGTAGTCATTTGGGGGAAGATGTAGGCCCTTGGATAAAGCATACCTTTTTTGCTTTCCTATTTTACTTTCTTCCTCACCCTTTAACACACGCAAGATGGGTCCCTGTGTATAAGGAGTTGTCAGATTGCAGTTGTTTGAGTTACTTTATTTATTTGGAATTTCTGGATGTGAGAAGCTATGGAAGCCAAGTTCAGGTTCAGCCATTCTAATTCTCTTATAAGATTATCCTCTATGAAACAGTGATGTACATTTCAATTTCATTTTTGTAAAAATTGAGTGTCAAAGTTTTAAAGTCTTACATATTCAATTATCAAAAGATAACTTATAGGCATAAGCTCTGGTATAATTTTTAATTTTTTGAATTGTAGATTATCATTTTCTTTTTTATCATGACACTCTGAAAGCTAATTGGGATGACAGAGAAGAAAAAGAGAAAAGAATCTAGAATAAAAGGCCCAGTGGCCTCACTAGAAGGAGAAGAAGATAAGACTTGCTCTAGAGGAGGAAAAATGGCAGCTTCCTTGCCCACTAAGGGGAGCCACAGAGACCCTTGAGTGCAATGTAGAGTATCCTTCCTTAGCCCTTATACTGGTTCTTCAAAGTTGCGACTGTTCCTATGAAAGTTATTTACAGCCTGGGACTTCATTAAGCCAGAATATTTCCCTGAACACTACTAGAGATGTGCTCTGTAATAGTAGCAAGGTATTGTTGATACCAAGGGAGGGAAAGTAGGTGAATATCTGTGCATGGCTCTGGAGGCATACCTAGGGCAGTATGGGTGGAGTGCCAGGCTCTGTTAAGGATTCTCAGTGGGTCAGTCACAAGCATATGGAGTGATGGCTCCTGAACAAGGACTGGACAGAAAAGTGGGCAGGAGAGAATGCTAGAAATTGGAGACAGAGATAAGATACTAAGAACAAACTTTTCCACTTTCTAATTTTGTCTAAGATTAGAAGATTCTAAAAACAAATTTTTCCACTTTCTAATTTTGTCTAAGTCCAGCCCTGCTTGTATCCAATGGAAAAGAAAAGATTTAAACTAGAGATTATTTTCAACAAGCATGAATTGAGGACCTACTATATATAATTGGTTTATTGAGCAGTCTTGCTTCACTGGACAATGAATTTTATTTTTTCCTGTCGTTGCTTTTACCTGGGCTCTGCAAAATATCCCTTTCCTGCCACTTAATGAAATCTTAGAGAGATTTAATAACGTCAGAAACAGTTTGGTTGTTAAACACCATTTTGTTTAAAACTCCAATCATATCCTATTCAAATTTCAAATATTACCTTACCTCACTCCTGCCCCGGGTACTAGGTCACAAAGAAAGTCTTTAAAGTCAAAATGTTTAAGAATCTAAGTTATATGAACTATATTATCTGGCTATATTATAATAATCATATAAGAAATATGAGACTTAAAAAGAATCTAAATCCTATACTGTTATAGGTTAAAAAAAAAAAACTGTGAGGCGTTTACATTAATAGTGAAGAAGGGAAACATTGATATTTTCTTTTCATAAAAACACACTACTTTTTAGCCTCTGAGATAGAAACAAGCTAATAATAGGGAGTTTTTGACTTTTAACTTTGTATTTGATATACTAAACTAGCAGCCCAGAAGTTCAAACTCCATGTGTTTCATTTTTATTCTGATATAATAATTTAAATAGAGAAAATTCTGATTTAAAGTATCTTAAAAGCTCATTTTTCCCCTCAAATAAATATCTCATATAACATGGTGATCAGAATAAGGTGAAATGCAATATGTCGCTGTTTGTAGCAGCACAGTTTCTATTTAATGGCTGATGATTTAAATTTTTATTTTAAAATTTATATATATATCTACATTAAAATAAGATAATTTTATTTTATATTTTTATTTTATTTTAAAATCATCTTCTAAGATTGAAAACAACAATTTGCTTTGAAATGACAGTACAAGGAATGTGCATCAGTGCCTCCATATGAACTTGCTGCCACTGAATGTTGAGTTTTATTCTGCAACCTTCTGCAAGCTAATTTCTTTTTTTTTTTTTTTTTTTTTTTTTTTTTTTTTTTTTTTTTTTTGAGACGGAGTCTTGCTCTGTCACCCAGGCTGGAGTGCAGTGGCCGGATCTCAGCTCACTGCAAGCTCCGCCTCCCGGGTTTACGCCATTCTCCTGCCTCAGCCTCCCGAGTAGCTGGGACTACAGGCGCCCGCCACCGCGCCCGGCTAGTTTTTTGTATTTTTAGTAGAGACGGGGTTTCACCGTGTTAGCCAGGATGATCTCGATCTCCTGACCTCGTGATCCGCCCGCCTCGGCCTCCCAAAGTGCTGGGATTACAGGCTTGAGCCACCGCGCCCGGCCCTGCAAGCTAATTTCTACATCATCCAAAGCTAAGGCGAAAATCAGGCCTGGAGTTAGAAGAACTCACTGGATGTCAATCTGGTTTCTGATGGATAACAGAGGCTGAGGACATATAATAGTCCGAGGGTTATTAATGCTATTCAGCTGAATATGTTTCATTGAAAGCAACTTGTTTTAAAATGTCTGTGAGCTTGGAATTGTATTTATATTGCATCAGATCCACAAAGGTATGCAGTTTCTGGCTGGCACTGATCTGTTGACATGTCCTTGGCATAACACACTTGAAAAGTTACCACAACAGGCTGCTTTTTTCTTCACGTTCTTGGTTTTCAGAAACTTATAAATAATTGACCAAATCTTCTAAATTAGAAGTAGCTGAATATGGCCAGGTACGGTGGCTCATGCCTGTAATCCCAGCACTTTGGGAGGCTGAGGCAGGCAGATCATGAGGTCAGGAGATCGAGACCATCCTGGCTAACACGGTGAAACCCCGTCTCTACTAAAAATACAAAAAATTAGCTGGGTGTGTTGGTGGGCGCCTGTAGTCCCAGCTACTTGGGAGGCTGAGGCAGGAGAATGGCGTGAACCCGGGAGGCGGAGCTTGCAGTGAGCCGAGATTGCGCCACTGCACTCCAGCCTGGGCAACAGTGCATGACTCCCTCAAAAAAAAAAAAAAAAAAAAAAAAAAAAAGTAACTGGATACTAGCAATGATTCAAAACTTCCTACAGGGAAGTCCAACTGAGTATGCTTGGAATGTTGTTGTGACACAGCCTGAATACAGGCACTAAAGTTCTACATATGAGGCCTAGTATTAAACTCAGATTTGTAGGGAAAGTGTGATTCGTGGCACAGAAGTTGGAAAAGACCTGATCTGTTGTAGGTCTTGCTGAGGACATCCGCAAGGCATGGCCTGATTAGAACTCCAATCCATAAGCTGCCACTTACTTTCTATGCCTCATTTTCTGACCCAGTTGCCGCTGCTTCATCTCATGAATTTGTTGGTGCTAAAGCTGTTGGGCTGGTTGTAACTACCCTGTAGCTTGAGTTGAGAACCAGCGAATGTTGCTGCTCATGCCCTGAATACACAAAGGTAGACTTGTAAAATAATCTTGGATATAAGTTAGGATTCCATCTGTTATGCCAGTAGATAAAATCCTCACCAGAAAGTCAGATCTGAAGTTCCTTATTCTGCTGATTGTATTTGATATCTTCAAAATCAACGTTTAAGTTTTTCCTAGTCTTGTATTAAGTCATTATTATTATTATTATTATATAGAAGGAAACGTCCATGATCTCCACAAAATGTCAAGTTCATTTGCTGAGATGGATCAATAGATTCATGTTTTAAGACATTGCCTTTCTGCATTTGGCACAATATTATCTTGCTAATTACTGCCTTCACTCATAGATGCATTTAAAAAGCTCTTTCAAAGGGTGCAGTATTTGAAACAGGATAAAACACCCAGACTCATTTTGTTGCATCATAGCCCTCAGAAGGGAAGTAGGATTAATGGAATCCTTATTTTGAGCTAATTTGGTAGCAGAGTATTTTCCAATAGTGCTACTGTTAGTCCTCATTAGTAAGAGTTCCATCATGACAGGGAAAGGGCGGCTGATCTCATCCATCACGGCTTCTCCCGCAGTAAACATGATAAAAGATAACTTCTATTTTATTTTTGTAAATGGTCTGTTCCTTCTTCATTTGGGAGATGTCTTGAGTTGCACTGATACAATCTAGCCTGCCATTTTAAAAACAAAGATTGTGTTTAACTGAACCCATGTCCCCCATGTCCATTGCTTTTTTTTTTTTTTTTTTTTTTTTTTTTTTGTAGAAAGCCTGTATATGCTCAGGCCTCTTTCTTCAGGCTTACTCATCTAAATATGGTTTTTGACTCAACAAAGCGTATTAGCAGCCTGATCCTCCATGAACACAATTTTGCTTCAGCATAGAACAATTTTTCTATGTTTCAGCATATCCCAGAACAATTTTTCTTTTTGGCATCCCAAACTGTAGGTGTAAAATCTAGTTTGTGTTTAGTTTTAGGTTTTTTTTTTTTTTTGGTTTAGGTTTCAATATGAATGGAGGTTGAAGTATGGCTGGATCAACTACTGTATAAAAGCCAAGGGAAGTGGAAGATTCATGTTTCTCTTTCTTGTCTGTCCATTAAGATACTTAAACCACTCTTGGGAATTTATGGCCAGGAAGTCTATTCAGCAGACTTCCTAATTGGCAGAGGAAGCACATTTCCATAAAAGAGTTTCTGGAGGAAGCTAGCAGTTCCATTAGTTCTACTGGGAGACAGTGCACTTGAAAAGTGTTTTTTTTGTTTTTTGTTTGTTTGAGACAGAGTTTTGCTCTTGTTGCCCAGGCTACAGTGCAGTGGCACAATCTCGGCTCACTGCAACCTCCACCTCCTTGGTTCAAGCGATTCTCCTGCCTCAGCCTCCTGAGTAGCTGAGATTATGTGCTCCGTGCCTAGTGTGGCTGACGCTGAAGCTGAGCTCTGGCTTTGGTGCAGTTCAGTTCATACATCTCTGATGTTGACATCAGAAGCGGAAACCCTGGAGAATATTGTATAGTAGAAACACAAAAGATTTATAGTGATAACTAATACCAAGCCATTCGGAGCCTGATACATGAAGTTTCCTTCCCTGTTCAGGCTTTGAGTTCTGCTCTCTGGTATTCTGGCCTCTATTTCTGTTAGCTGGGAAGGATTTTAATGTAGCGTCAAGGAAACTCTTTTCTCAGGTGTGTGATACTGAGCCTATAAACTGTCTGCTCAGCTTAGTAATAAAATCTTGTGAAAAAGGTGTCATGCTATCCAAATGGGTAAACTCTGTAATAGGAGAGTCTCTGACGCCTGAAATATTATAGTTTGCTTTGATTCCCTCAAACTGGTTTGGTTTGATGTTTTCTGCCACTGGCGTGTACCCGCCTGCACCTGGGGCTGCGGGGTCCCTGCGGGCTGCAGGCTCCGGGTTGCCGCGGAGACGCGTCTGCTTTCCCTCCGTCTTCGCGGGGGAGGCCAGGGCGCCTCGAGGCCTGGTCACATCCAACAGCTCCAGCAGGCTGAGGGCGAGCCCAAACTGGGGCAGAGGACAGTATATCTGAACGAAGACGCACCTGAGACGGTCTATACCCGTGGTGTCGCTGCCCGAAAGTGAGAGAAGGCTGCTCTTTCTAGCTGGAATCCAGACCTGGGTGCTGCATGGTGGCGCCCCTCCCCGTGACCACCGCTGCGTTCTCTCGGGGTGAGAAAGGTGCCCCCACCATGTCCCTGCCCCTGGGCTTCTGGCCTGAGAAGCTCCAGCGTCCGCTACCTCCCCGGGAGGGAGTGGGG
The DNA here is from genome assembly GCF_024542745.1 of Macaca thibetana thibetana. Lineage (NCBI taxonomy): Eukaryota > Metazoa > Chordata > Mammalia > Primates > Cercopithecidae > Macaca > Macaca thibetana. Next base: position 25,211,477 of record NC_065581.1, on the reverse strand, counting down.
TGGGGCTGGGGGTGGTGGGGAGCAGGACATGTTCTGGATTCTCAGGTGGCCCCCTGCACCTTCCATTAACTTTTAGTATGGGACATGGAGATACTAAACGGCGTCTCAGAGAAGCTCCTGGCTTTAGACACAGACTTCCCTAGCCCTGTTGTTTAGTAGCAATCTAATTTCCCTTCTGTAATGAGGATCTATGGCTGCAGCAATTGAGAAATGCTCTTCTTTGTTTCAGTGGCAGGAGAAGCCCCAAAAGGCCAGGTGCTTGCTTCAGCTGCCAGTTCAAGAGCCCCATTGTTGTTGGGCTCAGACCAACAACCGGCAGGGCTCAGAGTTGTGGGGACAGGAAGCAAAAGTCCTGCAACTGAGTTGTTGTTAGCTATGAAAGAATAAGGGGAATCCCCTCACGGCCATTCCTTGATCCTGGGCTGGTGGAAGAAACAGTACCATGCATCAGTCCCTCTCTCCCTCTCTCCCTCTGGCATTCTGTAAGATAGAATCTATCCTTTTAGGGTGTTGTCCCCTAATTGGTACCATCTGTAGCTGAGTTTTTGGTACTCTCTTATCAGCTTGTTACCATGACCCATGTTTCGTAGTCATGGGTTACCTGGTAAGGCCCGTGAATTTCAAGGGCATCAGTTCATCACTGTGCTGTTTTGTGAGTGCAGATGGTGCTGGCTAGTACATATTTTGGCAGGGAGAGCTAATCCATATTCAAAATAGTGTATATTCCAAGGAGGACAAATCAGTTCTCTTTCTGTGATGTAAGCAGCCTGATGTAATCAATCTGTCACCAGGTGGTTGGCTGATTTTTCCCTGTGGAAAGGGTGCTATATTGGAGACTCGGCTTTGGTCTCTGCTGTTGGAAGATCCCACATCTGGTAATGTTGGTAGTAGGCCTCAGAGAGGGGAACTCACATTACTGATCCCTGCCAATATGGCCACTTTGCGTAAAGAGGCTGACTGAAGGAATGTGATTTTTTTTTTTTCTTTGAGACGGAGTTTCACTCTTGCTGCCCAAGCTGGAGTACAATGACACTATCTCGGCTCACTGCAACCTCCGCCTACTGGGTTCAAGCAATTCTCCTGCCTCAGCCCTCTGAGTAGCTGGGATTACAGGAGCGTGCCACCACACCTGACTAATTTTTGTATTTTGAGTAGAGACAGGGTTTCGCCATGTTGGCCAGACTGGTCTTGAACTGACCTCAGGTGATCTGCCCGCCTCAGCCTCCCAAAGTGCTGGGATTACAGGCGTGAGCCACTGCACCCGGCCAGGAATGTGATTTTGTCTACCTGTCGAGGTTGCCCTTTGGAGAGTATGCACAGAGGACGCAGATATCCACATCATCCATATACCTCTTTGACTGGAGACATTCCTATTAAAGCCAAAAATAAGACAAGCATGCCAGCTATCCCCACGTCAGTCAACATTGTAGAGAGAATTTGGTTAATGTAGTGAGACCAGAAAAATAGGAAGTGTCTACTATAGACACTGGTTGCTTGAGCTCATAGGACTTGCTCAGAAGCCTTATGAAGTGCATCTCAGAACTGTCTGCATAGGGGAATAAAGGGGAAAGTACTTTTCCACTTGCCCCTATTCCCCATCTGTCAAGGATTTCCTCCTCAAGCATTAACTCTCCCTCCCCTACCCCACTTCTGGGTTCTCTGTGTGAGCGCTGCTGAGCAAATTTCCAGGGCAGGAAGAATTTCCAGGACATAGTAAGGGTACCATCAGGTTGCACCTGGGTGGCAAAGAAGTCAGAAGTGGTGAGCAAGACATATCCAATATTAAGTGTATAATAATTAGGAAGAGAATAAACTAATTTACATAAACATGATTATTAGAAAATCCAAAGAATATTATAAACAGAATTAATAAGAGGCCTCAACAGCATTTCTAGATTGACCAATGTACAAAAATCCATAGTGGTTTTGTATATTGATTAGAAAAGGCAATCAAAGGCTAGGTGCAGTCACTCACACCTGTAATCCCAGCACTTTGGGAGGGCGAGGTGGGCGATCACTTGAGGCCAGGAGTTCAAGACCTTCCTGGTCAACATGATGAAACCCCATCTCTACTAAAAAGGCAAAAAGTGATCCGGGCAGGGTGCAGGCCTTGCAGGCCTTGCAGGCCTTGCAGGCCGGTAATCCCAGCTACTCGGGAGTCTGAGGCACGAGAATGAGCCTGAGGGGAAGGTTGCAGTGACCTGTGATTGCACCACTACACTCCAGTCTGGGCAACAGAAGGAGACTCTGTCTCCAAAACAAAGCAAGAAAAACCAAACAAAACACAAAACCTTAAAACTCCCCAAACTCCTATTCCTGAGGCAAATAGGCAAAATACTAAATTATGATAAGACATAATGGAGGTTCAGGGATGTTCATTACATTATTTTCTACATTCATCTTTATGTACAAAAACACTTAAGTCCAGTTAAGGCCGATTGGTTTAATCTGAATTCTGACTTTATTTCTCTGTGAGAATTTGAGCTTTGTTCTCCCTTGTGTGCCATCTTTATTCTCTAGTCCACTTCTGTGGTCACAAGATGGCTGCCAGTAACATCTGGGGCTTCATGCATCCTTGTTCACATACAGAGAGAGACCTCTCGGAGCTATTGTGAAAATTTTCTGAGCTTCTCAGAGTATCTTGGGTCAGGTGCGCACTTCTACATCAATCCTGTTGGCTGGGGGAATTCCATGCCCTGACTAGCTTGGGCAGGACTCTGTAAATTAATCAATATGGCAAGGGGGATGGGACTACCCTCATTGGCTGAGGTTGTCCATCCCATTAAAACCACATAGCTACTACACGGTGGTAACAGACGGAAAGAGTATTGGGAGGGTCAGGTGTGGTGGCTCACGCCTGAAATCCCAACTCTTTGGGAGGCCAAGAGGGTGGACAGTTTGAGCCCAGGAGTTCAAGACCAGCTTGGGCAACATGGTGAAACCCCACCTCTATTAAAAAATACAAAAGTTAGCCGGGTGTGGTGGCGCACACCAGTAGTCCCAGCTACTCGGGAGGCTGACGTGGGGGGATCGCTTGAGCCTGGGAGGCAGAGGTTACAGTGAACTGAGATCGCACCAGTGCGCTCCAACCTGGGTGATAGAGTGAGACCCTGTCTCAAAAATTTTAAGAGTATTAGGAGACAATGACTATGTATGTAGGTATAGTTTTATTTTTTTTAAACATATGAATTTGAGACCATGCTATATGTATGGCTAAAATATATTTAGAATTTTTTGTTTAGAGCAGGATTATTTGTATCAATAATAGTTTCTAAAAACCTGGATTCAACCAAAATACTTAACTAAAAGGGAACAAAAATATGGGCTATTATGCAGTATTAATAATGACAAATCGTAGACTTAGCTTTTTCAAAGCTTGGCAATGACTTGGCAGTGAAGTAAATAATAAAAAGTCATGTTAATGTGATTTTTCTGTCCAGTAACCTCAGATAATAATTTAAATCCATCTTTACTATGTCTTCCTCATGAAAAAGTGAATGCTTTGGGCAAGAAAAACAGTATTCAGTGGTTCAGTGGGTGCTTTATTAGATGTAGTCACAACTCCATTATTCCCTTTCATGGTTCTCATGTTTTCAACATCATGAATGTTTCATGACTTTTTTTTGTATTCCGATTATGTCATTTTTTAATTTGTCCTCTTGGTCCTATAATTCCCCCCTGCATCAGAACATTAGAATCTACCTACTTTACTAGGAAGCAGTCTCAACAAGTTGAAAACACGAGTGGAAAAAAGTCATGTGCCAATGGAAGTGGGGCAAATATATGCAGTTTAAATTCTGCTTTTTCACTTAACACTTCCTCATAACATTAAATATTCTCCAAAATATGTATTTTTAATATATTTATTTTCCTATTGTTGGACATATAGGTTGCATCTATTTATTTATTCATCGAGACAGGGTCTCACTGTGTCACAGGCTGGAGTGCAATGATGCGATCATGGTTCACTGCAGCCTTGACCTCCTGGGGTCAAGTAATCCTCCCACCTTAGGCTCCCCAGCAGCTGGGACCACAGGCACATGCCACCACATCTAGCTAATTTTTTGACTTTTTTGGTAGAGATGGGGGTGTCACTCTGTTGCCCAGGTTGGTTTCAAACTCCTGGGCTCAAGAGATCCTCCCGCCTTGGCCTCCCGAAGTGTTGGGATTACAGGTGTGAGTCACAGTGCCTGGCCATATTACTTTATTATGGAATGAAACAAAATGTTAAAGACAACATATGCTAAGAGTACAATGGAGTTAAATACCAGGTGCTGAAAAGACTTCTCAAAGTAGATGGCTGTGCTCGAGCTGACTTCTGATAGTTGATAGAGTGCTGAGTCGTTTCATTAAGAATGGAAGAGAGAGGGAGGGAAGAAGACAAAGTAGGAAAAACAGAAGGAAGACAGAAATAAAGAAGTGGGGGAAGGAGAAGAGAAAAAAGATGAAGAAAAAATCATTAGTATCATGCTTAGCAGCTGCTCAACATATACAGTGTTCTGAACCACCAGCCCATTTCTCCATCCCATCTTTAAAAGAAAGATCTTTCCAATGTAGTTCACTCTTTCCTTCAAAATGTTTTTTGTTGTTTGAATTTTACTATTTTTAGCTGATGAAAAGCCAAACAACTCATGGAAAACTTTCCTATGAGGTAGTAGGAGGAACCACTGAACAACATTCCAAATGTCTTATTTCAAGTGATTACACGTAAGATTTGTTTTTCTCCTATGCTCTTCCATTGGATAATGAAGAATATATACAGATGTTTATTTTGTAATGGCTCCAGCTCCTCTTGTAGATCCTATCATGGTATATCCTCTAAAATCTAACCATACTTGGCAGGTGATTTTTCCTCTTTTGACCTCCCTCCTTTGAATGGCCAACGACAGAATATTTCCACTTCCTAAGTTTGGCTCTTTTACTTCTTTTTTCTTTCTTTTCTCCCCTCCCCTCCCCTCCCCTTCCCCTCCCCTCCCCTTCCCCTCCCCTCCCCTCCCCTTCCCCTCCCCTCCCCTTTCCCCTCCCTTCCCCCCCTTCCCCTCCCCCCCCCCCTCCCCTTTTCCCCTCCCCTCCCCTTTCCCCTCCCCTCCCCTCCCCTTTCCCCTCCCCTCCCCTCCCCTTTCCCCTCCCCTCCCCTCCCCTTTCCCCTCCCCTCTCCCCCCCTCCCCTCTCCCCTCCCCTCTCCCCTCTCCCCTCCCCTCCCCTCCCCTCCCCTCCCCTCCCCCTCCCCTCTCCCCTCCCCTCCCCTCTCCCCTCCCCCTCTCCCCTCCCCTCTCCCCTCCCCTCTCCCCTCCCCTCTCCCCTCCCCTCTCCCCTCCCCTCTCCCCTCCCCTCTCCCCTCCCCTCTCCCCTCCCCCCTCTCCCCTCCCCTCTCCTCTCCCCTCCCCTCCTCTCCCCTCTTCTCCTCTCCTCTCCTTTTCTTTTCTTTCAACAGGGTGTTACTCTGTTGCCCAGACTGCAGTGCAGTGCAGTGGCGCAATCTTGGCTCACTGCAACCTCTGCTTCCTGGGTTCAAGTGATTCTCCTGCCTCAGCCTCCTGAATAACTGGGATTACAGGTGCAGGCCACCATGCCTGGCTAATTTTTTTTTTTTTTTTTTTGGTAATAGAGATGGGGTTACACCATGTTGGCCAGGCTGGTCTCCTGACCTCAAGTGATCCACCTGCCTCAGCCTCCCAAAGTGCTGGGATTGCAGGTATGAACCACCACACCTGGCCCTTTTTTTATTTTTATTTTTTTTTTATGAGACAGGGTCATACTCCATCACCCAGGCTGGAGTGCTGTGGTGTGCTCATGACTCATTTCAGCCTTGACCGCCTGGGCTCAAGTGATCCTCCCATCTCAGCCTCCCGAGTAGCTGGGAATGCAGGAGCACACCACCATGCCCGGTTAATTTTTGTATTTTTTGTTTTATTTATTTATTTTCTGAGATGGAGTCTCACTCTGTCACCCAGGCTGAAGTGCAGTAGCACTATCTCAGCTCACTGCAACCTCTGCCTCCCTGGTTCAAGTGATTCTTCTGCCTCAGCCTCCTAAGTAGCTGGGATTACAGGCACGCGTCACCACGCCCAGCTAATGTTTGTATTTTTAGTAGAGACAGGATTTCATTATGTTGGTCAGGCTGGTCTCGAACTCCTGACCTCGTGATCCGCCAGCCTCGGCCTCCCAAAGTGCTGGGATTACAGGCATGAGCTACCACATCCGGCAAATCTTTGTATTTTTTGTAGAGACAGCCATTTGCCATGTTGCCCAGGCTAGTCTCAAACTCCTGGATTCAAGGGATTCATCCACCTTAGCCTCTCAAAGTGCTGGGATAACAGGCACGAAGTTTGGCTCTTTTAAATATACCTGAATTCTCCTTCTCTAGTATCCCACTGTCTTCCTACTGAATACCATTTAAGAGTAAAATATATTGGAGATCCTCATTATTTCCTGCTAGTCTTCTAGCATCATTGATTTGCGCAAAAGGAAATTACTTCCTAGACTGTTCTAGCTATTGTAGTTCCCCATAGTCTTTTCAGGTGGACCTAGTTCTTGCTCTAGTTTACTACAACAAGGTATATATTCTTTCTGTGCACCATTTTTCTTTTCTTTTTGAGACAGAGTCTTGCCATCTCAAAAGTGAGATGGAGTGCAGTGGCGCCATCTCGGCCCATGGCAGCCTCTGCCTCCCAGGCTCAAGCTATCCTTCCACCTCAGCCTCCCAAGTAGCTGGGATTACTGGTAGCACAGGCCACCGTGCCTGGCTTATTTTCATATTGTTAGTAGAGAGGGGGTTTTGCCATGTTGGCTGGGCTGGTCTCAAACTCCTGGCTTCAAGTGATCCATCTGCCTCAGCCTCCCAAAGTGCTGGGATTACAGTGTGAGCCATCGCACCCAGCTCTGTGCATAATTTTTCTTATCTGAAACATGGGTATAAATTTACCATGCTGCTTTCTGAAGGAGGCTGTGCTAATCAAATGGAATGTGTGTAAAACTTGCTTCAATGGTCAAAGGTCGTTGATGTCGTGTTCATTATTAATAATATATATAAATAATGATAGCTGCCATTCAGTTTAGTCTTTGGTATGTACTAGGCCCTGTGCTAGGTGCTTTATTGACATTATCTCACTTTTAAAACAACTCTATTATTCACATTTTAGAGATTAGGAATTAAAGCAATTTACCTAACGTCATTCAGAGACAGAATTCAGGTCTGTCTGAATCCATAGCCTAAGCTTTTATACATTATATTGAATGCCTGTCAAGAATATTTATTGAATGTACAGTATGAAATGTGATAATGAGGTTACCTGAATAGTCACCAAATAACAGCAATCTATGATTGCTTAGGTGGTTTCTCCACTATTGGTTTAGCCACAAGCTAGCAATAATAATAATTTAAAATACCTTGTTTTTGTATAGAATTTACTGTATAGACATTTAATTCAATCAACACTGCATTAACAAGGGCAGATATTAACCTCACTTTGCACGTGGTAAAACAATGCTTCAGAGAAGTTGATAGTCTTAGATCCCACAACTAGCTGAGTGCCAATGCCGGATCTTCCTTTTTTATGTTCGTTACTGTAACTTTGTTGACCTGCAGTAGCTTTATTTTTATTTTTTTTTAGGAAATAGAAATGACAGTCAATCGTAATACTTAAAAATAGAATTATCTCACAGATCAGAAGTCCCATTTCAGTCATTCTCCAAGATATAATGTATGTATTATGTTAATTCTCTCATGCTAATGGTTTTTGTCCTTGGGGCTGTATTAGTTTTTTGTGGTTGCTGTGACAAATTACCACAAACTTTACGATTTAAAATAATGTACGTTTACTGGTCCACAATTTTTTAGGTAAGAAATCCAACACGTCTCTCACCGGACTAAAATCAAGGTGTTGGCAAGGCTATATTCCTTTCTAGAGATCCTAAGGGAATAATTCATTTCCTTGCCTTTCTAGCATCTAGAGACTGCCCATACTCCTTGGATCATGGCCCTTCCTCTATTATCATAGCTAGCAAAGAAGGGTCAAATTCATCTCACAGGGCATCATTCCGATCTCCTGTTTTTCTTCCTCTTCCACTTTCATGGACCCTTGTGATTACATTGGACCCACCCAGACAATCCAGAATAATTTCCCTATCTTAAGGTCAGCTGATTAACAACCATAATTCCCTGTTGCTATGTAACATAATAAATTATTATGTTATAACATAATAAAACAGGTTTCAGGGATTAGGATTAGGACATGCACATCTTTGTGGGACTATTATTCTGCCTGCCACAGGGGCTCATTTATGTTTACAATGAGGGACAAAAGTGATTAGCATAGGTAGTTGCAGTGACTTTCTTCAGTGGTCTGTAGATCTGTTTCCATAACAGCAAGAAGAGAGCTGTTAAACTGTGGGTTGGTGAGCCAATGGGTTGGGCATGCTCACACACAAACTGCTCGGTAGGGAAAGGAGCAGGCGCATGAGCAAAGGGTGGCCCTGGTGGCCAGGGTAAGGATTTTACTTTGTGCTGAGGCATTCTAGACGTTTTGGGTTTGGAAAATAAGTTTCAAATCACTGAGCTTGGCCAGTAAGGTTTTTCATAATATAGCCCTTGCTTTCTTTTCAAGTCTCAATGAGTTACTTTTTCCAGCTTAAACGAGATACTAAATATCAAACGAGATACTAAATATCAAAACTTAAACGAGATACTAAATATCAAAAACTTGGTATAAGGTAGATATATTAGTCAAGGTACTTAGTTATAAAAGCAAAAAACAAACCTACTTCAGTTAGTGTAAGCAGTAAAGAAATTTGTTAAAGAATAGTAGAATCTTGAGGGCAGGACAACCATGCCAGGCGGAGGAGCAGGAACAAAGTCCCAGTTTATATTAAGGAAGGCTTCAGGGCCTGGACACAGGCCTGAACATGGAATGCAACTGCTGGGCTCTCAGCAAGTGCTGCCTCTGAAGGCTGAATGCTTCCTTTCCATCCTGGTGAGAAATAATTCTTACCAGCACCTCCTTATTCATGTCACTCTTAATTTGATGATGTAGCTAGGTAGTTCTGATCAAGAGTCCAAGTCCCATACCTGTATCCCACCCACAAACGAGGTTAAATAGGTGAGTTTTTGACTTCTGTACTGGAGAGGCCGGGACTCCAACGGTAGGGAATTCTCAAAATATATGAAAGTTGTTAAAAAGTTGCCAGAAAACATGACAAATATTCCAATAGTAGGTAGTCAATAAATAGTACCTCCCTTCTCCAGGGAGAAGAACATACTAGAATGGGTACATAAACATCCATTAACAGGTTAAGTGAGTGAAGTTCACTATGAAGTTTTATTATGAAAACTTTCAAATACATACGAAGCTTCAACTTTTGTCAGCTGATGGTCTACCTTGTTTTAGCTCTACCAGTACTCATTCCTTCATTTCCCCTACCCCCACTATTTTGAAGAAAATCTCAAACATTAAATATTTTCATTCATAAATGTTAACATGCATCTCTAAAACATGAAGATTGCTTATGAATTTTTGATTGTGGAGAAGTAACGTGGCATAACCACATTTCTGAATTTAGATAAGGATTCATATTTTTCTTCAGGGCAGAAGTGTTGATCCAGTCCCCACTGTGTGGAAGATATAGTTAGTTCACATTCTTTAAGAGCTCACAACCCATTTATTCATTTATCCATGCATTCATCCATGAAGCAGGAAAACAGGTAAGTAAGTACCAGCTACCTTTTCAACACTGGGCTCAACACAGATCAATCAAAATACAGTCACTGTTCTTAGGAAATTTTGATAAAAAGCAGATAAAGGCCTGAAGCATTAAACAACAAAGCTGAATATAAACCATTAGCAAGCAATAGACAGACATGATAAGGCAGTAGGTGAGTGATCACAAAATGAATTAAGAAATAGTAGGCAAAATTATCCACGTTTTTATAGCAGGTTTTTGATATGCTCATAGTTACAGGGTTCATTTTGCATGGCTATAAAGGAGTACCTGAGGCTGGCTAATTTATGAAGAAAAAAGGTTTAATTAGCTCACCATTCTGCATGCTGTTCAAGCATGGCACCTGCATCTATCTTCTCAGCTTCTGGTGAGGCTTCAGGAAGCTTTTACTCATGGCAGAAGATGATGACGGAGCAGGTCCCATGGTGAGAGAGACAGCAAGAGAGAGAGGGAGGAATGCCATGCTCTTTTAAACAACCAGCTCTTATGTGAACAAACAGAATGAAAACTCATTCAGTACTGCAGTCAGGGCACCACACCATTCATGAGGGATCTGTCCCCATGACCCAAACACCTTCCGCTGGGCCCCACCTCCAACACTGGGGATCACATTTCAACATGAGATTTGGAAGGAACAAATATCCAAGTCATATCAGTTACTCTGCAGGTAGAAATTACATGGGTACTCAAGATAATTGAGTATCTTGTGGATTATTCAATCACAGAAATTTGAAACAAATTGTAGAACAGAGAAAAATTTGCCCAACATATTTGTTAAACTTTCCTGTCAGGGCATTACATCAAAGCGCGTTCATCTCCTCAAACATATTGCCAATTTTTATTCAAATATGAAGTGGTATCTGGAATTATGTCAGTCTCTACAGCTGTACCTGTGCAACTTAAGTAATTTCCAAACCCAAAGAGGCACACATCTAACTCGTAATGGCTATAACAAGTATGTACATGAAGAAGAAATACAACCCTTTACATTTATAAGTAAAACATGGATAAATACTACCAGAACTTAACTGAGTTTTAAAATTTTTATTAATTTCATAAGTATAGTCAGTCTTCCACTCCTCTGTTTTTATCATTTTCAGTAGAAATCGAATTGCAAACAAGGAAAGAACTCTGTGGACTAGACAAGTTGGTCTAGTGCTTTGGGCAATAAGCTAAACCTCAAATTGCTTAACTCTGAGCATATTACATTCATCAGATAGCATATCTTAAATTGACACTGTGCAAGACACCTTGGGTGTGGGTGCTGGGTGGTATGAAGTTCTTTATTTCATGTAAAAAGCACGGGGTAAAAAGTTATCACCCTAAAAATCAGGCTAGAATTTCTCAAGTATGGCAAATTAACATGAGAGGAACAGTGTTTTCTGAGTGATGAGGCACATGGCTCGTTTCTTTTGAAACCTGCCATTCTAAGTACAAGTCATTGACTTGGAAATGGATATCAAAGAGAAGGTCATAATAGTGATGAAGAAGCTTACACTCAAATCTTTTTAAAAAACCTTCAACCGGTTACTGAAAATGAAACAAAATATCAAAGGTCTTCCTCTGCATGGGCAATCAGGTAGGCGCTGCTATCATCATGGGGAAACTGTTTCCTTGAGATATTTTGTGTTTAAACCTCCTTGGAAGATGCTGTGAAAAGTGAAGAAAGGGATAAGAACTGCAGTGCCTTTGGCTAAGAAAAGTAGATTTGAAAGGGCTGTCTGGCCTATAAATGGACGACACTAGGACTCTGGAGGAAAATTGTTATTTACTGAAAAGAAATAATACTGAGTGGCTTTACCATGTTCACTATGAACACAAGCTGGAGGCTGCTGATGTAATTATATTTTCATTGTGCACTTGACTCTTTATAATTGTTTGGAGGCTATACAGAAAAGAGTTGGCATAAAGGCCCAAGTGCTATTCTTTGACAGGTCTGATTATAAGGCTGGCATCTGTGAACTTAGGTTGTGGGAGGCTTCCCGTGATTAACTGGTAGAGTGGCTCACTGTACCTAAGCTATTTGAACAAACAATGTGGTTATGGTGAACACGTGATTTTCTTGTGGGAATTTAAGGTTTGAGTATGTGCCAAGCAGAGGATGCCTACATGACTAGCCCCCAATAAAATCCCTGAGTGCTGAGTCTCTCCTGCTTGGTAATATTTCACAGGTGTGCTTTCAACTTATTGCCAGGGGAATTACATACATCCCATGTAACTCTGTTGAGAGAGGACTCTGGAAACTTGTGCCTAGTTTCCCCCATGCTTTGCCCCATGTGCCTTTTTCCTTTGCTGATTCTGCTTTGTATCATTTCACTGCAATAAGTCATGGCTATGAGTATGACTATGGGCCGAGTCCCTCAAACAAATCATGGGATGCTGCATGGTCTTGGGAACTCCCTACACAGTGGCTCTGAAGAGAAACATGAGAGGATGATGGCCTTGAATTTTGGAATATTGCTTTTTTTTTTTTTGGTACATTTGTTATATTTAGTAAGGTAGAGGCAGTATGCTATAGAGCAAACTTGTCTAATCTGTGGCCCACAGGCTGCATGCAGCTCAGGACAGCTTTCAATGTGGTTCAACAAAAATTCATAAACTTTCTTAAAACATGACATTATGAGATTTTCTTGCAATATTTTGTTTGTTTGTTTTAGCTCATCAGCTACTGTTAGTATTAGTGTGTTTTATGTGTGGTCCAAGGCAATTCTTCTTCCATTGTGGCCCAGGAAATCCAAGAGGTTGGACACCTCTGCATAAAGGGTGAAGTTGTGGGCCACAGCATGAAAGAAACCAAGGTTTGAATCCTAGCTGTGACTTAAGCAAGTGACTTTGTCACTCTAAGCTTCAGTTTCCTTACATGTAAAATGTAGACAGTGGTATTTATTCTGGAGATTAAATGGGATAAAGCTTATGTCTGTGTCTGTCATAGAGTCATAGTTCAATATTGCTGTTGTGAATTGAGGAAGATCATTAAGGTGTATCTTCAAATATTCTTCCAATTGATAACATTGTATCTGTGGTAGAGTCAACTCCAAATTATTTTTGATATTACAGAAAGATTGCAGAAAGAAAGAAAATCATTTATATAATAAAGTTACATAATATTTCATCATAGTAGTATATTTTTTCACATTATAAAGCTAATATACACTTAGTATATAAAGCATTTAAATGATACAAAAAAAGTAGAAAGTGTAATTCCTCCAGAATTTTACATCCTGCCCCCATGATTTGGTGCTTATTCTTTGAGATTTAAGTGTATCTAGAAACACATTGTTTCTAGGCAAAAATAGAACACATTATTCATACTATTTTTGTATTCACCAATATACCTGGGCATTTAGCATTTTCACATTGTTACAGATAGAGTGACCTCATTATTTTTAAATGTGGCATAGTTTCCTATAGGTTGGGCATAGGGTAGTCTCTTTAGCCAGGCTCCTTGGTGGACCTTTTTAGTTCCAATCTGAAGTTACCATAAACAATGTTACAGTAAATAAACTCTACATTTTAGAAAACAGTTGCTACTTTCTCTACTCTTTGAGAAGAAATAATAATAGCATTTTTAAAAAGGCCTGGATAGTTTTTCTTAATGAAATTGCAAGATATGCTTCTTTAACCTGAAGATATGGGCTGAGGGACACTGAATCACTTCAACACTTGAAACTATGGCAGCTTCAGAACATAGATGAGCTTAGACTACCAAAGAAAACTAAAATGAAAAAACTGTGTTCAGTGTACACTGCTCAGGTGATGGGTGCACCAGAATCTCAGAAATCACCACTAAAGAACGTATTCAAGTAACCAAACACCACCTGTTACCCAAAGAGCTATTGAAATAAATAGGGTGGGCGTGAGTGGCTCAAGTCTGTAATCTTAGCACTTTGGGAAGCTGACGTGGTTGGGTCACTTGAGGTCAGGAGTTTGAGACCAGCCTGACCAACGTGTTGAAACCCTGTCTCTACTAAAACTACAAGTATTAGCTGGGCGTGGTGGTGCATGCCTGTAATCCCAGCTGCTTGGGTCATTGGGACACAAGAATTACTTGAACTCAGAGGCTGTGCACTCTAGCACCACTGCACTCCAGCCTGGGCAATAGAGCGAGATTCTGTCTCAAAAAAAATAATAAATAATCACAAAGAAAAAGCTGTGTTCAAACTTCAAACTGAGACTATAAAAGTTTGGGCAGTTACTGTAATCTCCTTAAAAATTTGGCCAGAATGTACAGACCACGTTTGGATCCTGATTTGATCCAGAAATAGATGAGACAACTGGTGAAACTTGACCATTGACTTGCTATTTGAGGATAGGAAATAATTTTTAATAAATGTGTTAGGTTTGATAGTGATATTATGGTTATCGATCTTCAGAGTCCTTATATTTTAGAGAAACAATAAAATATTGCAGGATAAAATCATATGTCTGGGGTTGGCTTTAGAATCATCCAACTAAGGAGAACAAAATTGTGTGAGGTTGTGTGCACGGATGTGAGGGTGTGTGGGCAGAGATGAATTGTTGAAGCTGGCTCAAGGAGTTTCATTATATAATACTCTCTACATTTTTACATATATTGTGAAAATTTTCATAATAAGTTGAAAAAAAGAAAAAAAGCAACTTAGTTTCAATGGCTAATTGTTTCTACTGGGGTGGAGAGAAGTCATGAAAAGGCCAGAGGGAAAAGGGTGTTTTTTGTCAGGGCTGACTAACCTTAGCAATGGATTTTCACTCCTGGCCTTAGTCCAGGGGTGCAGAGCTTTGGATTCTTAAGGTCACTGACTCATCGGAAGAAAAGAAACAAAATGAGGACATATGTTTTTAATTTTAAAAATTAAAAAAAAATTGTTTTTAAGACACTGAGAGCACTAACTTTGCAAATTTAAGAAATTAAGAAAGAAATCGCAGGATTTGAACCACTAAGTAATTGTGATAATAAGTTGATGTCTTTGAGTAAAAAAAAGCTTTTTCTTTCTTTCTTTTTTTATTTTTATTTTTTGTGGCTGCTGGGCATTCGCTACCTCTTTTTAATAGCACTGCCAATTTCCAAACATGTCCATCCTATCATGTACAGCCTTCGTGGGAGAGGAAATCCAGTGGTCTGCCTCTTACATTATAAGCTCCTTCTTCTCATGACCTGGCCGAGGGAGGTCACTGAGATTTTCACAAACGGTTTACCCCAGCAGTCACATCCTTGACCAGACTGTTCCTGCTGGGAAACCAATCCTTTGGCTCCCACTTACTAGTCCTTAGAGCTACCGCGGATCCTGCCAATCTCCAAGGCCCATTCTCTTAGTTTGCCTACAGATTCCCATTGCTACCAAGTTTCTTACACTAACCTGTCTTTTGCCGTAAGTAGCCAGAGTTGGATTTTTGCCATTAGTGAGCAAAAAGTTTATTCCTCTGTTGTGAGTTAAGGTCAATTAAATGCCATCAGAGAAAGAGGCTGTCAGCCAGAAAGAGGAATAGAAAGATTAAGGGAGCAGCTGGAGAAAGAGCAAAGACGGGCTTTGTAGGAGCAAAATTCAGCAGAAAGCTATAATAGATGAGGCACTGGAGAAAGACAGGAAGACCATTTTTTTTGCCCATCCTTTCTCTGCCTCTTAACAAGAAACCAGATTCCCCTCTACCACCTTACCCCAATTCCTTCCAAAGCCCTCTGTTGTTGTTCTTCAGATCCTACCCCTCCCACTCAAGGCTGCAAACTGTCCAGGGTCAATCAGTAGCTTCACAGGCACATTCCATCCCTGTACTTCCCCACCCAGCCAACCAGGAACCTCATCTCGGCTTACTTGCCATGTACCCCACCCCTGCCAACTCCCTGCCCAGGAGGGAGGGGCTGCACTCTATCTGCTGTTATCTTAGGCCTGCTTTGCCCTTTTTTGTCTCTGTTTGATTAATCATCATAGGTTGAAATTCTCTGAGGATGACCTAAATAGAAAATTAAAACTTGTATCTTTTCATAGAAACTCTTTTGTTTTAGAGCTAGTCAAGGGTGGGTTTTGGAGGAGACAATGTCAACAATAAACCACAACCTTTGAACCAACTCAAAAATGCCCTTTTAAAAATATAGCATAAGTCTGTAAAGTAATTGCTTTTTAAGTAAACATGAATTTAAACAGCCAAGCAAATGTAGACCCTATTAAAATAATGTCCTCAGAGGCTACCAGGTTATTCTAACTATGCTGCTGTTTCTTCTCATATTTTTGAAACTCATTTCTGGTCATTTAGCATCTAAAGCCTGATTTTTCTCATTCAATGAATATGTTCTGAGTGTCTATCATGTTACAAACTTTGGGCCAGGGACTGGTGAAGAAGAGGTTATGGTTTTTAAACTCCTAGTCTCAGAAAGGACACAGATACAAAAGCACTTATAAAAAGCAAGAGATCCAGATAATGAATTTCTAAATAATCAAGTGCTAAGTGCTTTTACGACTGTTTACAGTTTGAAGGAAATTCTTTACTGCATCCAAAATTGAGCAAATGGACATTCTTTTTTTTTTTTTTTTTTTTTTTTGAGATAGAGTCTCACTCTGTTGCCCAGGCTCCAGGCTGAAGTGCAGTGGCATGATCCCAGCTCATTGGGACTACAGGTGTGTGCCACCACACCTGGCTAATTTTTTTGTGTGTTTTTAGTAGAAAGAGGGCTTCACCATGTTGGCCAGGCTGGTCTTGAACTCCTGATGTCAAGCAATCCACTCGCCTTGGCCTCCCACAGTGCTGGGATTACAGACATGAGCCGGCCTCAAATTGACATCTATCCTCTAGCACCTAGATTGTGGTTTCCAGACACCTTTTCTAACAAGAGGAACCAAAACTTTTAGGAGAAATAGCTGATTCAAGGTGTCAGACAGAAAATATAAAAGAACATGAAGTATCTTGTTATAGGAGAGGCAAGGAAATATCAAATACTATTGGGGTCATCTCAAAATGACTCACAAGGGCCAGCTTGAAAAGCTTCCTACTTACCACCTCGCACCTGTTAGAATAGCTATTATCAACAAGATGAAAGGTAACAATGTTGGTGAGGATATAGAAGAAAGGGAACCCTTAAACTGCTGGTGAAAGTATAAAATAGCATAGCTGTTATGGAAAACACTACAAAGTTTCCTGAAAAATTAAAAATAGAGCTATCATATGACCCAGTAATCCCATTAATGGGTATATATTCAAAGGAATTGGAGTGTGTCAGAGATATTTGAAAAGAGAATATCTGCACTCCCATGTTTATTGCAGTATTAGTCACAATAGCCAAGATATGGAATCAACCTCAGAGTCTATCAGTGAATAAAAGGATCAGAAAAATGGAATACTATTCAGCTTTAAAAAAGAAGGAAATGCTGTCATTTGTGACAACATAGATTAAACTAGGGACATTATATTAAATGAAATAAGCCAGCACAAAAAGACAAATACAGCATGATCGCATTTATATGTATGTCTTAGTCTGTTTCATATTGGTATAATAAAATATCATAGACTGGTAATTTATCAACAGGAATTTATTTCTCATGGTTCTGGAGGCTGGGAAGTTCAAGATAGACACTGGCAGGTTTGATATATGGTGAGAACCCAGTCACTGCTTCCAAAATGGCAACTAGTTGCTGCATCCTTTGGAGGGGAGGAACACTGTTTCCTCACATGGCAGAAGAGCATAGGAGCAAGAGGACTCTCTCTTCAACCCTGAGCTCTTTTGTAAGTGTGCGAATTCCATTTGTGAGAGCAGAGCCCTCATGACTGAATCACCTTCCAGAGGCCACAGCTCTTAATACTGTTGCATGGGGATTAAGTTTCAACGTGAATTTTGGAGGGAGCACCGTCATTCAACATAGCAATGTAGGATTTTAAAAATTCAAACTCAGTGGGGCACGGTGGCTCATGCCTGTAATCCCAGCCCTTTGGGAGGCCGAGGCGGGTGGATCATGAGGTCATATGGGGACCATCCTGGCTAACACGGTGAAGCCCGTCTCTACTGAAACATACAAAAAATTAGCCGGGTTTGGTGGCGGGCTCCTGTAGTCCCAGTTACTGGGAAGGCTGAGGCAGGAGAATGGCATGAACCTGGGAGGCGGAGCTTGCAATGAGTGGAGATCACGCCACGGCACTCCAGCCTGGGTAACAGAAAGAGACTCCATCTCAAAAAAAAAAAAAAAAAAAAAAAAAAACAAGTCATCAAGGCAGAGAGTAGAGTAATGGTTACCAAAGGCTAGGAGATAGGCGAATTGGGAAGATGTTAGTCAAAGGATACAAAATTTCAGTTGGACAGGAGAAATAAATTCAAGAAATCTATTGTACATCGTGTTCACTATAGTTAAAATATACTTGAAAATTGCTGAGATTAAATTTTAAGTGTTCTCACCACAGAAAATAAGTATGTGAGGTAATCCATATGTTAATTAGCTCTATTCAGCCATTCCACAATGTATGCACATATCAAAACGTCATGTATACTCTAAATATACACACTTTATTTGCCAGTTAAAAAATAGGCTTCTCACTGACCAAAATGGGATGATATGAGCACTAATACAAGTAATGAGTGGATTCAAACTCATCAAATATGTTTAACACAATATGTTCATAATGTAAAACAAATTAGAGGGTCAGAGGAAACCAACTCCTTATTTTGAAAAATGATTAAAGAAAAAATATGTATTCTTTGCAAACTGTACAACTGGGTAAGCAAGTTGTAGGTAAAGGGAAATTTATCTCAGGATGATAGTTAATGTATGAAATAGAAGTGATAGGGTTTTGCCCTTTTACAAGCCCCTAATGAAATAATAGATCATAGAATTGAACATTAATGGTTGGCAACATCAAACACAAAAAGAAAGAATTTGACATCATGGGCATCCTGATAAATGCCAAACTATCATTTGGCTGCCTCTAGGGACAGATGTCAGAGATAGAGCAAGAGAGATTTGACTTGACCTTAAATACCCTTTTTTTTTCTTTTTTTTGAGACAGGGTCTCGCGCTATTGCCCAGGTTAGAGTGCAGTGCTTTTCTCCATGCTAGGTTATTATATTTGTTATTTTTTTCTCAATTAAAATTTTGTTTGTAAAAATAATACAATATTATTTTAGGAAATTTGTAAAAATATAGGACAGCTTAAAGGTTTAAATATACATCTTAGAAGGGATGACATTCACTGAACTTGTTTGTTCCTAGAAGCCAGGATAGAAAGCAGGCAGTGTAATGAATAATCAGTATTTGTTAGATGCTCTCTTTGTTTTTGTGATCTGTATCTTCAAATAGGTTACCCCAGCCAGTAGGTTATTCATTCAGTTTAGCTGAAGTGGGTGGCAATATAGTATGATAATAAGGGTTTTGGATTCTATTTACTGCAAACCACATAGAAAGCATTTGTAGGGCAACTACTATGTTTGTAGTGAGGTGCTGTAGGGAAGATTATGGTCATGACAACTAGTGCCGTAGGGAAGATTATGGTCATAACAACCATTCAACAAATACTGAAAGTGTGCCTGCTAGGAGCCAGCCATCATTGTAAGCACTGTGGATACAGGGGTGAGTGTGGCAAAGTTCCTTCTCATGTGGAGCTTATGATACAGTGAGACGGGATGGGCACGGTGGTCCACACCTGTAAACCCAGCACTTCGGGAGGCTGAGGCGGGCGGATCACCTGAGGTCAGGAGTTTGAGACCAGCCTGGCCAACATAGTGAAACCCCGTGTCTACTAAAAATGCAAAAATTAGCTGGGTGTGGTGGCATACATCTGTAATCCTGGTTACTTGTGTGACTGAGGCAAGAGAATCACTTAAACCCGGGAGGCAGAGGTTGCAGTGAGCCGAGGTCATGCCATTGCATTCCAGCCTGGGCAACAAGAGCGAGACTTTGTCTCAAAAAAAAAAAAAAAAAAAAAAATATGCAGTGGGACAGAAAGATAATATACCTTCCCGTGCCCCCTCCCCCCCCCCCACAATATAATGTCAGATACTGACTAAAAAAAGCTGAAGAAAAAGCGGAGTATGTAGATATAGGGCTGTTGCACTCCAGTCTGGGCAACAAGAGTGACACTTTGTCTCAAAAAAAAAAAAAAAAATACAGTGGGACAAAGAGATAACTCACACCACCCCCCGCCACACACAATTTAATGTCAGATATTGATTTTAAAAAGCTGAAGAAAAAGCCGAGTATATAGATATAGGGCTCTTATTATTACATACTTAAGCTTATGTGGCAAGTGTAGTATGGGAAGCTTTATATTCATAACCTCATGTAAACCCCATAAGCTACATAGAGTAGGAGTCATTATTTCTCTGTTGCAGATGTGGAAAAGAGATTTTAAGAGGTGAAGTTCATATATCAAGTAAATGGAAGAGGTATTGTATTTAAGAGCCTTTCCCTCTCTCTTTTCCAAATTTCCTCTGGATCTCTCTCCTTTTCTCTCCCTCTTGTTCTCCCTCTCTCTCAATTTCAAAACTTAACGTATTAATCAGTATGATGGAGGCACAGTAGAAGATGGAAGGTCATGTTAATACATGAAGAATGACCTCATTCTCAATAACAATGGTCATGTTATATAATCTGTCTCAATTTCCTCTTCTGCAGGATACCTGCTACATAGTTTTTAGGATGACTTGAGAAAATATGTATAAATCAGAAGGAACATACCTCTTATCAAAAGTCCTCAGTACATATTATATTGCTAAATATAATTGATGGGCATGTGGTGAAGAAACTGATAAATAATTGGGAGTCGGCGAACTTTCTAAGAGGTACAGGTGGGGCCTGATACCCAAAGCATAAGTATATGGAGTAGATTGGGAGAGGCCTCAGTGTTTGGAGAAGGATTAGGAGGACACCAAAGCAAACCTTTGGTAGACAGTGTGAAGAAAGATAGCACCTCGCTATTCAATACAATTGTTTTCCAAAGGTCAACAGCCATGAGTATTGTAGGTTGCTTTTTTGATCAATGAGAAGAATCTCAACTGTTGCTTCAATAGTGGTTCCTCAAATTGCCTGACAATCCAACTTACCTGGGAAATTTCTTACAAAGACACATTCAAAGTTCTGTGTCTTCCAAGGTGGAAATTTCCATGGTGGGGAAATTTGGGGGACCACTGGTATAAAAGGAACAAACCCATTTGTTCACTGGTATAACCCCAGAACCTAGAGCAGTGCCTGGCATATGTAGAATATTCAACTAGTGTTTGTTGACTGAACCCCCTTTATATTTTCCTCCTTCCTATCTTCCTTTTCTTTTCCCCAAACACATAGGACATTCCCCCAACACCTGTGAAATGCTCTGTGACTGCCCTGCATCTTCCCAGGGGTGGATTCTGTGTAGAGAAAAAAGAAGTCACTTTGTCTTTGATGGGATTTAAGGGGGCATGGTCAAGCCTGCTTGCTCCAAACTCTTCCTCGCTGTGTTTGCTAGCATACCAGCAACATCCACATGGCAGCTATTCTGTGTTGAGATCATGTGTTTCCTGATAGCCTCTATTGCTACTACATAATGCATTGCACTGAGAAGGACAGTGACTGGGTGAAATCACTTTAACTCTTCCTAGCTTCTCACTCATTTGCGCAGATTAGGCCACGAGAAGGCTTGCTGCCACTTTGAGTAGCAGAGGGGCCAGGTCCTGAAGGAATGAGACAGGGCAGTATTGATGGGAAACAGCAGGAAGGAAAAGTCCCAGGGCTTAGGGGTGGCAGACTAGGAGGAGTACCCAGAAAGATGGCTGGTGTGGAGGGAGCTTTTGGGGGATGGTGGGTTAGTGGTAGTGAGCATTTGACGAGTACGGAGAGGTGTTCCCGCTTAAGAGAGACATTCCTGAGCAACACTTTGAGTTAGGTTGGTAGGGTGTTATTAATGGCTCCAAGTGCTTGGTACACAGTTGACTTACCTGCTGAAACACTTGCTGAGTTAGCGGTTCAATTTCACAGACGTTTTTAAATCTTGGGTATGCAGAGAGTGATCTGTGTGTGACTGTCATGGAGCATGGCGTTCCAAGGAGACAGAGTCACAGGTTTTCACCCTTTCTAGCACTATGTGAGCTCTGATGATTGTTTCCTCATGTGAATTTAGTGATTCTTCCCCTGACCTTGGGTGTTTTCCCACACACATGCACTGATCAGCACTTAGCTGACTGTTTGAGGGGGACCTTCTGCAGGTCTTCAAGTTCTCCCAGGGAGGCTCTCATGTCTTTGGTACTCTGCCCTAGGCATCTAGCCATCTCACTCTCCAGACTCACGGCTATCTCCTCAGCTCCAGGACACCTCCATAAAGGTGCCTCTTCCCTGCCCTGTGACCTGAAAAAACTTCCTCCAAATAGTATACTGGGGCAATCATTAGCTCACCTCATTTATTTCCTATTTCTTGGAGATCACCATTCTTCATTGTCTAATTTGTTCTAAGAATCGCTGTTTCATGTATTTGTCTTTTTGTTGTTGTTGTTTCAGAGAGGAGGATAAATCTGTTCTCTCTTACTGCATTTTGGCCAAAAATGGAAATATATGACTCATTCTTAATGCTTTTGTTTTCTACTCACTTTTGGTTTTAATTGACTAAAACTAACTCCAATGACTAACGATGTTGGATACTTTTTTATGTGCCCACTGGCCATGTGTCTATTCAAATCTTTTGCCTGTTTTTTAAAATAGACATTTATGACGAAATGTCTATTCAAATCTTTTGCCTGTTTTTTAAAAACTTGTGTTGCTTATATTTTTATTCTTGAGTTGTAGAAATTCTTTGTATATCTGCCACCTTTTAAAATATGTAATCAGTTTAGTAATCAATTTATTACACAGATTAGCTCCAGAGGAGCAATTGGATCTTTAAATCTACACAAGTATTTCTATCAAATGGATTTTCACCCTTATGTACACTTAGACCTAAGCGATTAAGAGCATAAGAAAAATAAGAGCTAGTTTGGGCAGACACCAAGCTAGCTGCAGGAATTTTTTTTTTTCATACCCCAATGGTGCCTGGAATCACAGCAAAACAGAACTGTTCACTCCCCTGGAAAGGGGGCTGAAGCTAGGGAGCCAAGTGGTCTGGCTCAGTGGGTCCCATTCCCATGGAGCCCAGCAAGCTAAGAACCACTGGCTTGAAATTCTCACTGCCAGCACAACAGTCTGAAGTTGACCTGGGAAGATCAAGCTTGGTGGGAGGAGGGGCATCAGCCATTACTGAGGCTTAAGTAGGCAGTTTTCCCCTGACAGTGCTAAGGAGGCCTGGAAGTTTAGACTGCACAGAACTCAACACAGCACAGCAAAACAGCTGTGGCCACACTGTTTCTCTAGATTCTTCTTCACTGAACAGGGCATCTCTAAAAGACAGGCAGAAGCCCCAGTCAGGGACTTATAGATAAAACTCCTATCTCCCATGGGACAGAGCACCTGGAAGAAGGGGTGGCTGTGGGCGCAGCTTCAGCAGACTTAAACGTTCCTGCCTGCTGACTCTGAACAGAGCAGTGAATCTCACAGCACAGCTCTTGAGCTCTGCTAAGAGACAGCCTGCCTCCTCAAGTGCGTCTTGACTCCCATGCTTCCTGACTGGGAGAGACCTCCCAACAGGAGTTGACAGGCAACTCATGCAGGAGAGCTCTGGCTGGCATCAGGATGGGGCACCTCTGGGACGAAGCTTCCAGAGGAAGGAGCAGGCAGCAATCTTTGCTGTTTTGCAGCCTCCACTGGTGATACCCAGGCAAGTAGGGTCTGGAGCGGACCTCCAGCAAATGGCAGCAGACCTGCAGCAGAGGGGCCTGACCATTAGAAGAAAAACTAACAAACAGAAAGCAACAACATCAGCATCAACAAAAAGGACCCCCACACAGAAACCCAATCCAAAGGTCATCAGCCTCAAAGATCAAAGGCAGATAAATCCACAAAGATGAGGAAAAACCAGCACAAAAACACTGAAAATTCCAAAAACCAGAATGCCTCTTCTTCTCCAAATGATCGCAACTCCTCCAGCAAGGGCACAAAACTGGATAGAGAATGAGTTTGATGAACTGACAGAAGTAGGCTTCAGAAGGTGGGTAATAACAAACTCCTCTGAGCTAAAGAAGCATTTCTCATTCAATGCAAGGAAGCTAAGAACCTTG
The DNA here is from genome assembly GCF_024542745.1 of Macaca thibetana thibetana. Lineage (NCBI taxonomy): Eukaryota > Metazoa > Chordata > Mammalia > Primates > Cercopithecidae > Macaca > Macaca thibetana. The sequence goes on along the minus strand of NC_065581.1, from coordinate 25,187,689 downwards.
ACAAAAGGTTACAGTAACTGCTAACTAGAATAACCAGTTTAGAGAGGAACATAAATGACCTGATGGAGCTGAAAAGCACAGCATGAGAACTTCATGAACCATACACAAGTATCAACAGCCAAATCCATCAAGGGGAAGAAAGGATATCAGAGATTGAAGATCAACTTAGTGAAATGAGGCGTGAAGACAAGATTAGAGAAAAAACAAAAAGGAACAAACAAAGCTTCCAAAAAATATGGGACTATGTGAAAAGACCAAACCTACGATTGATTGGGGTCCCTGAAAGTGACAGGGAAAATGGAACCAAGTTGGAAAACACTCTTCAGTGTATTATCCAGGAGAATTTCCCCAACCTAGAAAGACAGGCCAACAATCAAATTCAGGAAATACGGAGAACATCACTAAGCTACTACTTGAGAAGTGCAACCTCAAGACACATAATTGTGGATTTCTCCAAGGTTGAAATGAAGGAAAAAATGTTAAGAGCAGCCAGAGAGAAAGGTCAAGTAACCTACAAATGGAAGCCCATAGACTAACAGCAAATCTCTCTGCAGAAACCCTACAAACCAGAAGAGGGTAGGGGCCAATATTCAACATTCTGAAAGAATTTTCAATCCAGAATTTCATATCCAGTCAAACTAAGCTTCACAAGTGAATGAGAAATAAAATGCTTTCCAGACAAGCAAATGCTGAGGAATTTTGCCACCACCAGGCCTGCCTTACAAAGAGTTCCTGAAGGAAGCACTAAATATGGAAAGGAAAAACCAGTACCAGCCACTGCAAAAACACATCAAAATAGAAAGACCAATGACACTATGAAGAAACCGCATCAACTAATGTGCAGAATAACCAGCTAGCATCATGATGACAGGATCAAATTCACACATAACAATATTAACTTTAAATGTAAATGGACTAAATGCCCCAATTAAAAGACACAGACTGGCAATTGGATAAGGAGTCAAGACCTGTTGGTGTGCTGTATTCAGGAGACCCATCTCACATGCAAAGACACACATAGGCTCAAAATCAAGGGATGGAGGAATATTTACCAAGCAAATGGAAAGCAAAAAACCCACAAGGGTTGCAATCCTAGTCTCTGATAAAACAGACTTTAAACCAACAAAGATCAAAAAGGACAATGAAGAGCATTACATAATGGTAAGGGGATCAATGCAACAAGAAGAGCTAACTGTCCTAAATATATATGCACCCAATACAGGAGCACCTAGATTTATCAAACAAGTTCTTAGAGACCTACAAAGAGATGTAGACTCCCACACACAGTGGGAGACTTTAACACCCCACTGTCAATATTAGATCAATGAGACAGAAAATTAACAAGGATTATATTCAGGACTTGAACTCAGCTCTGGACCAAGTGAAACTAATAGACATCTACAGAACTCTCTACCCCGAATCAACAGAATATACATTCTTCTCAGCACCACAGAGCACTTATTCTAAAATTGACCACATAATTGGAAGTAAAACACTCCTCAGCAAATGCAAAAGAATGGAAATCTTAACAGTCTCTCAGACTCAATCAAATCAGAACGTAGGATTAAGAAACTCACTCAAAACCGTACAACTACATGGAAACTGAACAACTTGCTGTTGAATGACTACTGGGTAAATAACGAAATGAAGGCAGAAATAAAGATGTTCTTTGAAACCAATGAGAACAAAGACACAACATACCAGAATCTCCGGGATACAGCTAAAGCAGTCTTAAGAAGGAAATTTATAGCACTAAATGCCCAGAAGAGAAAGCAGGAAAGATCTAAAATCGACACCCTAACATCACAATTAAAAGAACTAGAGAAGCAAGAGCAAACAAATTTAAAAGCTAGCAGGAGACAAGAAATAACTAAGATCAGAACAGAATTGAGGGAGATAGAGAACAGAATTCTGTTCTGATCTTAGTTATTTCTTGTCTCCTGCTAGCTTTTAAATTTGTTTAAAACACTTCAAAAAACACTTCAAAAAAATCAATGAATCCAGGAGCTGGTGTTTTGAAAAGATAAAATAGACCACTAGCTAGATTAATAAAGGAGAAAAGAGAGAAGAATCAAATAGACACAATAAGAAATGATAAAGAGGATATCACCAGTGATCCCACAAAAATACAAACTACTATCAGAGTACTTATAAACACCTCTACACAAATAAACTAGAAATCTAGAAGAAATGGATAAATTGCTGGACACATACACCCTCCCAGTACTAAACCAGGAAGAAGCCATATCCCTGAATAGACCAATAACAAGTTCTGAAATTGAGGCAGTAATTAATAGCCTACCAACCGTATAAAACAAGGCCAGATGGATTCACAGCCAAATTCTACCAGAGGTACAAAGAGGAGCAGGTGTACCATTCCTTCTGAAACTATTCCAAACAACAGAAAAACCTATCACATTTGATGTACTAATAGCTCCAATCCATATAAATGTTGTCCAGTTAAACTTAGACCTTAAAATACAGGATGTGGGTAGAGTTTAATCTGGTTGGTCATAATTTTTACCTAAGATGTAGCTCCTTTGCAATAAAATGAATACAGAAACAGCTTCAGTTCACTTTACTTTTCACAACTGTCTTGACTATAGATGGATTCTACTGATAAACAGTCTCCTACAGGTGAGTAGAGCTTTTCTCCTCCATCCAAGCACACATCATACCCACCACCCCTCACTGTTATCCAAATTTAAGTCAATGAGGAAAGCTTTTAGTCTCACACCTAGGCTATGCCTGTAGAACTGGCTTGTCACACACACACTTCTCTGCTAGGAGGCAATGTTGGTACAGATGTACAGCATTTCTAGTATGTTGTTCCAAGTATGTGCAACATGCAGCATTGCTGTATCAGGTTGTATATACAGGGCAGGGTGAGGTATGTACTCATGGAAGGCAGTAAAATGGAAATCAAAAGAACTTTTTTTTTTTTTTTTTTTGAGACCGGGCCTTGCTCTGTCACCCAGGCAAGAGTGCAGTGGTACTATCATGACTCACTGCAGCCTTGAATTCCTGGACTCAAGGGTGCCTCCCACTTCAGCCTTCTGAGTAGCTGAGACCAAAGGCACATGCCATTATGCCTGGCTAATTTTTAAATTTTTTTGTAGAGACAGTGTCTCACTACATTGTCCAGGCTGCTTTTGAACTCCTGGGCCCAAGCAATCCTCCTGCTTTAGCCTCCCAAAGTATTGATATTATAGGTGTCAGCCATTATGCCCAGCCTAAAAGGACTTTCTCTTTCAGAGTGCCCCTGTCTTTATTTGTAGAGGATATTCAATTTCTTTAATTACCTGGCATACTTTGAGTCCATCCCTGAGCTATTCTGCTATACTTTTCTCTATCCTTTCTGTAGATCTCAGCAACCTCAGTCACTAGAGGATCATGTGGATTGGAATCACACAATAGGGAACAAATGTTCAAGGGTACTTTTGAAATAGTGCTGGAGACCACTGTGACCATAGAATATCAAAACACATTTGGATAATACATTCCTGTAAATGCAACCTTAGGGGGTTTAAAGGGGTAGTCTGTTGGGAAATGAATTGCAAGAAAAAAATTCCACGGTGATAGGGACTGTCACTTCACCTCTTATTGCAGCTTGCCAGTGGGACATGCCATCTCCAACAGGACTGGCTGAACACTCTGCTGGAATGGGGGGTCCAGTGCCAGGTCATTCAATTCCTTGTGGGTTCTCTTTGGAGCTTTGGTGGGAGGCAAGTGGTGTTCCCTCCAACCCCTGGGACCAGGATGAGGACAGGGAAGGGGCAGGCGAGGGAGCCTGAGGCCACCTCCCAGCTGGAGAAAATGGGGAGTTGGGGTGAGGGGGTCCGGGGAGACAGGATGAGGGCTGGGGATGCCTGCTGAGTGGCCACCATGTTACTCTGGGCGGCCCCTTTGCGCACTGCAGCAGCTTAACTAACTTCCTTTTCTCTGGTAATATTTGTTGCTTAAAAGAGGATGGATTTATCTTTCTCTTAGTTAATATGTTAATAGTTAATATGGCTATATCAGCTTTCTCTTGGTTAGAATCTTTTTCTATATCTTTCTCATATAGTAGATACAAGCATATAAACAGGCATATTTCAGGCTCAGGTGTATAGAATTGATCATAATATTAACCATACTATTGTGGGTCTGTTTTACGTGTATATAATCTGTTGTTTTTGCTAGCTCTTGTTCATTGTGCCTTGGCTGTTTAGTTATTTTGTACCATGAGCTGCTTCATGGTTTGGAATTTTACTTACAGAAATTCTCGTTAGCTAGCTTAAAGATGGGGTCCTTCAAAGAGAATTTTCCCCTTCTTCTAGGTTTACAGGAACTGTTAGTCCAGGGGCCTCTAAATTAAATGTTCAGCAAGACTTTTCTCCAGTTCTCTCAGGTAGTATAAATTCAAGCTACAAACACGCATAAAGACTAGATTTCTCTGGTTTTTAGTATTTAGAAGGCTGTTTCTTTTCTCGTTTCTGCTTAGCACTAAAATTTGAGCTCATAGATTTTCTTTTCTTTGGAGCTGGAGGTAAGAAGGGAGAGGTGAGGTGTTGGAGACTATTATGGGTTTATTTCTAGTTCTTTCTAAAAATAGATGGTTTAACCCATTATGATCCCAACTTTTTTTGCGGAAGATCTCCTTTTAAACACAGTTTAATTTTGCTGACCAGTAATGATTCAATGAGGGGAATTTCGCTTTCTTTTAACAGACTCCACAACGTGGGCAGACCCTGGGCTGTGTCTTCGGTGCCTTTGAGGTCATAAAATACAAAGCTCAATCTCTTCTTCCTCGCTTCTCTCATTTGACAAATGGCTGGCTCCAGGCCTCTCACAGCTTCCCTATAGTGACTTGTCTTCACTTAGTCCCTGATTTGAGAATTCCTTACTTTCTTACTTTCATGGGCTCTTTTAAGATTTTCATCAGGTTGTTTTTTTTTTTTTTTTTCTTTCCAGTTGTTTTAAATAAGAGAATCTGTTGATGTATTTAGCTCACCACCTTACTGGAGACAGTCTAAATTTAGTAGATCACACTTCAAACTCTGTTGAATTGCTTCTTTATGCTTTTTCCTCTTAAGTAATTATATCTCAGTATATTATAGTCATGAATATTTGTTTTTTAGAAATTCCAGGATATAAATTTGTTTTTTATAAATTCCTAAATTCCAGGAAAAGACAACTGGGAGGGTGGTATGCTCTGGTTGGTAAGTGGTAAACATTTTAGTTCCAAGCTTGAGTCAGTTTCTTTAAAAGGATATCACAAAGTTCTGAAACAGATACCACAGACTCCTTAAATCTGTCAGCTTGAAACTGCACATGAAACTGCCCATTTTCTATGTTTAGCTTTTATTTCCATTCAGTTTATCTTTTGCATTTACTTCTGTTGTTTATATTTCTGCTTTAGTAGCTTTCTTCCAAAATCAAAATCATACAAACAAGCTGTAGTGAGTTGAGTGCCCCCGTCCCCAAAGCTATGTTCACCTGGAACCTCTGAATCTGACCTTATTTGGGAAAAGGAACTTTGCAGATATAATTAGGCTAGGAATCTCAGGATGAAATCACCCTGGATTATCTGGGTGGGACCTAAATCCAATGACAAAGTGTGTGTCCTTATATAAGAGGAGAAGACACAGGGAAGAAAAAAAAAAACCAGAAAAGATGATGTGAAGATGGAGGTGAATAAGGCAATGCATCTATAAGCAAAAGAATGCTGAGGATTTCTAGCACCCACCAGAAGCTAGGAGAAAAGCCAAACCAGGTTCTCTCCCAGAGCCTCTGGAAGGAGTCCACCCTGCTGCCACCTTGATATCATGTTCTGGCCTCTTGAATTGTGAGAGAATAAATTTCTATTGCTTTTTTAAGGCATTCCATATGCGGTCATCTGCTATGGCACCTTCAGGAAACTAATCTACAAATTTATAAATTCCCTCTGCCCTAGTAATTTTTAAAAGTTTGCAATCTAGTTTTCCATCAAGCATGATCAAAGAATGACAGTCAGATGAGAGAACTGGATTAGAACATCTCTGGAGGCTGCATTTCAAGAGTTTCCTGGTTGTGAGGATCAAATACACTGTGTGTGCTTAAAGCATTTAACAAATGTGAGAGCTTCCGTAAGATGACCATTGCTTTTTTAAGAAGTCCAGCACTCATGCTCAGTGCCGACCATCAGCTCCCGCTTTGTTCTCAACTACAGCAGTGGTTTTAATGTTTGACGCTTCCACCTGTCTTTCCTTTACCCCCTGCCCCTCCTCCTTCATACACACTGAAATTAGCTCTCTGAAACTTCTCAGAGCAAGTCTGAATTTTGTAGAGAAGTAGTTTTTTTCCAATGAAGAGTAGCAACAGAACAAATAGCCCCTGGAATGTGTCTACCAAATTACAATGCCCCTCGCCCCAACAATTTTGGATACTTTGTCATCATAGCAGCTCTCTGAGATAGGTATTGTCATGAACATTTTATATATAAGGATAGTTTTTCTCCAGTTAGAATCGAAGAACTGGAGTTGGAGGGAAGTTTGGAATTGCTAGCCTGTTTCATCAATTAATTAATTAAACAATTTTTGAGTAAATATAATGTACTAGACTCTAAGATGCTCTGGGTATTCAAATATAATCAGTCTATTCCAGGTGTCATGTGCTGATAAGCGAAATAATATATCACTACTAGCAATAGTGTAGCAATTTTATAGCACTAATAAATTTGAAATTTTAAACCATTATTATAAGTAGGAATTTTTTATACACCACAAGTGAAACAGTATAAATCAATAAAAATGTGTTCTAAAGCCCTACTTATGGTTGTTATAAAGTAAACTGAGGCACAATAAAATTTTAGAGTTTATCTGAGGAAACAATGATTCATGAATGGGACAGCTCCAAACCAGAAGTGGCTTAGGAGCTCCATGGAGGGAACACAAGAGGGCAGCTTTTATAGGGTGAACACAGAAGTAAAGCAAATAAAATATTTGATTGGTTACAGTTAAACCTACAGAGAGCCTTATTTGGTCTATCCCTTTGGAAAGCCCCTAGTTACATAGGTTTATTGGCTACTTCAGATTGGCTGAGCATTTATAAAATATAGCTCAAGTTTCTCTTATGCTTGTAAATCAAGCAAGGTTAGGATGAGGCATAACCAGTTTTGTCTGCTCAAGGATTCTTCAGGCCTGGTTTTCATTTTGCTTACTTTAACATTTTAGTACCTATAAATTTACTTCTTTCTTTTTAACTGCTGCATAGTATTCCACAGAAGAATGTACCATAATGTATTTGCTCATTCCTCTGTTGATGTTACCAATATTTTGTTGCAATGGACATCTTTTTGTATAAATGCCAAAGTATTTCTTTAGAAAAAGAAATACTTTAGAAGTAGAATTGGTGAGTCAAAGGATATTCACATTTAAAAGTTATTATATAGATTACAGATGGTCCTGACTTACAATGGTCCAACTTATTATTTTTCAACTTTATACAATGATGTGAAAGTGATGCATATTTAATAGAACCTGTGCTTTGAATTTGAATTTTGGTCTTTTTCCAGAGCTCTGGTGGTAAGTAGTATGATACTCTTACCTCATATATTCAACATTTATTATAAAATAGATTTTAAATTAGATGATTTTGCCTAACTGTAGGCTAGTGTAGTTGTTCTGAGCATGTTAAAGCTAGGCTAAGCTATGATGTTCAGTAGGTTAGGTGTATTAAATGCATTTTTGACTGAAGATTATTTTCAACTTACAATAGTTTTATCAGAACACAACCTATTGTAAGTCAAGGAGCATCTGTGTATAGATACTGTCAAATTGCTAAAAACACTCTATCGATTTTTGTTCCTATCAGTATTATGAGCATATACTTTTTTCAAAGTCCTCACACAATATTATTCATCATTAAAATTCTGTCACTACAAAGGTAGAAAAATGACTCAATGTTATTTTAATTGGTTTGTGGGGAGGGCAGAAGAGCAGGTTAAGGGAGACTTTCACTTTGTTTCTTCACATCTAATGGGAGACAAATCTGCATGACCTGGCCTTAGGTGGACTGAGCCAGTCTGAGACAGGGCTGCAAAGCCTTTGGCAGATGTCAGCATTCTTGAAACACAGAGGCTCTTCAAGGCTGTTTCTAGTGAAATTTTAAAATTGTGGTTTAAAAACAAGGATTACTAATTGCATTGATATTAATATAGCCAAGACTTGCTCTTTTTTGTTTAATGAATACATGGTGTATCTTTTCCCCTTTCTTTTGCTTTCAAGCCACCTGTGTAATTGAAGTTGAAGTGAATTTCTTATAGATAGCATATTGTTGGAACATGTTTTTATTTTTATCCCCTCTGCAAATTTCTGTTTTTTAATTCGTATATTTAGACCACTTACATTTAAGGGAATTGTTGATATGTTAGGACTTATATCTGCCCCCCTACTTTTTCTTTTTGTTTCCTCTATTTCCTGTTCCTCTGCCTCTCTGTTTTGTACCTTCCTGTGGGTTACTTAAACATGTTTCAGGATTCAATCTTAATTTATTTGTTTTATGTTTTTAAATTGTAAGAGGGAGGATCTAGGAGGAATGGGGCTTTCCATCATGGCTGGAGCTGGAAGTTGTTGAGTAATTATTTTTTATTGTCATAAAATGTACATAACACAAACTTCATCACCTTAGGCATTCTAAAGTGTGCGATCAGTGGCTGTGTAGGGAGAAACCCTCTCAAACTGTGTCTTCACTCTCACACCACAACAATCAACACAGAAGACTTCTATGACCAAATATGTTGGGGGTTGGTTGCCACGCTTTAAGCAGTGGACACCAGCCAAAGGTCGTCCAATTCAATTCTTACACTATCTACCTAGAGATGGCGTCAGACCCCATGAGTTGGGTCTCAGTCCCCAAGACTGTCTGCTCTATACCAGTTGCAAGTCTGGGCCTCTGAAACTTCTGACCAACTAGCTTGAAGTTAAGGTTCCCAGGAATTCCCTCTTTGGGTTTGATTAATTTTCTAGAGCAGCTCACAGAATTCAGGGAAACACTTACATTTACTTGTTTATTATAAGGAATATTACTAAGAATACAGATGAAGAAACATGTAGGGAGAGGCATAGGAGAAGGAATGCAGAGTTCCATGCCCTCCCTGGGCTCCACCCTCCAGGAGCCTCCATGTGTTCAGCTATCTGGAAGCTCGCTGAACCCAGTCCTCTTGGATTTTTATGGAAACTTCATGACATCAGCATTCCTTCCCCCAGGGTACAAGGCGAAACCCTCATGGGGGAGACTCTTAAGACCCACAATCAGAAAGACAGGGAACATTAGAATCCTGCCTTGGGTCAGGTAAAAGGAATGCAGGAGAGAGGTTATTTCCTGAGGCCTGCCTCTGAGACCTAACACACCCAGCATTATAACAAAAGACTGTAACAAGGGATATGGGAGTTATGAACCAGGAACTGTGAAGGAGAACATCATCGACTGTGCCAGATGGAGCTCAGATTTCCGGGCAGGGGCTGACTAAAATGCATTATTTGAATATCATGATGCAGAAGATAGCTAGCTAGCTAGCTAGATGAAAACAAATATGTATATTTTCTATAATGTTCTATAACACGAGAAGTTTCTCAAACATTTATTTATATTGTTTGTTTATTCCCAAATATTTATATTTCCCAAATACGACAGCAAGGAGATTGAGAAATCACAAAGGACAGATGAGAGCAATGTTGCTTAATGCCACAGAACAGGATATCATTTCAAGGAGTTACTCAAAGTGCTTCACTTCTGCCATTATGAACTCCTAAGCCCCTCAGCAGTGTGGGTGGTTGCGGGGAGGTGTTGAGGTTAGCAGCACCCACAGGCTTCTCTTCACACAGGATATGCTATGTAGTGAATCGGTGTCAAGACTGGAGGAAGGCAAGGGTTTCCAGAACACCACCTCAGGCCGTGGTTTGGAGTCGTCTCATTGAAGTTTACAGATTCACAAGTCACAGATACTGTGCACATGTACTCTAGAACTTAAAGTATTAAAAAAAGAAAAAAAAGTCACAGATAATTAGGAGGCATTAAAATAGAGACCTGGTTTCTTTTTTTCTTTTTTTTGAGATGGAATCTCACTCTGTCACCCAAGCCGTGCACCCAAGAGTGCAGTGGTGAGATCTCCGCTCAACCTCTGCCTCCCAGGTTCAAGTGATTTTTCTGCCTCAGCCTCTCAAGTAGCTGGGACTACAGGTGCACCCCACCACACCTGGCTAATTTTTGTATTTTTAGTAGAGACGGGTTTCACCACATTGGCCAGGCTGGTCTCAAACTCCTGACCTCATAATCTGCCTGCCTCAGCCCTCCCAAGTGCTAGGATTACAGGCGTGAGCCACTGTACTGTGCCCAGCTGACCCCATTTCTACGACTAGTTTAGCCACAAAGTAGACATGTAACCCGAGGAAAGTGACTTAACCTCCTAGGGCCTCAGCTTCCCATGTTACACACCCCTGGGTGGGGATGACAGGAGGTGTGGCGGGGTTGAGCTGGATAATATAAGGTTCCTTTCTGCTGTAGACATTTATGAGTTAACGTTTTTTATGGATTGCTGCTGCTTTTTTTTTTTTTTAATGTCAAATTCTTGTGTATATAAGGCCTTGATTCTTTCAGGTCCGGGTTGTATGGCCATGAGCTAATTCCGTATGACTTATTCTAGAAGCAATTGTTTAAGTATCCTTTACTTAGCTAAACATATGCAACATAAATTCATCTAATATAACGTATGTTCTCTCATAACATGCTACTGGCCAGAGTTATTAGATTTTGTTCACACCCTAGATCCTGCTGTATTTTATAGCACTTCAGAATAACAATCATTCATTAAAAACCCTTCGACCCACCTTTGCTGTTCCTGTAAATACACCTGTCCTTTACAAGCATCTGGCTCTTTCTATCATTCTTCCTCCAGAAATCATAGTATTATAGATTTGGAAAATGCTAAGCCTTCATTTTCTTGTTATAGACTGGCTTAGATGTCCCTCTTGATTATTCTTAATGCATTCAGTGTATTAATTCGTTTCTTCATTCATTAAAAATATGCCCCATGCCAGGTGTTGGGGACATTGCAATGAACAAGACAGGCATGGTCCCTGCTCTCATTCAGTCATGTCTAGGGGTAAAGATAAACATTGGATAAGTAATAATTGGGGTGCTGACTGTTAAGAAGAACTACAGTGCTATACAAGTTGTGGGATCATATTGGGCTTTAACCAATTCCTTGGGAATTAGATTTCTAGATGAAGTGGCATTTCAGTTGAAATCTGAGTAGTGAGTAGGAGTTAGCCAGGCAAAGATGAGGAGGGGGGAACCACTCCAAGCTGAGAGAACAGCTGAAATGAGAAAGTCCATGGAATATTTTTTTTTTACTATGAGAAGATCACACTGGCCAGAATAGAGAGAGGGCTGGGGAGGGTGATTTGACCTGAGTCCATAGAGGTAAGCACAAATCAGACCAGGATGCTTATGGCACGCCATACTAAGGATTTTGAACTTTATCCTCATGGAAGTTGGAAATCATTAAGAGTTTAAAGAGAAATATGATCAAATCTGATATTTTAAATAAAGCTCATTTGGCTGTGATGTGGCAAGTGGGCTGGAGGCAGGGTGGTAAGAAGAGACACAGGACGTTCAGTTGGGACATTCCTGCTGTGGTTCAGATGAGAGCTATGTGGGCTTGGACTAGGGCAGTGCGTCTGCTTCAAGGGGAAAGGGTTTGGTGTTTTGTGGAATTTGGGGAATGAGGGAGGAAGAAGGGTCAAGAATGGTTTCATGAAGCCCAAGGGGAGAGTGTTTTTAAAATGAGGACTTCATCAACTGTGCCAGATGGAGCTGAGATGTCTAGGAAGGGGCTGACTACACTAGAATGCGTTATTTGAATATCATGATGGGAAAGATTTTTTTTTTGAAACGGACTCTTGCTCTGTTGCCCATACTGGAGTACAGTGGCGTGATCTTGGCTCACTGCAACCTCTACCTCCCGGGTTCAAGTGGTTCTCCTGCCTCAGCCTCCCGAGTAGCTGGGACTACAGGCGTGCACCACCATGCCTGGCTAATTTCTTGTATTTTTAGTAGAGATGGGGTTTCACCATGTTGGCCAGCCTGGTCTCGAACTCCTGGCCTCAAGTGATCGCCCACCTTGGTCTCCCAAAGTGCTGGGATTACAGGTGTGAGCTACCACACCCACCCAGGAAGATATTTTTGACTTCAGGAAGAATACTTTTGGTGGAATGATGCGGGTGAAAGCCATACTGTGTGGCTTAAGGAGTGAATGGAAGGAAGAGGAGGAGAGAGAGGGAGAGAGAATACACCTCTTTCCAGAAGTTTGGCTCTGAAAGTAAAGAGAAGGGGTTAATACTAGAGGGTAATATTGAAAGAATTGTAGTTTTATAGGTGTTTTTCTATGTTTGTTTTTTTGTTTTGAGGCAGAGTCTCACTCCATCACCAGGCTGGAGTACAGTGGCATGATCTTGGCTCACTGCAGCCTCCGCCTCCTGGGTTCAAGCAATTCTCCTGCCTCAGCCTCCCTAGTAGCTGGGACTACAGGTGCACGCCACCACGCCTGGCTAATTTTTTTGTATTTTTAGTAGAGATGGGATTTCACCATGTTGGCCAAGATGGTCTTGATCTCCTAACCTTGTGATCCACCCACCTCGGCCTCCCAAAGTGCTGGGATTACAGGAGTGAGCCACCACACCCAGCCAGTTTTACAGTTTTTAAAATGGGAGAAGCTTGCACATATTTAGATGCTAAAGGAAGGAACAGATAGGAAAGATTTAAGAATCAGGAGACAAAGAGACAATAGCTTAAGGTTCCCAAGACTATGGGGTAGAGGAGAATGCTTAGAACTAAGATGGAGGAATTGGTCACTTGTCACATTTGCTGACATTTTACTGACATTTTCTGGCTGGATGTCTGTCTCCTCACCGGGCTGTAACCTCCTGAAGGTGAAGGCTGAAATCGTATTTGATTTTATACCCTAGCACTTACCGTAGGACTTAGCACAATAACATGCCCTCTGAGTGTTTGGCTGGGCTGATGTGTCACTTGTGGTAGGAAGGTCTCCACAAATGTGTTCCCTTAAGGATATAGACCGAAGGCCTTGAAAGCTTAGGAAGCTGGGGATTGACTTGAGGTAGGGCTTCTTGGATAGATTTTTTTAAATGAGAACTATGGAATGGCAAAGTTGTCTGGCCTGTTAGGTTAGTAACTTCGGCTGTTTATGCCTGATCCAAAGGCCTAGGCTAAAATTAGTCATGGTAGAGGTAAAAAGCAACGTACAACATGCAAGTCAAGAACTACCACAATGAATTCCCTCCTTCTTGGCTATCTCCTTGGTCTAGAAAGAAAGATGAACCCCACAGCAGCACTCCACAAGAAGAGAAACAGTGCTCACTCATTTGAGTCCACTTCTCTTCAGATCTGATGCAACTTATCTGCACAGGCCATGAATGGAACGATGAAAAGATGACCTGTAATCTTTCCCCATTCAGTTGCTGTTAAATTTAGCACAGACATAAAAATTAAGAAATTCAATGAAACAATTATGTTGCATTCGTATTTTTCTCCTGCACTGCCATTAATATTGGTTGGTAAAAATTATTCCATACTTATTTCCAGGAAATTTGAAAAGACTTAAAACTGCCTGATACTTTGGTGACATTCTTCCAGGAATGAGAAAATGAGACAGAAATGGTCTGTGGATGTTTTCAGGAAGGCAAAATGGCAAAGGAGAGCTAGATTAAAAGGTGTTACAAAAGCAAACTAGTTAATACTTCCAAGAAATGAATATGCTAAGATTTTGTTTGCTAATCAGCATTTATTAAACATTTACTGTGTGCCACTGATCTAGGCTCTTGGCCGGATATGAGCAACGAAAAGAAGGTAGTATAGTGCTTGACTTCCAAAATCTAGTGCAGTCCTAGAATGAATTCAGGTTTCACTAAGGCTACTTAGGGAGGAAGTTCTCTATGTTCTAGCAATTAATGCAGGCACCCACATAAAGACTCAGTGGTGAATGGGTGGGAAGAATGATTTTTATTCATCAGCACAATATCTTAAAAATCCCAGGGTAGCCTTCTTTGATAAAAGACAGTACATGACTTGAAAGGCTTAAGAGGGGTCCTCTACTGCCCATTATGGATTTCTGTTTTGAGACTTGGATGTTCTAAAGTGCTTGCAGAGGAGATTCTGAGGCCCACCAGTAGCCTAAAAAACTCCAGGCCTGCTCCCCTCACTGCCCCCACTCCTGGGTGGAACACAGAAGTAGAAGATGCTATTCAGCTCAGTGACCCTGCCCACGATGCACTTGACCCTGTGAATGCCTGTGGCCGTTCAGGTTAGTTCGTCTTCCTTCCTCTCCCACACCATGGAGATACAGGAAAAGAAGGAGGATAAGTGGTTTTTGTGTCTTTCTCTAGTGCTGACATTAGAACTTGAGGCTCCAGCCTTGCACGAGGCCCGATGGGCTGAGGTTTCTATGCTGGGTTTTTCGAGATCTCTCCAGACCCTTCCGGCAAATTCCTCTTTTGACTCGAGGAGGTTTTGGAAACAAATGAGTAAGACAGACATAGTCTCTGTAATAAGAGAAGAATGGTGAGTCAAGGATGCCTGGAAAACAGCAATAGCTAAGGTCAGGCAGAAGAAAAGGGAAAAAAAAAAAAAAAAAAAGACAAAGCAAAAAGGGCTCAGGAGGCACAGGAGAATCTGGAGAGCTGAAAGCTTCAAGAACGAGGTAGCCACAGTCCTGAGTGTGATAAGGAGCACCAATAAGGTAAGGGCTGACACGGCTTTTTGGGATTCACTGTGTGGAGGTCACTGGTGGCCTTTGTGACCTCCTGGATTGTCATAGAGGAATAAAGTTAAGAAGTGGAGAGGAGGAATAAGGGAAACAAAGAAACTTGGCAGATGAATAAAAAGGATAATTGCTAGAAGAGCAATTATCTCAGGTAGATTTCTATTAGGACGCTGTTTCAAGGTCTGGAAAAAAGGTGTGCTGTGTGGGCGAGAGTATCTAAAACCTTTACCAGAGAAGGCTGGAGGGCCTCTTTGGGAGATGAAGCTCTCTGTTAGCTGGAGATTCAACAAAGACTCTGAGGCTGAGAGGACCAGTATACTGTGGAACTGATTTCTGAGACCACAGTTGGAAATTGTGTGTTCAGAGTCCTTACAAGTCTGAAAAGGCCTTTATTTTACAGCCACACTTGAATCACCATTTGGCCGTAGAATTCTCCCTCAGAATTCTGTAAACATCACCCCATTGGGTCTCCTGGCACTTCATTTCCAAATGAGATGGCAATGTCCACTGGTTTATTTGCCCTTGGTGGACACCTGATTTTGGTGAAGGGGTTGGGGTGTCTTTTGTTGGGAGAAGTGAGTGTGAGGAGGGTTGGGGAGTGGTCTGGAAGTTTGTAGGATTTCTTGTAGGATTCTTTTCTGTCATTTATAAGTTTCATCAGATTATCTGTAATATGACTTTTTTCAGTATTCCTGCCCAACAATCCTTAGATTCTTTAAATATGAAATCTAGATTTTCTTCTATTGAGAAAAATGTTAACTTATTCTTGATCATTCCTTCATTTGTTTTCTGGAATTTCTGTTACGTAGAAGTTATATATTATTCTTCCTGTTTCTTAATTTTCTTTCATAACTTCTCTTTTAGGAGATTCCTTAAATTGGTTATCTGTTTCACAGATGCCAGGTTTGGTTTTTGGCATATGATTCTGCTACTTAAGGCCTCCACTGTTTTTTCGTTTTGGCGCCCATGATTTTATTGGAAAAATCCTTTTGTTCTCTCATTACCCCTTTTCATTTATGTGACACCTTCCTGAAAATTACCCCTCCCTTTGAGATTTAAATAAAATGTCTGGGTCTTCATCCCATTCTTGATGGGAAATTTAATGCCTCCCCTAACTTGTGTTTTTGATTTTTTTTTTTTCTTTTCAATTCCAGGATGTTTTGTATTTGGTCCCCACCTAGGTCCAATTTTCTTTGTCCTCGATTTCCTAATTGTACCTCTTCTTATAGTCTGTTCTTATAGTTTGTCCTGGTGCAGACATAGAACACACCTTTTTCCTTTGTGTTCCCCAGATGGCATTCTTCAGCACACTTTGCTAAAAGTCTGAGGTAGTGAAAATGGTGGCGTCACCGCTCTCCAGAGAGCTTTCATGTGTTTTGAAAAGTCCTCCATCTGCCCCATTACCAGGGATTTGTCACCTACCACCTTACTAACAGGGCTCCTCTCCTGCTCTGTTGAAAGGAAGAGTCACTAATGGATGCTAGCAGGGTTTAATACCTAGGTGATGGGAAGGTCTGTGCAGCAACCTGCCATGGCACATGTTTACCTATGTAACAAACCTGCACATCCTGCACATGTACCCCTGAACTTAAAAGTTGGAAATCAAAAAAGAGAAAGGGGCCTCTGTTCTCTGCCTTTTTTTAATCTTCCTGTTTTCAGACAGAACTCCCTTTACCTGAATTCTAAAGTTCTCTTTGTTTCTATCTGATATTTAAGTCAAAAAGATGTTACCACACCTGTTCTCCCCTTCAGAGAATTCAGGTTCCTGCTCTTATAATCCCTTTTTATGCCTTGATGCATTAAATTTCTTTCTCTGAAAATTATTCCTTGTTTTCTTTACTAAATCTATCTTGCGGAAAGGTATCTTTGCCCTAATTGTTCAGTTTGTGATTATTTCTGGCAGCTAATTTTCCCCATGTGTCTAATGTTTCTTGTATAAGAGAAAATGGATGGCTTTTATTTCTAATCAGAGGTCTATTTTGCTCAACATTGGCAACTCCTGTGGGTTCCCTAAGCAATTGTGCATGTCAGGGTTCAGTTCTTTCTGGTGGTTTCCTGCTTTCTTTTCCTATGTGAGACTTATGTAGAATTTATTTAACATGCAATAAATATGCACCCTCCAGCAATAAAATATGCACATAACATGAAATATGTTTACAATATGGAAAATCCCACAATCATAATGGTAGGAGAAAGGCCAGATACAAAAGAGCATATGATTTCATCTATACAAAATTTAAGAGTAGGTATAACCAGTCTATGGTGATACAGATTAGAGGAGTGGCTATCAATTGAGTGGATGTTGATTGGGAAGGAGTTAGCTGGAGTCCTAGAAATGTTCTATATCTTGATGTGGGAGGTAGTTACATGAATGTATACCTGTGTAAAAAAGTCATAGAGCTATACATTCAAGATTAGTGCATGTTACTGTATGTAAGTTATACCTTGCTTTAAAAAATGTCATATGATGTCGTCTAGAACTAGGGAAGGAAGAATTTGAGAGACCTTCTTGATTTGGAGAGGAAAAGAATACTTTTGAGGGCAGGTGTTACTTAGAAGAATTGCTTCACATAGCAGTCTTTTCTTCCTTTATCCTACTACCAGACATTTCTCCAACTAGAATAGATGTGGTTACAACTGTCCTCTTGCTCTTTCCTGAGAATTTGTTCAGTTGTTTCCTACACACCATTTTAAACGTTGTGGCAAATACAAGTTCAAAGTCACGTTGCCAGTGCTTCGGAAACTTACAGTCTAGTTGGAGAGACGAGACTAACATGAAAGAGAATTTAGTGTTGCTGTCTTTTTTTTTTTTTTCTTTTTTTTTTTTTTAAGCACAGATTTTGAGGCACAGAATTCTCCAGGGATTCAGGAGAGAGTGCACTCAGTGGGAAAAGGAAGAATTGATTTTAATGAAGTGGGGAGAACTTAAGGTGAGTTTTTGAAAATACATGGGCAGGCACAATGCCAGCTAGTTCTTCACTGTATTGTGTTTGTTGAAAGAACCACAGAACACCTGCTTGCTAGAGCTGAAACAGTGACCGGACAAGACAGGATGTTTATCAAACTGGGGAAAATAAACCAAGAGGCATACAGATGTCTCAAGAGATTTAGACTTGGGCCACTAGTCTGAGCCCTCAGGGTTGAGAAGACAGAAGGACAGTCAGGGGAGGGTAGGGATCAGAAAGGAACAGAGGCCAGACCTAAACTGTACGCCCCAGTGGGAAATACTATACAGAGGTCTTTTCTTTTATAGTAAAGCAATTCTTATTATATTACAAAGAAAACCAAAATCCGTTTTTGTGACAGGATGACTCACAGAAGGATACATAAAATTAGTGAGTGATATATTAAGTTATCCTTAATATTTTCTCCTCATGCACCACATTCATGTGTCTGCAAAACATACATGTGCATTCAGGCACACATGTATGAACACACATACGCACACACACTTCATACTCCTGTGCTGGTGGGGAATTCGGAGTTTATCTAAAGTGCACCATCCACTTGCTAGGCTCTATGGGTGGAGCTGGAAGGGTAATAGAAAGGTTGGCAGATATATGAAGACAACTGAAATTCATATCAGCAGGCCGAGGGTTCATGTCACCAGAAGTCTGACTCGCCTGCTGTGCTCTTGCCTGCTGTGCTCTCGTAATTGCTTTTGGAAAGGTTTTCTGGCTACAATAAAATCTGATTAAATTTGTTACCAAGCAAATTGAATTGTTCAGGCTGCAGCCTTTCTAGAAGTTTTAAACATTATTTAAAAGAATATTTCAACCTCACTCCATTTCAGCTATCTCTGAGGAGCTGCTCTTGTGCTGTTTGGCCCCTGCCTACTCGGAATGGAACAAAGGTATGGTGTGCATTGTTTTTCTACTGAATTTAGGATATTTATTTTTGATGGTTTGTCTTTTCATCTTCTGTGACTAGGTATAAGAATTGAGAGTTCTTGCTGGGGGATGGGGAAGGATTTATGATGTTAAAACAATTTTCGAATATATAGTATTTGCCATCTTCGGAACACCTGATTTACAATTCACCCAGTTACTTGGGTATAGAACTTGCTTGTATCGCACCCTGCTTGCCCTTTATATTCTATCTACTTGAGCCCTCTTTGCAACCCTGTCCACTTTACCCAACACCCTTATCAGCAACACTGCCTTTTCTGTATACTTCCCTTATTTTTTTCTCTGGCCGCTAGCAGATCTTGTTTTTGGAGCTTTCCTTCTGTCAAGACATTACTTACTGCTTTGCTCAGGTCTCAGAAAGCTTTGGGATCCAGAGAGATACTAAAGGATTGGGGCTGAAAAGGCATGGGAGACTCAGGGTTTGAACTTGAGGGGTGCTATGGACTAAATGGTACACTGAATTCATGGATCAAAAGTTCAGTCAGTCTTAAAGCTCCAATCAATACAGTGTTGACTACTTCATGGGGTAAGTAAGATTTTTGTGGGCTGGTTAGAACTTACTTGCCATTTGCAACTTGTTTTTATGGGAAAATATCAAGTGCAGTATAAAATAAACATTTAGACCACTACCTAGTCATAAAGGGGGGGTGCTTTCTGTAGTATATTTAATTAAACACATACTGTTATAACACTTTGCTAAATTCTAGTTCTCAAGTAAATATAAAGCCATTCTAAAGATATTTTAGGAATGGTGACATGTTTAAATCTCAGGTTTATAAAAAGGGTTGTAAGAATGGCTGTTGTGGGCCATTAGTTTCAATGCTGATTTATTCTCTCAACAAATATTTGTTGAAATCCTCATGCGTGCTAGGCTATGGGGTTGCAACAGAACCCTAACACAAACATGGTTCCTTCCCCTGCATGGCTTACAGTTTTCTGGGGGACACAGATATTAATCAACCAACCTCATAATTAAAAATGAAATTATTGGCCAGGCGTGGTGGCTCACGCCTGTAATCCCAGCACTTTGGGAGGCCAAGGCGGGTGGATCATGAGGTCAGGAGATTGAGACCATCCTGGCTAACATGGTGAAACCCCGTCTCTACTAAAAATTAAAAAAAAAAAAAAATATATATATATATATATATATAGCCAGGCATGGTGGTGGGCACCTGTAGTCCCAGCTACTCGGCAGGCTGAGGCAGGAGAATGGCGTGAACCTGGGAGGCGGAGGTGGCAGTGAGCTGACACTGCGCCACTGCACTCCAGCCTGGGGGACAGAATGAGACTCCATCTCAAAAAAAAAAAAAAAAAAGACAAAAATGAAATGATCAGTTTGATAAGTGATGTGAAAGAAAAAGACGTAGTGCTGTGAGGCTGTATCACAGTGGGATTTGACCTTATATGGGGAGTCAGGGAATTCCCAGTGGGGCTACTGATTGAACTGAGACCTAAAGTATAAGGTACTGGGGGAACCTGCCCCCAATATTTCAACATAGTTTCTTTCTATTTTCCATAAGCATCAGCTGGCTGAGAAATAAAGAGACAGTACAAACAGAGGAATTTTACAGCTGGGCCGCCAGGGGTGACATCACATATTGGTAGGACTGTGATGCCCGCCTGAGTCTCAGACCAGCAAGTTTTTATGGAGGGTTTCAAAAGGGGAGGGAGTGTAAGAACAGAGAGTAGGTACACAGATCACAGGCTTCAAAGAGCAAAAAGCAGAACCACTGATAAGGGTCCAACAAAGATCAAGTGCTTCTGAGGGGAACAGGGCAAAGGGCAAAAACAGAGCCACTGATAAGGGTCCAATAAAGATCACAGGGCAAAGGACAAGAGCAGGACCACTGATAAGGGTCTATGTTCAGTAGTATCGTCTTGATAAACATCTTAAACAACAGAAAACAGGGTTTGAGAGCAGAGAACTGGTCTGATCACAAATTTACCAGGGAGGAATTTTCCCAACCCTAGTAAGCCTGAGGGTTCTGCAGGAGACCAGGACGTATTTCAGTCTTTATCTCAACTGCACAAGACAGACATTCCCAGAGCAGCTGTTTATAGACTTCCCGCCAGGAACACATTATTTTCCCAGGGTATTAATATTAATATTCCTTGCTAGGAAAAGAATTTAGCAATATCTTTCCAACTTGCACGTTTGTTTATAGGCTCTCTGCAAGAAGAAAAATATGGCTCTTTTTGCCTGACCCCGCAGGCAGTCAGACCTTATGGTTGTCTTCCCTTGTTTCATAAAAATCACTATTATTTATTATTCTGTTCTTTTTAAAGGTACGTTGATTTCATATTGTTCAAACACACGTCAATTTGTACAGTTAACACAATCATTACAGAGGTCCTGAGGTGACGTACATCCTCAGCTTACGAAGATAACAGGATTAAGAGATTAAAGTAAAGATAGGCATAAGAAATTATAAAAGTATTATTTGGGAACTGATAAATGTTCATAAATCTTCACAATTTTATGTTCCTGTGCCACAGCTCCAGCCGGTCCCTCCGTCTAGGGTCCCTGACTTCCCATAACAATAAGGAGAGTTAAGTCTGTGAGGAAGGGATCAAAAGAGAATAGTCTGAGTATAGGGTTGTACACTGAGGAAATGAAAGAAGGCCAGATGTCATTAGGAGGAAGAACATAGTACAAAATAAGCTGGAAGAAGTACATAGGGGTCATTATATATGTATCACCTCCTAGGCATGTTAGGAATTTTGCTCTTTCTCCTAGGAACAGTGACAGGAGACAAGTGAAAAAAAAGGTTGATAGGGTGGAATTATTTTAAATTTCCATTTAATCTATGTTATTCTGCCTCATTCTCCATGATGTGATTATTAAGCATTGCATGCCTGTGTTAAAACATCTCATATACCCCACAGTTACACACATCTATGTACTCACAAAAATTTAAAATTAAGTAACTATGTTATTCTTGGTCATCGTGGAAAGAACAACTTAGAGAAAGAGTGAATTTAGGGTGACCAGTTAGGGGTCTATGGCAGTGGCCCAGAGGGCTATGGGAATGGCTTAGATTAGGGTGACAGGGAGGATGGTCGTGAGAGAGATTTAAGAGGTAAGATTAATGGATTTGACTTGGCTATAGGGTAGGGAGACAAAAGGGAGTTGTTGAAGATAACAGGTTGTCATGAAGTACATTTGAAGGATGAGAATGAGTGAGATGCACTGAGCTGAATTTTGGATATGCTAAGTTTCAGGTGTCTTTAAGACATCCAAATACATATGTACAAAAGGTAGTTAGCTATACAGATACAACTTTGTGGCTCAAGGTCTACTCATATATGTGTTTGAGAGTCATTTGTGCTCAGGAGATAATTGAAGCCAAGAGTATGGAGGAGACTCTCTAGGGAAAAACTGTCAAATGAAGAGGTTGTAGAACTGAGCCTTGAGGAGCTACAATATTTAATGGCCAGATAGAGGAAGGATCCATCTACAAAGCAAACAAAAAAGGACTGAAAATGTAGGAAGAAAACTAGTAAGCTATTAGGTGTGTCGAAACAACCACCACAAAAAGTATACCTGGCTATAAACGAAGGGAGAAAGAGAACTAGCTGGAGGGTCTTTGGGGCTGAAATGCTTAAAAAAAAAAAAAAAAAAAAGAAAAGAAAAAAGAAAAAAAAAAGGTTTGGACGGTTTAAAAAAGCAATATAATGTAGATTCCTTCTACATACCATTCATGAAATGACAATATTATAAGATAGCTGGCAAATCAGTGGTTGCCAAAGGGTATGAACAGTGGGGATGTGACTATAAAGGGTAGTCCTTGGGAGCTTCACTGAGGAAGTTTCTTGGTGGTGATAGAAGAGTTATATGTCATTTTGTTTGTTTTTTGAGATGGAGTCTCACTTTGTCAGCCAGGCTGCAGTGCAGTGGTGCAATCACAGTTCACTGCAACTTTGAAATCTGGGCCTTAAATGATCCTCCTCCCTAAGCCACCCAAGCTGTAGCTGGTACTACAGGTGTGCGCCACCACATCCTACAAGAATTATGTATCATTTTGTTCTTCACATTCCTGTCAGATACTTTATAAAACAAATGGATCCAGTAGGGAACAAACACAATCATTATGCTGACTGTAGTGAATACAGAGGGAAAGAAAAAAGGTTTGCCTTAAAGTATTTGAAACCCACTGACTGTATGAAAATGCTACTTCCAGGCACCTGGGCTGTGACTCAGATGCTGATATTAACACAACAGAAAGGTCTCAATTTAGTGACTGTCCCACATGCTCCAGCCTTCCTGATGTTATCTCTCTGTATTTTTGAAATGACAGAGTCTGAACATCTTGGACAATGATTGAGGAGGAGGATCAGAGAGCCCAGCCAGACAAAGTTAGAACAGACTTGGGTCTTGCAGGCTATGCCTGGTGAGATCTGAGTTCTTGAGAAATGTGTCACATTCAGGAGCCTGCCTTCACTTTTTCTGCTGCTTATTTTGTAATGGAAGAAACAGACCACCACTGTGTGAGAGGCGTCCTTCCTGGCTTCCCTCCTCACAG
The DNA here is from genome assembly GCF_024542745.1 of Macaca thibetana thibetana. Classification (NCBI taxonomy): domain Eukaryota; kingdom Metazoa; phylum Chordata; class Mammalia; order Primates; family Cercopithecidae; genus Macaca; species Macaca thibetana. The sequence goes on along the minus strand of NC_065581.1, from coordinate 25,164,458 downwards.
CTGTGTTTCAAAGGGGAAGAGGTCTGTGAAGGTCAAGCACAGGCATAGCCAGAGCCCACAGAGTCCACTGGGACCAGCATGGGGACAGTCAGTCTGTGGTCCTCCTGCCTACTGCATGCCCTACACTATCTTGTGGGGGTTGGGGTGAGGTAGCTGCCGTGGGGAGGAGCACTGTGACTGAAGGAAATGTCTTTTCTCAGCTGTGGTCATGCCTAACCTCTGTCTCAAACCCAACTCTGCCTTTCCCTTGGAGTGTCCAGAAAAGACAGCAGGAGCCAAATGACAAGCCAAAGTTAGTGTGACATTTCCATGGAGTAGGGGTTGCAAAATTCCCATTGAAAAGAGGAGAAATAAAGGCCATGGAAAGAAACTCCAGGGAAATGACAGGCCTCATTCACAGACTATGTCCAGAATAAAGGAGCCCCAGGGTCAAGGATCAACAATAGGCCTGTTGGAAACTAGGGTCCCACTGGAGTCAGGAAAACAAAACAACAACAACAACAACATAAAAAAACAGTAGGCCTGTTGAAACTAGGGTCCCCTTGGAGTCAGGAAATAAAAAATTCAAGTCATTCACAAAAGTCTTGAAAGGCATGACAGTTTCTAACAGTTGCTAGAAATGGTACCAACTCTGGGTTCTTGGGCTGTTAATGCACAGAAATTGGCATGAGGCTGAAAGTTTCCCCAGAGAAGTCTTTATTGGAACTTATCTTATACCTGGACATGAGAGGCAGCACAAGAGAGAAAGAGAATTCCCTGACTGAAGCCCGTAGGGCTTTTTTTTTTTTTTTTTTTTTTTTTAATTGGGCAAAGCGTGGGAATTGACTTCAGGGGTAGGGTAGGCAGGATGGGTTGGGCAAGTGTGAAGGGTAACCAGTCAGCATATCTGGTTACAGTGGTTATCTTCAATAATAGGCAACCTGGTGATCTGGCTGGCTGTAACAACAGTGTAAATCAGTGGCTCAACATTCCTTACCTATGTGGGATACTCAAAAACCTTGGTTATCTCCTAAGGCCAGTTTCCGGATTTAAGTAAAAGGCATGGTTCAAGTATTATGGCCTGAGTGAGGTAGTACTGTGGGTTTTGTGGTGAGTGGGGATGCATGAAAGAATGATCTAGTCAATATAGGCTGAAGCCTCCCAAGTAGCTGGGACTACAGGTGCCCGCCACCACGCCTGGCTAATTTTTTTGTATTTTTTTTTAGTAGAGACCGGGTTTCACCATGTTAGCCAGGATGGTCTTGATCCCCTGCCTCGTGATCCGCCCGCCTTGGCCTCCCAAAGTGCTGAGATTACAGGCGTGAGCCACTGCACCCAGCCAAGATTTAGTAATTCTAAGAAAGGAATTTACTTTTATTAAAATAGGTTAATAATTAAAACTTCAAAGTGCTACCCAGCCATAGAAGTTTCCTGAAGAAAGAAAACAGTCACTGGCCATATGAGGTGGAGATGGTTTCATCTGAAGTGTGGGAAAAAACAGATAGGCTTGAGCTCTTTCCTATGGCAGGTATGGGTAAATGTGTCCCCCGCAGGGGCCTGCCCTTGCCCACAGCCCTACAGTGTCCTGCAATATAAACATTTTCTTTTCCAAGGATCTGGCGAGGTGGACACAAAGTCCAAGGCTCATAACATAGGAAGAAAAGGCGGTGGCCTGGGAGTTCCTAGCAGTCAGGTCCTCCTCATACTCCTTGTATTTCCAGGGTGGGGCACAGTGCTTCACACATAGTAGGAGCTCCAGGAATACTTCTTGAACAAAAGAACAAAGGTAAAGAGAAGAAAGGGAGTTCAGATGGACGAAAGCACATGACCAATTCAAAAAGTAGACCCCCTATGAAGATGCCTGCAGTGATCAGTTTTACCACCAGCCGGCAGCACAGAGAAACATTCTGGCCAGGGCAACCTCGAGGTTCCTGAACCTCTGCCCCTTTTCTCAGCCTGGGACTGAACTCCCTGTTTTGGAGATCTCTAAACCAGGCATACACCTGATCGTTCCAAAAACAAAACAAAACAAAACAAAAGTGCAGTCCTTTGGCATTTTTAAAATGTGAGTTCCAGTGTAGCTAAAAACTGCCCACCCCTCAGCCTTGCTTAATGTTTTAATTTTAAAAATTTAAATACATTTTGTTCCTTCGTACTTTACACTTCGGATTTTGGTGCCCGGCAGAAGGACTAGTCTGTCGAGGGAGAAAGACCATGATACAGGTGGCGATTTGGCTGCTGTCCTCTTTGGACTTGAGGTCTACAGTGATCTGGTCATTGGTGTTGGGGATGAACTTGAAGAATGAACTTGAATGTGCGCGCAGCCCACCTCCCCTATGTGGCTGACGGAAATGTAACACCAAAGTCCTGGGTGGCACTCAGGAGTCCTCGCTGCAGTGCTGAGGACAGGACCAGCGCAGTAGCGGTCTCCAGCAGGCGGACTAGGGGTGAGGCAGCCTGATAGTTGAATTTCCGTGGCGGCCCTGGGAATGTTGCAGCTACACAACCTGTTCTTGTGGTCCACGCTGCCCTTGTGGCCTGCCACTCTCACCCATTCCACGTTTTCAGTTACTATGCCCCCTCCTTGCCCAGGCCACCCTCCTACAGACGGTGGCCCTCTACTGCCATGAACCCCTTCTCCACTGCCCCATCGCCTTCGGAGAGAATTACCCAGGACACGGCCTTGCTGCCTTCCATCTGATAGGTCACCCCTCTCCCATCGTCCACAGAGTAGTTCCCCACCAGAGACATTCAGATCCGAGAGCTCCATGCCGCTCTCCACTTTCCGCCAGGTGGGACTCGAGGATGCAGTGTTCTTTGTCTCATTTCACCACCACCCTGTCCCTGCTGTCTGATAGGGTTGGGTAGCCCCTTTTCAGGTAACTGAACCAGGTGTTTTCCTCTTGACCTGTGTCCAGGTCAGCAATGACTGCTACTGGGTATCGAATCCTACCTGGCGTCCTCTAGAAGGCAGCCAGGGGGTAAGTGTCATTGTCCATGGCCTTGGTCACAGGCGCCAGCACAGGAAGGCCCCGCACACTTATCTGGAGGGAGCGCACAGACTCATTCCATTCCAGGTGGTCAGAGGGCTGGACAGGCATTAGACTGAAGGGCAGGTGGGACCAGCTGGGTCTGGGGCAGGCAGGGCCCAGTGGAGCAGGGAGGCCGACTTCCACCCTTAGCAAGCTTACCTGGACTGAGTTATGTGAGAGTAGTGATGGCTACACAAATTAAACACAGAATAAAATTTCATAGAACTGTATACACACACACAGGCAAATAGATGCCTGTGAAAACTGGTGATGTGAGAATAAAGTCTGTGCTCTAGTTAACAGTATTGTACCAATGTCAATTTCCTGGTTTTGATATTGTAATACGGTAATACGGTTACATAAGAGATCACCACTGGGGAAGCTAACTGAAGGGTACAGGGGACTCTGGAGTATTTTTGCAAATTTCTGTGAGTCTGTGATTACTTCCAAACAAGATGTTTTAAAAAGTCAATGAGAGAATGAAAAATATGAAATTTACAATGACTTTTTCTTTAGTATTTTGCTCTTTAAGTGTAATCTAATTATTACAATCATCATTATTACTCATGCATTGTGTACAGGAAGCACTTCTCTTATTAAAATATAACTCAGAACTTCCAGAACTTGTCACTGGAAGGCCCTCATAGAGGAAGTTTGGCTGACTTGAAAGTCAAACCTGTTTGCAGTAGGACCTTCCTTAATTATAGCAGATTATTGCTTGATTATAGTTGATTATAGCTGGTTGCAGGAATGTGCTGCTGTCTCTTGAGAGGTCAAACTTTACTTACAGTTGTACATCAGAATACGTGAGGAGTGAATATACTTTGAAAAGGCATATTTAAAACACCAGTTTCCCCGTTATTTTTATTGTGGAATATAACATACAGAGCAGTTCAGAAAACATAAATGAAGAACACTTAGAAAATGAACACCAGTTTAACCTTGGTTAAAAAAAAAAAGTCATATTATCTGTAAGCACCCCAGAAATCTCTCATGTGCTGCTTTCTTTTTAAAAATAGCTTTATAGATATATGATTTACATACCATAAAATTCACCTGATTTAAGTGTACCATTCAATGGTCTTTAGTATACTTATGGAGTTGTGCAACCATCTTCACAATCTAATTTTAGAATTTTTCCATCACCCCATGAAGAAACCATGTGCCCTTGATCAGTCAGTCTCCATTTTCTGTCTACACCCCCACCATTGTCTCTGATAACCACTAATCTGTCTCTGTGAATTTGCCTATTCTGGACATATCATATAAATTGAATTATATAATATGTGGTCTTTGTGTCTGACTTTCATTTAGCAGAATTTTTTTGAGATTCATCTACTGTAGTATGTATCAGTAATTTATTCCTTTTTATTGCCAAATAGTATTTCATTACTTGGATGTATACATTTTATTTATCCACTAATTGAGACACATTTAGGTTGTTTGCACTTTGGGACTGCTATCAGTAATAGCGAAGTGAACATTCATATACAGGCTTTTTGTGTGTGTGTGTGGACATATGCTTTCAGTTCTTTAGGTGGAGACCGAGGAATTGAATTGCTGTATCAACAGAAACTCTAACATGTTGAGAATCTGCCAAACCTATCAAAAGTTTATCAACAACAGTGTTTGTTGGTTTCTGTTTCTCTGCATCCTCAGCAACACTTGATATTACCTACATTTTTTCTTATAACCATCCTAATGGATGTGAAGTGCCATCTCATTGTAGTTTGGTTTGAGTTTCTATCATGACTAAGGATGGTTAACCTAGGTTAACTAAGGATGATTAACCTAGGTAATTCACGTGCATTACTGACCATTTATATATCTTCTTCGGAGAAATGTCTGTTCAAATCCTTTCATTATTTTATTTTATTTATTTAAAGATGGGAGTCTTGCTATGTTGCTCAGGCTGCTCTCAAACTCCTGGGCTCAAGTGATCTTCCTCCCTCAGCCTCCTGAGTAGCTAGGGCTACAGATGTGCACAACCATGCCTGGTTCTCCTTTGATTATTTTTAGTTGGGTTGTTTTCTTATTATTGAGTTTTAAAGATTTTTTGTATATTTTTGATACAAGGTTCTTACAGATATATAATTTGCAAATATTTTCTCTCAGCTTGTGGGTGATTTTCATTTTCTTGATGGTGTCATTTGAAATGCAAATGTTTTTAATTTCAATAAAGTCAAATTTCTCTTCTTCTTTTGCTTGTGCTTTTGGTGTTGTGTCTACGAAATCATTGCCTCACCCAAAGTCGCACAGATATATTCCTATTTTTCTAAAGTATAGGTTGGTGCAAAAGTAATCATGGTTTTTATCTTTAAAAGTAATGGCAAAAACTGTGATTACTTTTGCACCAACCTAACAAATGACTCAGAGATGTTCTCTATGTGTTAGCTCTTCGGTTGTTTATTTCTTCACAGCAGACTGAGATCCATTAGCTCAAAGGCTGCCAGCACCAGACTTAAAATTGTACACATACAATTGTTTTAAACATAGCCCAAATAAGCAGATTTTTAGCCATTTAGCGCCTGATCTGCATAATCTATGAAATTGGCAATATTTACTATCCATAGATAAGATAAGCCCCAGTGTTATAAAGATGCCAGGCTGCTGCTGTCCTTTGAGTTCACTGACCCTGAGAGTCCCTGCTGTGCCTCTGACTTACCCCCTTTCCTAGAAGTTTCCTTGCTCTCCTTCCCTTCTGAATGGTGGTCCTTCCAAGACTGGATAGTTTCAAGATGTGAAGGACTCATTCCTCCTGCTTACTTGCTAAAGCAGCACCCTACTAAAGCTTGTGCATGCTGCTGCCAGCTCATGATATCTTTTTCTTCGATCAATCCAGAAATCCTTGAACTCACTCCCTACAGTTTTCCTCTAAAACTTTTATAGTTTTAGCTATTATATTTAGGTCTATGATTCATTTTGACTTAATTTTTGTATGTGGTGTGGGATAGGGGTACAATTTATGCTTTTGCATGTGGCTATTCAGTTATCCCAGCAGCATTTGTTGAAAGTTTTGAAATGGAGAAGTATGAGTTCTCCAACTTTGTTCAAGATTACTTTAATCTGAGTCCTTTGTGTGTTCTTATGAATTTTCAGATCAGCTTGTGAGTTTCTGGGATTTAAAAAGGAATTGCATTAAATCTGTAGAAAAATTTAAGGAGTATTGCCATCTAACCTTCTGATCTATGAACATGGAGTATCTTCTTCTTTATTTAGATGTTTAATTTAAAAAATATTCTGTAGTTTTCAGTGTACAAGTTTTGTACTTCTTTTGTTATACTTACTCCCAAGTGTTTGTTGTTCTTAGTGACGTTCTGAATGAATTGTTTTCTTAATCTCTTTTTTGAACTGTCCATTGCTAACATGTAGAAATACAATTGATTTTTGTATATTCATCTTATATCTGACACTTTGCCTAACTTGTCTATTAGCTCTGGAAACTTTTTAGTAAATGCTTTAGGATTTTATATATACAAGATCATGTTGTCTGCAAATAGCTTTACTCTTCCTTTCCAAATTGATGACTTTATTTTGCCTAATTTTCCTGTTTAGAACCTTCAGTAAAATGTTGAATAGAAGTGGTGAGAGCAGATATCCTTATCTTCTTGATTTTAGGGAAAAAGTATCCAGTCTTTTGCTATTGAGTATAATGCTAGTTTTGGGTTTTTCATAGGTTCCCTTAATTAGATTGAGAAAATTACTTTCTATTAGTTTGTAAAGTGTGTCTTTGTGAGGGTTTGGGGGTTAGTCATGAAAGGGTATTAAATTTTTTTCAAAATTTTTTTCTGCATTATAATTTCTTTTGAGACTATTATGTGGTTTTTACCTTTTATTCTCTTAATGTGGTATATTACATTAATTGATTTTCATGTATTAAATCAATCCTGCATTCCTAGGATAAATCCCACTTGATCTGGACGAGTTTATGGACTATCAATACTAATTTTTCTCTAAATGTTTGACAGAATTCACCAGTGAAACCTCTGGGCCTATGTTTTTCTTTGAAAATACTTTAAATTACTGATTCAATATCTTTTCCTGTCATAGGTTTGTTCATGTTTTCTATTCCTTTATGAGTCCGTTTTGGCAATTTGTGTTCCTCTAGGAATTTGTCCACATTACCTAAAGTATCTACTTTGTTAGCATATATTTGTTCATACCATTTACTTATAGTCCTTTTAATATTTGTAGAATTAATGGTAATATCTCCTCTTTCATTCCTGATTTTTTGTAATCTGTGCTTTTTCTCTTTATCTTGGTCAATCTACCTGAAGGTTTGCCAATTTTGCTGATCTTTTCAAAGAACCATTTTTTTTTAAATTTTACTGATTCTCTATTGTTTTTTCTACTTCTTTTATTTCTACCCTGTTATTATTTTCTTCTTTCTACTTGTTTTGAGTTTTGTTTGCTTTTCTTTTTCCAGATCTGAAGTTGAAGTCTTAAGATTATTAAGATCATTCTTCTTTTCTATTATAGCTGTTTAAAGCTACAACTTTGCCCTATGCCTTGCTTTAATTGCATCCTACATAATGTGCTCCTTTCTGATTAAAACTCTCTCATTAAAGATATATACTACCCTGACTCTTGTAATATTTTCCTCATTTTCCGAAACAATACACTTTAGTTTTCTTATTAGGGAACTTTATTTAAATGGAGTCACATTGCCTGTGTGTGTGTGTGTGTTTTGTTCTTTTTATCCAATATTATGTTTGGGCACTGCTGCATGTTGTTACAAGGAGTCTTATTTGGTTCATTTATATTTTTGTATTCCACAGAATGCTACCTCACTGTTATAGTGTATAATTTGTATAACATATAAATACATAATTTATCATTTCATTGTTGATAAACATTTGCGTTGTTTCCAATTTGGGGCTAATATGAGTGATTCTGTGATGTATATTCTTGTACATGTATCTTGAAGAACATATGCACACATTTTTCCAGTGTTGAAACTTAGCTAAGAGTAGGATTGTTAGGTCACAGTATATGTGTATTTTCTGTTTTAGTGTAGAATGCCACACTATTTTGCAATGAGATTGAACCTCACTACATTGTCATTAGTAACATAAGAGAGTTTCCATACTCCTATTTATAAACATTCGGTGCTTGCAGTTGTTTTAATTTTAGTTATTCTGATGAGTATAGTGGTACCTCATTGTGGTTTTTATTTTCACTTCCCCATTGCTAGTAAGGCTGAGCTCTCTTTATTCACAATTTGGATATTCTATTTTGTGAAGTACCTGTTCAAACCTTTTTGCCCATTTTTCTTGTAGATTGTCTTTTTATTATTGTAGACATTCTTCTATATTCTGCCTAGAAATCCTTTGTCATATTTATGTTGCAAATATTCATTATGTGTCTTACCTTTTTACTCTTTTATGCTGTTTTGGGGTATATATGTTCTTTTAGTGTAATCTAAAATTGCAATAATTTTCCTTTTTGGGTAGAGCTTTTTGTGTTTTGTTGAAAAAAATCCACTTGTCCCAAGATTATAAAAATGTTCTCCTAAATAACTTCCAAAAGCTTGATTATTTATCTTTTAAATGTAAGTATTTAACTTGTCTGAAATTGATTTTTGTCTGTGGAATAAGGAAGGAGTCCAATCTATTTTTCTAATATGGGTTCCCAATTACCCCACCAAGTTTAGTGGAAACATTTATCCTTTCCCTAGTGATCTCTACAGTGTCACTTATCAAGTGTTGGTGTATATGTGGATTTGTTTCCAGGCCTCTATCCTGTTCCCTTGATTATTTTATCTACCACTAAGCCAACACTATACAATCTTAATTATTATAGCTTACAATAAGTCTTGATATTTGCTAGAACAAATCCTCTTTCATCTCCCACCTTGTTCTTCTTGAAGAATGTTTTATCTCTTTTTGGCCCTTTGCATAGCTTAATAAATTTTAGAGTAAGTTTTTAAGCTGTAAAAAAAAAAAAAATTCTGGGGGCTTTATTGAGACTATAGTAAGTCTACAGATACATTTGGAGTAAATTGATTATCTTCATAATATTGAGCTTCCAATCTATGAACATAATATAATTCTTCATTTATAGATACACTTAATATCTCTCAATAGAGTTTCATAAGTTTCTCCATAGAGATCGTTTGTTCAATTTATTTCTTGATATTTCATTTTTTTATGCTCTCTTTTAATTTTTATTTATTTATTTTGTTTTGAGATGGAGTTTTGCTCTTGTTGCCTAGGCTGGAGTGCAGTGGCACGATCTTGGCTCACTGCAACCTCCGCCTCCCAGGTTCAAGCAATTCTCCTGCCTCGGCCTCCCGAGTAGCTGAGATTACAGGCATGTGCCACCACACGTAGCTAATCTTGTAGTTTTTGTAGAGATGGGGGTTTCACCATGTTGGCCAGGCTGATCTCGAACTCCTGACCTCAGGTAATCCACCCATCTCGGCCTTTTCTGGTATCTTAAATTATATATTTTTAAATTCAATTTTTGTATTTTTTATTGCTGGTGTGAGAATAAATTGATTTCTTAAACTATTGATTATATATCTAACAGCTGTACTAAACTCTCAGAGTCTTATAATTTGAGTCTTATAATTTATATGTGGGTTCTTCTGAATGTTTATATATACAGTCTAACTATCTTCAAAAATGATTTCTTTCTTTCCATCCCTTGTGTGTTTGACTTTTTTTTTCTTGTCTTAACGCCCTGAGTAGCTTATTCAGGTCTCTTTACTTTCACCTAATGTCTTTTTCTGTTTCAGGGTTACATCTAAGACACCACATCACATTTAGCCATCATGTCTCCTTAGGCTTCTCTTGGCTGAGATATTTACTCAGACTTTTCTTGTTTTGGATGACCTTGAGTTTCAAGGAGTTCTGACCATGTATTTTATAGGTTACCTCTCTATTGGAATTTATCTGATTTTTTTTTCTCATGATTAGACTGGGATTATGGGTTTGCAGGAGGAAGACTACATCATATTAAAGTTACGTTTTAACATAATTTGTCACCGTTGATATTGATGGATTGTCACATTTCCTTACTGTTAAAGTTACTCTTTTTTCATCATTTCCATACTGTACTCTTTGAAAGGAAGTCTCTATGTGCAGCCCACATTTAAGAATTGACTATTTCAGATTTTCTACATAGGCAATCATATTATCTGTGAACAAAAACAGTTTTCTTTCTTTCTTCCCAATTTGTATACCACTTATTTATTTATTTGCCCTATTTTATCATCTAGAACTTCCAATGCAGTATAGAAAAGCAATGGTGAGAGACAACATCCTTACCTTGTCCTTAGTAAGAAAGCTTCTACTTTCTCACCATTAAGTATATGTTAGCTGTATGTTTTTTGTAGATGTTTTTATTAAAAATTTTTTTCTTTCTTTTTTTTTTTTTTAAGAGACAGGGTCTTGCTCTGTCTCCCAGGCTGGAGTGCTGTGGTGTGATCAGAGGTCAACCCAGCCTTGAATCCTGGGCTCAAGTGATACTTACATATTGGCCTACCAAGTAGCTAGGGCTATAGATGCATACTGCCATGCCTGCCTAATTTTTTTGTGTGTATGTGACGGAGTCTCACTCTGTCACCCAGGTTGGAGTGTAGTGGCATGAGCTCAGCTCACTGCAACCTCCACCTCCTGGGTTCAAGTGATTCTCCTACTTCAGCCTCCTGAGTAGCTGGGATTACAGGCATACACCACCACACCTGGCTAATTTTTGTATTTTTAGTAGAGACAGGGTTTCACCATGTTGGCCAGGCTGGTCTCGAACTCCTGACCTCAGGCGATCCACCTGCCTCAGCCTCCCAAAGTGCTGGGATTACAGGCATGAGCCACCACACCTGGCTTTTGTTTTGTTTTGTTTTGTTTTAAGCAATGGGGTTTTGCTATGTTGGTCTTAAACATAGCAGGCTGGTCTTAAACTCCTGGCCTCAAGTAATCCTTCTGTGTTGACCCCCCAAAACACTTAGATTAATAGGTATGGACCACTGTGCCTAGCTTAAAGTTTCCCTATCAAGCTGAAGAACTTTCCCTCTATTTCTAGAGTGCTGAGAGTTTTTATCATGAATGTTGGATTTTATCAAATGCATGTGATCATGTGACTTTTCATCTTTAGCCCATTGATGTGATACATTATATTAAGTGACTTTTGAATGTCAAACCAGCCTTACATGCCTGGAATAAATCCCATTTGGTCATAGCATATAATTCTTTTTATACATTGCTATATCTCATAATATTTTGTTGAATATTTTTACATCTATGTCCATGAAAGAAATTAGCCTGTAGTTTTTTTTCTTGTTATAACTTTGTCTGATTTTGGTATTAGGGTGATGGGCTCATAGAATGAGTCAGGTAATATTCCCTCTGTTTCTGTCTTCTGGAAGAGATTTTTGAAAATTGGTATAAATTCTTCTTTAAAATTATAGTAGAATTCACCAGTACACCCATCTGGGCCTGATGCTTTCTGTTTTAGAAGGTTCTTAATGATTCAATTTATTTAATGTATATAGTTCTACTCAGATAGTCTATTTCTTTTTGTACAAGTTTTGGCAGATTGTGTCCTTCATTGGTCTGTTTCACCTAGGTTATCAAATTTGTGAGTGTAGAGTTTTTCATAGCATTCCTTTATTATCTTTTTAATGTCCATAAGATCTGTAGTATTGTCCCTTCTTTCATTTCTGATATTAGTATTTTTTTGTTTTTGTAGACACAGGGTCTGTCTTTTTTCTTTTTTTTTCTTTGAGAGAGGGACTCACTCCTTCACCAAGGCTAGAGTGCAGTGGCACAATCTCAGCTTACTGCAACCTCTGCTTTCTGGGCTCAAGTGATTCTCCAGTCTCAGCCTCCCAAGTAGCTGGGACTACAAGTACAAGCCACCAAATGCCTGGCTAATTGTTTTGCATTTTTTGTAGAGATGGGGTTTCATTGTGTTGCCCAGGCTGGTCTTGAACTCCTGAGCTAAAAGCGATCTGCCCACCTCAGCCTCCCAAAGTGCTGAGATTACAGGTGTGAGCCACCACATCTGCCTTAGACACAGGGTCTCACTATGTTGCCCAGACTGGTCTTGACCTCCTGCGCTCAAGTGATGCTCCTGCCTTGGCCTCCCAAAGTGCTGGGATTATAGGCGTAAGTCACCGTGCCCAGTCTGATATTAATATTTTTGCATCCTCCCTCCCCATCTCTCTCTTTTAAAATATTAGTTAGCCTAGCTATGGCTTATCACTTTTTTGATCTTTTCGAAGAACTGGCATTTGGTTTTGTTGATTTCCTCTATTAGTTTTCTGTTTTCAATTCCATTGATTTCTGCTCTAATTTTTCTTTCTTTTTTTCTTCTTGCTTTGAATTTACTTTCCTTTTTCTAGTTTCCTAAAGTGGAAGCTTATGTGATTGATTTTAGATATTGAGTATCACAGGGTACAGTAGGTGAATTTTTCTTCTTTTAACCATGGAGTACACATTTTGTTCTTGTGAGGATATTCTTTAATTCACTAGATATTTACTGAGCACCTACCATGGGACAGGCACTGTAGTCTTGGCCTTCATAGAGTTTACCTTTTCTTGAACAGAATAATGAACATCTTCCCACTGAAAACAAAATACCTAAGAAATTATGGGGAGCAAAATGTACATACAGACTGAAAATTCTGCATGCGTTGCCTTTTCTTCCTCCACCCTTTTTCTCAGATTTTAACCCCCTGGAGGGTTTCTAGTTTCATGAGAAGTAGTCTTTATTTGGGCTCCTTGCCCTGCTTGGACTGAAAGTATAGTTGACATTTATATCATTCCTATCCTTGCCTCTCCCTCAGCTCTGAGCTTAGAAGCCCCAGTCAGTAGCCTTTGAAGAGATCCTCAGGGTATGTGGTGGCATCAGAGCATGAATGAATGACAGTTTTACCTCATAAAACTCTATTCCCCTGTGTATTTTTTTTTTGAGGTCTAGATTTTGAATTTTCAAAGTAAGTTTCAAAAGCATCACTGTTTGTTCCATAGGCCCTTGAAATAGTAAACCAATGACATTTTCATCAATATAGTTATTTTCTGTGATCTCTAGTGAGGTAAATTTTAAAAATTCTTTTGTTACACACTTATATCTGGTTCCTACTAATCTTCAGAAAAAGAACAGGATGGAGATAATTCAGGCGAGATACATACATTGCCTATGAAGCTGACTTCTAACTAGTTCCTAGTTTAGATCATCATTAAGCATCAGAAAATAAAAGAGCCCAGGATTAGTGTGAGACAAGTGAGACAACTTTTAAGTTGTAGAAAATTTAAGGAATGTAAAAAATAATCTTGATTAAAATGGAAATTATTTTAACACAATATTTTTTCATTTTAATTTTTTTCTTTTGAGATGGAGTCTCACTCTGTCACCCAGGCTGGAGTGCAGTGGGGCGATCTCAGCTCACTGCAACCTCCGCCTCCTGGGTTCAAGCAACTCTCCTGCTTCAGCCTCCCATGTAGCTGGGACTATAGGTACCCGCCACCACACCTGGCTAATTTTTGTATTTCTAGTAGAGACAGGGTTTCACCATATAGGCCAGGTGGTCTCGAACTCCTGACCTCAGGTGATCCTCCTGCCTTGGCCTCCCAAAGTGCTGGGATTACAGGTGTGAGCCACCACACCTGGCCAACACAATATTTTTTAAGGCCAAAATGAATGCACAAATTCCATGACAAACAAAATATACAAAACTTAAAGACAGGATGTTATACTGCCACACTGAGCCACTACTTCTGAGGCAAAAGGGAAAAAGTGTGCCCTGTATAATGTATTTTAATTGTCATTTTTCAAGAATATTAAAGTATTTGAAAAAAATACTGAAACGTTAAAAAGTAGGTGTATTAAAATTCATTTTAGTGTTAATGTTTTACTCATAGCAAAATAAGAATTTGCTACAATTTTATTTTTCTGATTTTGATAGAAGCAAATTCATTGATATCTTTAAAAATACTTTGGGGTAAAGCTAATCATTTAAAAACATATATAGAAAAGCATGTATATAGGTGCACACATTTTTTTCTTTTGCCTTCTGTTCCAATGTGACTTTCACATGGAACTGAGTACAAAAGTGTGGTTAAGTAAACCTGTTCTACATGGTTGTGATATAAGTTGAAATCTAACACAGAACTTTGGCTATATGAATTCATTCAATGGAACAACAAAAATCTAGAGAGGTTTGCCTTTTATACTCTCAGACTAATTATTCCAGGAATTGCCTCAGTGCTTGTGTTAGCTTGGTGTCAGATATTTGTACTTGTAAGAACAAAGTCAAAAAAGAAGTCATGATATTTAGAATAGATTCTTCCTATCAAATACATTTAGAACATATTTTTGGAATAATTTCAAGTCCATTGGGAACTCAATTACTAGGAATTTGGGACAGAGGTGACAAGGAGAATCTGCTTTGAGAAAGTAGATCATAATATTACAGAGCTATGCCTTCATCAGTTTAAAATTGGAAGTGGTTTCTCTGTTATTTTCTACCCTGGAGTGTTCTTAAAATTATTTTTATCCCGTTTAAGAAATTTTCAGTGCTTCTAAAAAGGAAAGTGAAAGTGCCACAAACATGCTTGTGCTGCAAATCAGTTTTAAGTTAACACGCAAAGAGAATTTTGGCTACTTTTTTGTTTGGAGTCAAATATAAAACTAAACAACATGTGCCCAGATTTCCTACCATGATTTTGCAAAAGATATCTTGAAACCTTTCTTGGCAAAAATAATATTCCGTTATGATTCAGTGTTGCACTGTAAACAGTGTTTAGAAATTGGGGTTTGAGAAGTATAACGGCTTGTTTCCTTAAAAAAAAAAAATTCAAATGCTTCATTTGCTGCTGGAGCTTTTTGTAAATTAGTCAAATTGAGTGCAGTGGGAGGGGTGACTCATTAAGTGGAGAGCTAGTGAAGACATAGCCTGTGAAAGGCAGTCGGCTAAGTGGTAGGGGCAGAAGGAAGATAGAGTGCTTTCAAAAGTGCCTATGTGTAAGTAAACAGAGCAGTGTGCCAATTACAACGTTATAATGTTCTACAGAAGAGAGATGCACACCAAGAATGCTAGCCTGGACCTGGGGTGTGTCTTGGAAGGCTTAACCAGGAAGAGGACGATTCAGTTCTATTTGAGTCAAGACTGATGCTGCGTGGTGGAGAGGAACTGCGTTCTAGGCAGAGGCAGTCCAGATGCAAAAGAGCAGAGATGGGAGGGACAGCACAGTGGCTTCTCAGAAGTGAATATAGTGTTAGGCTTCTAAAAGAGCTGTGGTAGAGGGAGAAAACTGTCAAAGGAAATCAGTAACTGTTGAAGGAAATACCACAAACGCCCTCCTTCCAGGCTGACTAATGGCTTATGGGAGCAAATGAGCCACAGAAACGATACGAGCAACTGCTGTTCTTTCAAAATACCCAGGCAGAGGAACTGGCAGACGATGGGCAGGCAAGTAAGAGGGATCTTAGTTCTCTAGAAAAGTGGAGAGGTATATTTAACAAGTAAGATGTATATTTACATTCATAACAAGGTGGGGAGAAATGCATCCTCAGGTAGCCACCAAACCTGGGTACTTGGAACGCAAGGGGCTTACGAAGTATTTTAGGGGAGTATTTTAGGGGAAAGGGGTTTTGAGCTGTCAGTTTGAAATGATTATCTCTTAAAACCTAACATTATTAACATTTCCTCTCAAAATGTTTGGCTTTTCATAGCACTGAACAAACAACTGAGATCCTGTTGTGCCTATCACCTGTGGAAGTTGCCAATCTTAAGGAAGGAATCAATTTCTTTCGTAATAAGAGCACTGGCAAAGACTACATCTTGTACAAGAGTAAGAGCCGACTGAGGGCATGCAAGAATGTGTGCAAGCACCAAGGAGGCCTGTTCATAAAAGATATCGAGGATTTAGCTGGAAGGTACCAAGAGTCCTTTGCTTTCTCACTGGTTATCTTTCTTGCATTTAGATTTGGCAGGAAATGTATTCATCTGGAAATTTTAAATGAACCAATCAGCAAATTACTTCCCCTAGAAAATTTTACTCTTGCGTGTTTAAGCCATCTCTCTGATCTAAAAGTTGTATGTTCTATTTAATTTTCCTCTCTAAGAACTCTAATTTAAAATTTATTCCTGGCTTGATAAATAGTAAAACCTCTCTCTCTCTCTCTCTGTGTGTGTGTGTGTGTGTGCGCGTGTGTGTGTGTCTGTGTTTGGGTGTGCATAGGGAAAACACACATTTAACTGGTTTTGTATTCAAAGACCCAAGCCTCCTATGGGTATCTTTCCCCTCTCTCCCAGAAGAGTGTGTGTGTGTGTGTGTGCGTGTGCATGCTCCTGTGAGTGTGTATGTGTGTATGGGGGGCTCTTTTTCAAAGCCTGCTGGAGAGCAGACAGAATTTTCCTGGGAGGCTAGTTGTGATTACTAAACAAAAATAGCAGATCACCAGCTGTTCCTGACCTGAACAGTGTGACCCTTCTGGTCATTTCTTAGAAGAACTGATGCTGTTGCCAACTTCCCTGCCATCCCCTCCCCTCCTCTACTGTCCCTTCCCCTCTTGTCCTCTACTGTCCCTTCCCCCTCCTCTCCCCTCTGTATAGATCACCTCTCCCCAGTGCAGCAGCAATACCAGGACAGGATTGTTTTGTTAGTTTTTTCTCAATGACTGCCAAAGAAATAGCAATAGTGCCCGGCAGAGCCAGATAGGGCTCTTGGGCATGTGCTTTGTCAGTCTAATTCTCAACACCAGTAATGCTGTGAGTATTTACCCCCACCTTTCAAGCTTTGCTTTAGCCTAATTTGCCCTATGTGGCTTTAGTCACTTGGTGTTAGGCTTTTTTCTTCCACTGTGTTGTCAGTCTTACTTCTCAGGTCATTTTGGGGTAGTTCAGTGCTGGTGTATTCACAGTGAGAGCTGAGTAGTTGTCCATGAGTTACCTGTTACCCAAATCTAACAGGTAACTCTAGAATGTTCTCTAATGTTCACACAGATTTACTTCACTCTATACCTACCATCATGGCCCAGCCCTTCAGGTTATTTGACTCTTAAATGCTAACTAACCACTGTGAACCCTGAAGACCTGACACAGGTCTCAGTTAATTTAGAAAGTTTATTTTGCCAAGGTTGAAGACGTGCACCCATGACACAGCCTCAGGAGGTCCTGACAACATGTGCCCAAGATGGTCAGAGCACAGTTTGGTTTTATACATTTTAGGGAGACATGAGACATCATATGTAAGATGAACATTAGTTCGGTCTGGAAAGGTGGGACAACTTGAAGCAGGGAGGGGGCTTCCAGGTCATAGGTAGATAAGAGACAAATGGTTGCTTTTTTTTTTTTTTTTTTTGTTTCTATTTAGCCTCTCCAAAGAAGGCAGTGATATACGTATTTATCTTGGTGAGCAGAGTTCAAAGTTACCTTGGTAACTGAATAGAATGGGAGGCAGGTTTGCCCTAAGCAGTTCCCAGCTTGACATTTTCCTTTAGTTTATTGATTTGAGGGGCCCAAAATACTTTCCTTTCACATTTCCCCCTTTTCTTTTTAAAAATCTGTTGGAGAAAGCATTTTAGAAGAAAATGAGTCTCTGGCCTCAGGTTTCATCTGATCTCTCGTGGCTAGGATGGTTTATACCTAGACAGGTAAGTCCCGAGTTATTAGGAAAGCTCATTTTTAGAAGGTTGTGAAGTCTCATGTCCTATGAAGAGAAAATAGGGGGAAGAAAACAACAAACAAAAGAACAGTTCTGGAAAATAGATATAGGCCACATTACTCTGAAGTCCATACATCAGTAGGCAGGTATGAAAGTGGCTTATGTACGTAAATAGGTCCCTGTTATTTCCTTCTGAAGTTTAAGTTGTCTAGCTTCATTTCACAGTGCTTTATGAAAGCACATTTTAGTTTCCAGTGACTCCAAATTAGGAAAAATGGAGGAAAAAAAAGAAGGAAAAAAATTGAAAACATTGTTTTGAAGATATGTAGTCAAGAAAAATTAGAATTCAGTCCAAACTGTAGAAAATAATAAAAATTGAAAAATATTACACAAGACTAGAATCTAACAATAGGTGTACTATAGTTTTTGGAACATAATTTTTCTCTCTCCACTTTCCCATTTTTATTAAAGACAAATCCGGCAGGACTGGTTTTCTTTATTGTACTTGGCCTAATTCTTTGTATACAGTGCCATAAGAATAATTGTTTTTAACATAAGCTTTTAAATTGGCTTTGATGGAACTTTGTTCCACAGAAGGAATCTCAGAGAAGACTTTTTTAAAGCCCAGCCCATCCATGAATTTGTACCACGAAATACCTATGAGTTGAGTGAATTCCTCTCATTTTGAGCTCCTAAGAAAAACTTGGAGCTCCTGGGCCTGTCAGAAAGTGACATTCTTTACTTACCACAGGTCAGGAACCCTGTACAGGGACTGTGGAGACAAAGGTATGAGGCTAGTTTTTCCAAGGGGCTTTTTATTGGCTCCATAAGTCAACTTTAATTCTTTAAAGGAAAGCACACTATTCCAGTCAAAGCCTTGATAAAATAACCAGTTTCTTCAATTGTGTCCTGTTACAAATGAAAACAGATTCTTATCGCACTTACGCAAATAACTTTGTCATACTCTCAAACAGATTTCAAATTCTGTAGAAATCATGTAGAGAAAAACAAATATGCTCCAAATTTTGTTCATAGGAGTATACTCAATTGTTAAAAAGCTGTAAATAGCTTAAAAGTTTCTTGATTCTGAAAAACAAAGTATCAGCAATGTTTTAAGCAAAAAGTTAAAAAAAAGATTACTTCACACTTTTATTAGTTTAGTCCATGCAGTTAATTCTTGTTCTGCTTGATATTCATGAACATTTCAGCTCTCCATGAGTCCTCAAAGTTTTTTCTCTATTTTGATGTCACAGTCTCCAAAGTCATCAGAAACATGCATTTAAGAGCACCTGTTAAGGGTTTCATAGCTGATTATAAAATCATCTTCTGAAAAGGACCACAAAAAGACAATTGTCTGTGAATTATGAAAAGTTTTAGGGCAGCCATAGTCAAAGACATTTTGTTACCTCTGTGGCACACAATAATTTAACATAAAATTATAATTATTACTGATAACATACACTGTGTCATATCAGAATAATAGGAGTTTCCCATAATTTTGGAATACATACCAATAACATTTATACAAATACAGCCCAAAGAAAACCAAAACCATTTCATATTGGACAATGTTTCCTGTATAATTTTCATACCGAAAAGCCAAATACATCATTTTTGGACTTTAGAGAACCCATTAATAATATCTTAAAGGACTAATTAGGTCAGAAAAAGACATAATTTATAATTCGATTTTGGAAAGTTTGTCAAATATCAAAGATTTTAAACACTTGATATCACAAAATAGGATTACAGGTCATTGCAAAATAAGTCATTCATTTAGCCAAAATGATAAGGAAAAAAAAAGGGCAAAAACATTCATTCTTTGAGA
This sequence comes from Macaca thibetana thibetana, assembly GCF_024542745.1. NCBI lineage: Eukaryota > Metazoa > Chordata > Mammalia > Primates > Cercopithecidae > Macaca > Macaca thibetana. Next base: position 25,145,007 of record NC_065581.1, on the reverse strand, counting down.
GAGGAGACTTAATTTTCCAAACATTAAGCCCTAATAAAAAACAGCATGAAGCCAATTAAATTTGTTTTTCAAAATTGTATAAATAGTCCATAAAGGTTTAATCTTGATCATAAGATATACCTTCCATGAACCTTTTATATCTTTGTAACCTCTATTAAGCAGTTGGTTAATGTTTCAAGAAAACCTTGTTAATTTGACACAGGGGTTGATATACTGGTCTTGCATCAGTGTGCCTTTGACATTAATGGTTAATTTATAGAGAAACTGAACTTATTTTATCTCTTAAAATTAACCCTTGCAATCTCACAAGCCCACCTCTTCTGCGATAGCCCCTGGGCCTTGAGGAGTTGAATGCCTTTAATTTCTGGCCCTATGTCTCAGGAATGCAGTTTATTTTGATTGGCATCTTCTAGGGGGCCTGGAGATGAGGTTTTAATTGCTGTCAGTGTTTAAGATTTAGCAGGACTTGGTGTTCTTTTTAGACCCAGGAGTCAAAACCCTGTAACTCAATGTCACAAGGACTTTAAAAGTACATACAGGAAGATACAAGAATGTAATAACCTTAATTAAAAAAAATTTAAATCTCAGTTTTTCCTAAGCAAAGCAAACTTAATAATAATGTCATAGGAGTTATTGTGATAAATGTAAAATCTGTTAGGCCAGCTACCAAAAGGCCAAGAAAATACCTTCTGCAGTGCACAGAATATTATGTTGGAAGAAAATAATTCCTTTAGACCTTTAAGAAAATGTTGGTAGCATCAGGCCACCAAAAAGAGAACCTGAGCAGGGAAAAAACTTATATGAGCCGAAAATGAGTTGAAGGAGAGTGTTACTATTTCATACCTTTTAAAAGAGGAGAGAAAACCAAAACCAGTGAGATGCAATGTAAGTGTATAAGTGGCATTTTTTAAACATCAGACCCAACCTCTAGAAAGACCACTATTATTTCCCTTTAATCATGGGCAACTTGATCATATAAAAGTTTTTGTTTTGTTATTTAGAAATCCTCTTATTGTGACTTATACAGACTGTTCATGACATGCTTAGGCTTTCTGGTTTGTCTTGAACTAACTACCTTCCTTCCTTTCTCTCTTTCTCTCTTTCTTTTTCTTTCTTTCCTTTTTTTTTTTTTTTTTTTGAGATGGAGTCTCACTTTGTTATCCAGGCTGGAGGGCAATGGCACAATCTCAGCTCACTATAACCTCTGCCTCCCAGGTTCATGTGATTCTCCTACCTTAGCCTCCTGAGTAGCTGGGATTACAGGTGCATACCACCATGCCCGGTTAGTTTTTGTACTTTTAGTAGAGGCAGGGTTTCGCCGTGTTGGCCAGACTAGTCTCGAACTCCTGACCTCAGGTGTTCCACCCACCTCAGCCTCCCAAAGTGCTGGGATTACAGGCTTGAGCCACTGCACCTGGCTGAACATCCTTCTTTCTTAAACAGTCATTTTACTCTAGGACTAAATTTACCATACAAGATTCTTTCTCATATGAAATTATTTCTCTTTAAGCTTTTTTACCTAAAAGAAACTCTTTATTTTGATAACTTTCTTTACATATCTTTTATTTCTTGGTTCCTTTTACCTTGTTTTATACATGCCCTTTAAATAAGCTTTGAATTAGACAAAAATTGTTCACCTTTTTTAAAAGGACATACTTTTTTTTTAGAAAGAATGTTTTTCTACAAATATATTTTTATTGGAAAATGCCCAAATAATGAAATATCTATTATTAATATAACTTTTGATTCTAAATTATAATGAGTTTGTCTACAAGTATTTATCCTATTACATTTACCTAATTATTTTAATCATTTACCTAGATCACTTGTAGAAACTGCGATTGTCATTATTTGAAGTTATGGAATTGCCATTGCAAAATTACAACTGAGACAGTGAAAAAGATTTGACCTAACTGACTCCATCCTGCTCTTGCTTCTAACCTCCAAGCTGTTCTTGTTCCTTCCTGGTTGTAGGTAAGCCAAACTAAGTTTGGGAGGAACTTAGTTTATAGTTTAGCTTTGAAACAAAGATGGTAACAGTCCTTTCCCAAAACAAACCTTACTACTCGTGAACTAGACTGCCTAAAGCAACAAGATTAGAAGTTATGGTATCTTACTCAATTCAAGATGTAGCTATTTTTATTAAGCTAATATCAATGTCTTCTTTATGAAAGATTACACAAGCAAAGATCATTCTGTCTTGGGCAGGATTTATAGTTTTATAATGCCTATGCCAAAGTTTGACACTGTATAGTATTTGGCAGGCAAAACTATGAAACTGCTTGATTAATGTAAAAAAAATTTGTGCTGGCAATTCTTAAGACATTTCTAATATTATAATTTTTAAAGCTAGCTTCTTTATTAAAAATTTTACTTAAGTTATGTAAAGTTGAAAAAGCATTTTATGAATCTTTTCTTCTCTCCTGATAAAGTATTTGATGCAAATGCTTTTATTTTATTTTATTTTATTTATTTTTTAGATAGAGTTTCACTCTTGTTGCCCAGGCTGGAGTGCAATGGTGCAGTCTCAGTTCACTGCAACCTCTGCCTCCTTGGGTTCAAGCGATTCTCCTGTCTCAGCCTCCCACGTAGATGGGATTACAGTCGCCCGCCACCATGCCTAGCTAATTTTTTTTTTATTTTTAGTAGAGAAGGGGTTTCACCATGTTGGCCAGGCTGGTCTCAAGCTCCTGACCTCAGGTGATCTACCCACCTCGGCCTCCCAAAGTGCTGGGATTACAGGTGTGAGCCACTGTGCCCAGCCAACACTTTTAGTTTCTTAAGTCAATTAATTAGAGCTCTTTTATATATTTTCAGTAGTGAAACACTGTGTACACAACACGTAAATACATAGATATATTGGGCATGCTGATAGAAGTACATCTTATAGATTTATAAAAACCTTTTTTTCCCTTTAGACTTTCAGATTCCTGATAAACTGTTTCACAACCCCAGGCAGTTGTCAGCTAAATAGCCTTAAATTTGCATACTAAAGGAAACAACTCAGGTGAAAATCATATAGCAAAATTTACATCATAAGGTACAAAGAGGAAAAAGTCTGGTGATGTTAGAGGGAGATTAAAAATGGATGCCAAATTAAACATAAAATTATAGAAGTCTATCATAGGATTCTATAAGGAGACTAATTTTATTTAGGTAGGGACTGACTACCTATCTTTTAACTGGATCTCTGAGCTCTGGGCAGAGCCCACACTGAATCCTGGGTCTCCAAAAAGGAAGAATTAATATGAGATTAGACCACGTGGTGCTTACACAGTGCACTCAGAAAAAAGAAAAGTAAACAAAGACATTTCTAAGTGTCTAAACCACACTCTTCCTTAAAAACCCAAGAGTAACCTCTGTTGCAATAACTATTTTAGTCAAAAAAAAAAAAAAAGTAACACAATATAAAAGTAAGCTGTTCAAGAACTGAGACAAACTTGTCTGCTTACATTCTTGAAAAAACTTGTTTTCCCTGGAAAGGGAGTCCAGTGCCTTCTCCATTTTCTTTAAGGAACCCCAGGGTATTATAAACTATTTTAGGTCCTCCATGCAGCAGAGGGTGCAAGAGAAAGGAGAGATAGTAGAAATAAGTGAAAAAAACAGAATTCTGTCAACTGAGAATAAAAAAAACTTTTGAACGTTGGCTCAAAAAAAAAAAAAAGGTCCCAGGAGAAAAACAAAAATATGAAGGCCTTTTAAATACAAACACACTTATATGTGTGCACACACACACATACACCTTGGATGTTAGGTTTTAATTAAGCTGATTTTTAACCATTGAACTCCTTTAAAAGAAACTTTTAAAATCTCATTACCATATTTCAGCTAGGACAAATTGCTGCTATTTCAGAAGTACAGCCATTGCTCTTTCAGTTTGGCCCGGCTAACAGAAAGGTGGCCTTGTTATGTAAATAAAGCCCCTTAGTCAGAATCAAAAATTTTTCCTCTTTTTTTTTTCCTCCACCCCATACCACATGTGCGTGTGTGTGTGTGTGTGTGTGTGTGTGAGAATTTAGCCACTTCAGAGGCCTTGTTCCCCAAAATTTAGAATTTCCTTTGGATTTGATCAAGTCAGATAGAGTTGATCAAACCCAATGGGAAAAAGTCCGAAACAACAATGAAAACAGGAACGAACAGCAACAACAACAAAAACAGTTAAGCAAAACAATCACACAACTTATATCATTACTGAGCACTCTAATAGTAAGGAGAAATTAAGACCAGCTGGTTGTTAATCTTAACTTTAGCCAAGACAAACCCCAATTCAGTTACTTACCTAGGGATGGGTCTCAGGCTGTAGACTGCTCTCTACCATCCTAGAAGCAGGAAAAAAAACTCATCTTTCCTGTTGGAAGTGATCTCAAACTCCATAAAGGAGTTACCTGTCTTTCATAGTCATGGAAACAGTAAATCTTGCCTTCCTTTTTGGAAGCAAGTATAATTTTTCTGGAGTTTTACTTGCTTTTTTTTTTTTTTTTTTTTTTAACAGCAAAATAAACTTTAGATCTCTACCACATTTGGGGAGATTAGGGATTCTCTGGAGGGGTGCTCTCAGGCCTCAGCAAATTGTCCTATTGGTTTGAGCCATAAAGTCAGCTCATGCTGGTACCAAGCACTGATAGGAGATTTGTCAAAGGTCAGGGGCATTCCACTCAGAATCCCTTCATGGTTGCCAAAATGTGAATGCTGAAAATCTGAGACAGGTCTCAGTTAATTTAGAAAGTTTATTTTGCCAAGGTTGAGGACATTTGGCCATGACACAACCTCAGGAGGCCCTGATGACATATACCCAAGGTGGTCAGAGCACAGTTTGGTTTTATACATCTTAGGGAGACGTGAGACGTCAATTAACATATGTAAGATAAACATTGGTTCGGTTTGGAAAGGCTGGACAACTTGAAGCAGGGAGGGGGTTTCCAGGTCATAAGTAGATAAGAGATAAATGGTTGCATTCTTTGGAGTTTCTAATTAGCCTTTTCAAGGGAGGCAATCAGATATGCATTTATCTCAGTGAGCAGAGGGGTGGTTTTGAATAGAATGGGAGGCAGGTTTACCCTAAGCAGTTCCCAGCTTGACTTTTCCTTTCAGCTTAGTGATTTGGGGGCCCAAGATATTTTCCTTTCATAACAGTGTTGCACCTGTAGCTTGCTTGGCTCCTCAGATAGGGCTGCCAGCTTGACCAATAAAAATACAGGATGCCCAGTTAAATGTGCATTTCAGGTTTTAAAAACTAATGTATTTTTAGTATAAATACATCCAAAGTAGTTAATGGGACACCTTTTTAGCTGGCAACTGTGCTCTAGGAGAACCTCTAGGTAATTCCCTGAACTAAGTTCCTCCCAAAATTAGTTTTACCTACCTACAACCAAGAATGAACAAGAACAGCTTGGAGGTTAGAAGCAAGAGCAGGATGGAGTCAGTTAGGTCAAATCTTTTTCACTGTTTCAGTTGTAATTTTGCAATGGCAGTTCCATAACTTCAAACAATGACAATCGCAGTTTCTACAAGTGATCTAGGTAAATGATTAAAAGTGATCTAGGTAAATGATGCCCATTTTGATGTTCTTCCATCTTCTGGGTGGATTCAAGTCAGTGAAGCCTCAGGCATAGTTCTGTCACTGGTAAACTTCTGTCAGCACTTCAAGGTGCTGGGGTTTTCTCTTCCAACGATTGCAGCTTTGAGACTCTGGGTTTCCTCTCCTCGTTTTTTAACTTAGTGGACCATTTCGCAGAGTGCCACTTAGCTAGCCATTTAAGGAGTCCTTAAAGTTTACTCATTAAGAGCATCATCTCTCCTCATAGACTACCTGGTTTAGAAGCCTGAATCCAGCACTTACTAGCTATGTCATAACCCTGGACAGGTTTCTTAGCCTTTCTGTACCTCGGTCTTCTCATTTCTAACATGAAGATGAAAATATTACCTGGTCTGTCAGGTTGCTGAGAGGATTAAGTGATGTCAAACACATAAAAAACACTTAAAAGAATTGCCATATGGTGGTATATGGCGAGCACCCCAAAAAAGTGAATTACAGTTACTATTTTATTTCTCTGCAGTGAACTTCTTGTGTAGCTTATATAGAGGGACTTATTTACAGGAACTCAGATTGTTTTTGTATCTTATATGCTCATCTAAGTATAGTGATTGCTTTGCCACAGGCTAGCCTTTCTCTTCTTCATTCAAAGCCTTGCGGGTGATTGACCTATTCTGTTGACACATTAGTCCTCCCCTCTTAGCTCTCCTGACCATGAGGAAGCAGGTTCTGCCAGCTTTATTCCCAGATGCAGCTCACCAAGCATTTGTATGTTGAAACTGCATTTCTATGGTAACTTACGCTCTGTATTCTCCCATTCACTTCTCTGAGTTCGGTAAATTATAGTTGGATTCTCTTTGTAGCTATTTATCTGAAGAAACCGTCTTTTCTAGCTTCTAGGTTCCAGCCAAGAACAGAGACCTACCGGTTCTGTTCTACCCATCGTTATTCAGCCATTTTTCTTCTCAACACAACCAAGATCATCAAATTTTATAAGCCATGATTCTCATTTTTAAAGCCTATCAGTTTTTCACAACCTCTTCTAATTGGAAAGCTGTTGTCTCCCTATCACCTGTGAGCACATGGTTCTGCCAGTTTTCCCTTTCATGGCCTGGCATGCTGAATAGCTACAGTTGGAATGTTCCATCAGAATTAATTGAAAGGTTGTTGGCTACTCATCAATGAGAAAGGAGTCATAAAATAATCCTTCATAAACTGAAGCATTGAATAATGCTTTTTGCGTCATAACTTGGAGAACATGAGATAATTCTGGATATAATGAAATTCAGAAATGTCAGCATGTTCATTTACGTTAAAGTAGATGTTTTTCGTTTTAAAAAAATTTAGTGTTTCAGGTTTGAGACAGATTTCTTTATTTTAAAAAATTCTTTAAGTCTTAAAACCAACAAAACATCACCAGAAAGAAACACCACCAAAATAGAAAAAACTGAACTATTTATATCACACCTCTAGCCACTCTGCCCCCCTCAAAGTTGTGGTAAGATGGGGAAAAGATACTGAGCAACCTGTTTGGTTACAATCTGGTTCTCATGCTAAAACAGGGTTGCTAGTGTTAAATAAAAATATAAGACCCTTGGTTAAATTTAAATTACAGATTTATCAACAAATTTTCAGAATAAATATGTCTTAAATATTATAGAAAGCATATTTAAAAAGTATTCATTATCTGAAATCCATATTTAACTGAGCATTTTATATTTTATCTCACATATATGCTCTAAAATCTTCAACTATAAGATCTTTTCTCTTTGAAATATGTAACCTTTGGTTGACTATTCTAGGGGTCAAGGATTTTAGAGTGATATAAATTATAGATATATATTTACTACTACAGTTTTTCCTTGTATTGGCCCCAGTTGGATCTTATCCAGCTTGGCTTATAAAAGAGGTGTTTCTGAAGACTTGTTTATTCTGTTGTCTCTGTTCTCTAAAATGTGTCATTTTGTGATATGGAGTTTAATTTATTTTATTTATAAAATTACCTATTGATGATTAGTCTTTTTTTTGAATAAGTATTAGCTATTGATAGTTTTTGCTTTATGTATTTTGTGTTCAACTAATTCCATTATAATTTAATATCATTATGATCATTATGAAAGAATACATTTAAGCCTAATCAAGATTTTTATTTTTACCATTTCATAAACTTAAGTACAATTTTTCACCCAGGTCTGTTAGATGCACAAAGCATAACTGGAAATTAGATGTGAGCACCATGAAGTATATCAACCCTCCAGAAAGCTTCTGTCAAGATGAGCTGGGTAAATACCATCAATATCAATAAATGTATTCTGCTATTATTGTTATTGTGGTTCTTGTCAACTTAGTTCTAATCTTGAAGCTTAGGATACATTCTGATTTTAAACTGTTAGATCTCTTAAGTACAAGGAGACTTAAAAAATTTTGTGGAAAATGGAATTAAGAGATAAAAAATATAAGCTGTATTTCTCAACATAGGCTCCATCAAGGCCAAGATGCATTTGTAAGCGATAATATCAGCCATTTTGTCTGTCCCTAAAGAACTCTGAGAGTCCTGGGAATTTAACCATGTAAATGCAGTCTTTTTAAAACTATTAACCAAAGAAAAATGGGTGCCCTTTAAAGTTTTTTTTTTTTTTTTTAGACAGAGTCTTGCTCTTGTCACCCAGGCTGCAGTGCCATGGTGTGATCTTGGCTCACTGCAACCTCCACCTGCTAGGTTCAAGCAAGTCTCCTGCCTTAGCCTCCCAAGTAGCTGGGATTACAGGTGCCCACCACCATGCCCAGCTTTGTATTTTTAGTACAGACAGGGTTTCACCATGTTGGCCAGGCTGGTCTCGAACTCCTGACCTCAGGTGACCCACCTGCCTTAGCCTCCCGAAGTACTGGGATTACAGTCATGAACCACTGCACCCAGCCTAAAGATTGTTTTTTTTTAAGATTAGGAAAGAAAAAAGGCAGAAGCAGCCAAATTGGGACCGTAACCAGGTGGATGCCTAATGATTTCCCACAGAAACTCTCACCAAATTGCCCTTGTTTGATGAGAGAAATGAGCAAGAGACACTTGTGTGGTGTGATTCTGGTGAAGCTTTCCTGGGCAATTTTCTGCTAAACCTTTGGCTAACTTTCTCAAAACACTCATAATAAGTAGATGTTACCACTCTTTGTCCTTGTAAAAATTCAACAAACAAAATGCCTTGAGCATCTCAACAAACTGTTGCCACGACCTTTGCTCTTGAGCAGTCTGGCTTTGCTGTGACTGGACCACTTCCACCTCTTGGTAGCCATTGCTTTGACTGTGCTTTGTTTTCAGGATCATACTGGTAAAACCATGTTTAACCTTCTGTTACAATGCTTTGAAGAAATGCTTCAGGATCTTGATCCCACTTGATCCCACTTGATCCCAAATTTTCACTGAGAGCTCTGCTCTTGTCTACAGCTGATCTGGATGGTTTTGGCAGCTATCAAGTGCAAAGTTTGCTCAACTTTAATTTTTCAGTCAGAATTGTGTAAACTGAACCAATTAAGATGCCTATGGTGTTGGCTATTGTTTGTGCTGTTAGTTGTTAGTCCTCTTCATTTGGGGCATAAACAAGATTAATTTTTGCTTTGCAAATGGATACGGATGGTCTGCCACTGCAGGCTTCAACTTGAACGTTGTCTTCTCTCTTCTTAAAATGAGTTATCTATTTGCAAACTGCTAATTTCTTTGGGGTATACATGCACATGTAAAATTTTCAAAAAGTACAAAATTAAATAGAGTAAAAACCAAATTTTCTCTCCTCTGATCCCTAGTCACCAAGTTCCCACTCTAGAAGCAACTACCATTATTATTATTTTCTTGTGGGTCCTTCTAGAGGTATCTTTTGTGTTTATAAATTAGTACATATTTATAATATCCCCTTCCTTAGTAGCAGACTATATACATTGTCCTCCACTTTGCTTTTTTTTGAATGGCTCTTGAACTTAGAAAGTAAAAGAAAGATAATATTGAATATCTCTAAGAAGCAAAGTGTTGACCCAGAAGCTGCTAGTGAGACTTCAACTTCTCTTTCCCTCCCATCCATTAATGTAAACAGAGGTTTCTATTTTGTACCTGGGCATGAGGGAGAAAAAGGAAGGGAAATTGGGTGGTGGAGTCTGTGGTTTGTGGGGAGCTAAAAATGAGAATTGTTCTGGCCTGTAGACCGGGTCGGACTGCCCAAGCCCAGGAAAGTGGCAATCAGAAAAATAATGGCACTATTTTCCGGAGACAGTTGGAGGATTCATGGGAAGTAGGAGATGGCCAGAACTTATTATCTGACAAAGAAGAGCCATTTCACGTCCTGGTGACCACATGTGGCACACAATTGGAGAGGAGGCTATGTCTTCCACCTAGCCTTGGAACCTAGCAATGATCTGACACTCCTCAAACTTCTAGGCAGACAATGTGGAAGATTATAAGCCAGAGTAGGAAAAGAGGGAAAAGCAGACACCACGCAGTTACAGATGAGGTTGTGGGCATGTGTGTAGCATACTTTTGGGGAAGTCCCCAAAATACGTTCGGGACACTTGAAAATGTGCTAATTTCTAGTCAGCAAAACAGTTGGGGCTCTTGCCATCATCATTTGTGCATAAAGATAGACTGCAACTTTATTTTATATTCTCAATCTGGTGAGGCCTGGGAAAACTGGGTTATTTGTAAAAATGGAAAATGCTAAATATACAACATATGCAATACCTTGTAACAGGATGGTGAAATGGAAGTTGGGGTTGCAAAACAACAGATGCCTATTCCAAAATGAAGTTCCGAGAAAGGATTTACAAAATAAGAGGCTGAGAACCAGTAGATCATTCTTAAATCCCTCACCCTTATAAGGAATACTAAAGCATAGAGGAGGAGTTTGAAATGTAACTTCTTAGGAAGAGTTATTTGGAAAGCTGTACTGAGAGTCCATGCCCCTTGCAGGGGCAACTTCTGAGGGATGCCTGCCCCTCTCCTTAGGCCAGACGTTAACTGGACCACCTAGAGAGTCTGATATGTGTTCTCCAAGGTTGAGGGACACAGTGGACTGATGTCTGATTCTCCCCTGAGAAATCTCAAGGGTGAAAGATTGGCCGTGTAGCTGTGACAGACAAGCTGAAGGAGAAGAGGTTGTGTTAGGCACCCTGGCACTCCCAGAATTCAGTGGGGCTGGAACAGATGAGTGTTTCCTATGGATGTGATGTGGGCCATGATTGGGAGGGGCATAAACCTAGAGTCATCCTAGGTCCAAAAGGCCTGCAGAGAACAGTTGGATGTATTGCTACCTTGCTGGGGCTAAGGAAAGCGTATGTAACTAGGTAGCATAGAGATACCCAGGTGCAGAGAACTTCAGGTGGGTGTTTCCAAGCAATTGGGTGGATTCTCACAATAACCCACTGAGGTGTCCCTTACAATCAGCCTTAAGCAAAAGCCAAGCCCAGATGGTGCTGCTGCTCTGTGACCAAAGGACCCTTGCTCTCTTTCTTAAACTCTCCTTTTTCCTCCAGCTCCATGTCTGGAAGGGTCAGGAACCTTGGATGAAGGAGTGAGGGGAGAGGAGGAATAGAAGCACTGGGTGAGGCCAGGCACGGTGGCTCACACCTGTAATCCCAACACTTTGGGAGACCGAGGTGGGTGGATCACCTGAGGTCAGGAGTGTGAGACCAGCTGGATAACATGGTGAAACCCTGTCTCTACTAAAAGTACAAAAAGTAGCTGAGCATGGTGGTGGGCATCTGTAATCCCAGCTACTTGGGAGGCTGAGACAGAATCGCTTGAATCCAGTAGTCGCAGAGGTTGCAGCAAGCTGAGATCACACCATTGCACTCCAGCCTGTTTTTGATACACAAAGCAAAAAAAGCATGTTAGAAACATTATAAATAGAATGACTCAATTATTTTTTTAAAAACATGCATAAGCACATGTGGGTGACATAAAGGCAGTCTTCGATTACCTGTGAAGGGAGCTGAGCTGGAAGCTTCCTGGGCCATGCCTCCAGACTGTGGGCTTTGAATATAATACCTTTAAAAATTTTTTTAGGCTCAAATTATTATGGGCATACTATATAGGTGTGACCACTCTCACCCATGTGTCTCTGTGAGACCAACTCCAAATGCCTTTTTAAACAAGAGTGTGTTGCCAGCATTTCTCCCAGTTCCCCTACAAACAGAGGTGTTACTTATTGAGGTATGTGTCCTTTGCCATTCACTACAAGGAAATAGAATGCTATTTTGGGGAGAGTTGCTAAGTGTTTTGACTACAAATTCACCCTCCCTCCACGTCTCAAATAGGACACCTGGACCACTAGCTATTTTCTCCAGTGAACTCCACCCTGAATCTGTTGACTTAGCCCAGAAAGCCTGCCAGCTGCCTTATTACTGGGAGGTGGTTATGTGTGCTGTATAAATACTGCTAAATTTATTTGACATAAAACTGATAATAAACATGGGTTTGTACATAAACACTGTGTAAGTGAAAGGACGAGAGACTATCAATTTTATGAATATATAACCAAGTAATCTACAACTGCTTTTAGGGGCTTTTATGAAAATCTCTAAATCTTTTGATCAAGACCTTTACAGAGACAGTGTAGCAAAGCGTTAAGAGTGAAGGCAATGCGGCCTTCTCGCCTGGGTGCAGATTCAGGCTGCAATACACAGTCTGGGGACAATGGGCAATTTGGTCAACCCCTTTGTGCTTTAATTTCTTCAAATGTGAAATAGAAATAAAATTTTTAGTAGCCATCTTACAAAAAACGGGTTGTTGTAAAAAAAAAAAAATTAATTGAATGCCTGTTAAATTCATGGTAGATAGTACACAGAACATAATTTATTTGCATACATGTGTCTTAAATAATCTGCATATATCCTTGAGCCTGGGACCACAGGAGCAGAGATGAGGGATTTCCCTCCCAGCAGGAAGTGGGATGCATTGGAAAATTAGATTAAGGCTACTGTTAACCACCATGCAGGCAAAAGGCAGGAGCCAGAGCTGGCAGCAGGGTCAGTAGGAGGGCAGGAAATAACAAACTCCGGGAATTTTAGCCTTAGCTGGAGTGAAGACACTGCCACGAAGGGAACATTTGTTAACAGAGCTCACTTTTTAGTCCAGTGCTACCAACGCTGTAGGGATTTCATACCACATTCTGAGAAAGATAAGGGCTTGATCCACCTGGGGACATGTTATCAACGTTGAGCATCTGGTTTTATTATTATTATAAAAAATACTATAGGGTAACAATTAAAAAGTTGGAATTCAGAAAAGTAGAAGGAAGAATCTCATTTACACTTACATCACCTAAAATGTTTTAGAATATTTTGTTCTGGTGGTTGCTGTCCTCCCTCTCCCCATCTCCCTCCTCCTTCCTTTTCTCTTTCTCCTCTCCTTCGTCTTGATGAGAAATAACCCATGTACCACAAAACTTACCCTTTTAAACTGAGCACATTAATCCTTTTTTAAAAATATTCACATGTTGTGCAACCACCACCACTATCTCATTCTGAAACATTTTCCGCCACTCCAAAAAAAACCCTGTAATGATTGTCAGTCCTCATTCCCCTTTTCTCCAAGCCCCTGGTAACCACCAGTCTTCTTTCTGTCTCTATGGATTTTCCTATTCTGAACATTTCATATACTGGAATAATACAATATGTGACCTTTTGTGTGTGGCTTCTTTCACTTAGCATCTTGTTTTCAAGATTCATCCATGTCGTAGCATATATTAGTACTTCATTTACTTCATTTTTATGGCTGAATAACTTTCCTTGTATGGATATACAACATTTTGGCTATGATGAATACTTTTCCTATGACTGTTTATCTACTAATTTTTATGTAGGCATATGATTTTTGTTCTCTTGGTTATAAACCTAGGAATGGAATTGCTGGGCTATATGGTAACTCTATGTTTAACTTTGAGGAACTATAAAACTGTTTTCAAAAGCACTGCATCATTTTATGTTCTCATTACCAATGTATGACCCTGCTTATCCTCATCCTCACCAAGACTTGTTATTGTCCATCTTTCTTGCTGACATCTTTTGAAGAACAAAAGTTTTAAATTTTGATGATGTCTAATTTATTTATTTTTCCCTTTGGATCATGTGCTTCTGGTGTCTAAAAAAGTATATGGTTAGAGTAAGTCTTTTATTCTAATATATTTATTAGACTAACATACACACACATAGATAATAGTCTAAGAAAGAGAGAGTCTAAGAAATATATACATTTTTTGAGACAGAGTCTCACTCTGTCACCCAGGTTGGAGTGCAGTGGCATGATTATGGCTCACTCCAACCTCTGCCTCCTGGGTTCAAGCAATCTTCACATCTTGGCCTCCCAAGTAGCTGGGACTACAGGCACACACCACTATGTCTGGCTAATTTTTGTATTTGTTTGTAGAGAGTGGGTCAGACTGTGTTGACCAGGCTGGTCTCAAACTCCTGGGCTCAAGAGATCTCCCCACCTCAGCCTTCTAAAATTCTGGGATTATAAATGTGAGCTACCACACATGGCCAGTCTAATAAATATTATTTAAATTGCCTAATCCAAGATCATGAAAATTTATTCCTATTGTTTTAAGAGTTTTATAGTTCTAGCTCTAATATTTAGGTCTTTGATCCATTTTGTGTTAATGTTTGTACATTGTGTGATGTAGGGGCCCAAATTCATTTCTTTTGCATGTGGATCAATTGCAGTACCGTTTTCTGACAGACTATTCTTTCCCCCATTGAATTGTTTTGGCATCTTTGTTGAAAAATCAATTGATCATAAATATAAAGGTTTATTTTTGGACTCTATTCCATTGATTTATATGTCTGTCCTTCTGCCAGTTCCACACTGTTTTGATTACTTTAGCTTTGAAGTAAGTTTTTCAAATTGGGAATTGTGAGTCCTCCAATTTTGTTTTCTTTTTAAAGATTGCTTAGTTATTCTAGGCCATCTTGTCTTGACTCTTTAGGGTCAGCTTGTCAATTCCTGGCGGGTGAGGGATGGGGGTGAAAAGCAGCTAGAATTGTGATTAAAATTGTGTTGAATTTGTGGATTAATTTAGGGAGTATTACCATCTTATCAATACTCAGTCTTGATCTGTGAACATGGAATGTCTATTAATTAAGTCTTCTTTAATTTCTTTCAACCATATTTTGTATTTCTCAGAGTATAAGTTTTATACTACTTTGATTAAATTTATTCCTAAGTATTTTATTCTTTTTGATGCTATTATAAATGGAATTTTTCATAAATTTTATTTAAAAATTAATGGCTAGCATACAGAATATCACTGATTTTCAAAATACCTTGTATCCGTTGAAGGCTTTAATAGTTTCATTTGTAGATACCTTAGGATGTCCTATATACAAGATCGTGTCGTCTATGAATAGAGACAGTTTTACTTTTTCCTTTACAGACTGGATGCCTTTTATGTCATTTCCTGTTCAGTTGCCTTGGCTAAAACCTCTAGGTAGAAATGGAGGTTTTAGCCAAAGAAACTGCTTGTCTGGTTCCCACTCTTAGTGGGAAAACAGCTGTCAGATTTTCTTAGATGCCTTTTTATTTTTTTTATTTTTTATTTTTTTGAGACAGAGTCTGGCCCTGTTGCCCAGGCAGGAGTGCAGTGGCGCAATATGGGCTCACTGCAACCTCCGCCTCCCAGGTTCAAGAGATTCTTCTGCCTCAGCCTCTGAAGTAGCTGGGATTACAGGCATGTGCCACCACACCCAGCTAATATTTGTATTTTTAGTAGAGACGGGTTTTCACCATGTTGGCCAGGCTGGTTTCAAACTCCTGACCTCAAGTGATCCACCCACCTTGGCCTCCCAAAGTGCTGGGATTACAGGCATGAGCCACTATGCCCAGCCTATTCTTAGTTTTCTGAGTGTGTTTTATGATAACAGATGTTGGATTTTTGGTGATGCCCTTTCTGTGTTAACTGAGATGATCATGTGGTTTCCCTCTTTGTTCTGTTAATGCAGTGTGTTACATTGAATGATTTTCAAATGTTGAATCAGCCTTGCATCTTTCAAATATTGCAGCAGTGTAGCATAAATTCCACTTGGTCATGGTATATAGCCCTTTTTATTAATGTCATTAAATTATAGTTGCTGATATTTTATTAAGATATTGTACATCTATATTGATAAGGAATATTAGTCTGTAGTTTTGTTTTCTTGTGATGTCTTTAATTTTGATATCAGGGTAATATTGACCATATAAAATGAGTTGGCAAAGGGCCGATATGCTTCTGTTTATTGAAAGAATTTGTGAAGGACTAGTGCTAATCCTACTTTAAACCTTTGGTCAAATTCACTAGTGAAACCATCTGGGCCTAGAGTTATCTTTGTGGGAAGCTTTTTGATTACTAGTTTAATCTCTTTACTTATTATAGGTCTGCTGAGATTTTTCTATTTCTTCTCAGGTCATTTTTGTTAATTTGTATCTTCATAGGAATTTTCTTATCTAGGTTATCTAATTTATTGGAGTACAATTGTTGATAGTATTATCTTATAAACCTTTTAATTTCTGTAACATCAGTAGTAATGTCTACTCTTTCATTCTTAATTTTGATAATTTAGTAATCTCTTTTTTCTTGGTCAGTCTAGCTAAAGATTTGTCAATGTGTTGATATTTTTGAAAAACTAACTTTTGTCTTTCTTGATTTTTCTCTCATTTTTCTATTTTTGATTTCATTTCTAGTCTAATTTTTATTTCCTTTTGTTTACTTTGAGTTTGCTATTATTTTTCTAGTTAAGGTGGAATATTGGGGTTTTTGTGATATTTCTTCTTTTTTAAAATAGGTGTGCACAGGTATAAATTTTATGCATACACTGTTTTAGCTGTATTACATAAGTTTTGGCATATTGTGTTTATTTTTCATTTGTTTCAAAATGTTCTCTAATTTCTTTTTATTTCTTAACCAATTTGTTATTTAGAAGTGTGTTGTTTGATTTACACATATTTGTGAATTTTGCAACTTTCTTCTCTTATTAATATGTAATTTCATTTCAATGTGTTCAGAGAAGATATTTTATTTAATTTTGATCCTTTTAATTTATTGAAACTTGTTTTATGGCCCAAGGTGAAGTGTTCTGTGTATGTCCATTAGGTACAGTCAGTTTATGGTGTTGAAGTCTTCTATTCCCTGTTAATCTTCCATCTAGCTGTTCCATTCTCTAGTCTTCTTGTTAGTCTTAATTTTTCACAGTTCTTTAATGTAAACCATTTTTGCATCTTGTCAGTATGATATTAGACATAAGGTCAGATTCTATACACATATAATTTTATGTTCACATTAAATATTAACTAATATATTTAGCCATTTTTCTGTTAGAATTTAAGATCTTCATAGTTTTACTTAAAACTGGTATTTTTGTGTTTAAGAGCTTCTCTGTATTTGGAGTTGTTTCATACAGTAGTTGAATTACTGGTAAAAGGGTATGGCAATTAAAGCATTCACCAATAACACTTTGTATACTTCAGCCTAAAGGCGGGCTTCACTTGGCCCAATAACCTCAATGTGAAAGTAATAGAAGAAATACAGGAGTATATTTTTGCAATCTAGAGATAGTGTGGTACTTCTTCACTCTTCAGATAAGACTTCAAAAGTACAGCTCATAGGGCAAACAAAAATGTCAAATATGGATGAATATGATTGTATTAACACAATATTTCTGCTTAATGAAGGACACCATGGACAAAATTAAAAGACATAATGACAGTTTGAGAGTTTTTTGCAATGTTTATAATCAACAAGGGATTAATATCAAGCATAGAGTAGGAAATAATGCAGATTGACAAGACAGACAATTCAAATAAAAAGGGAAGAAAGAGTATGAACTAGAATTTTACAGAATAAACCCAAAGGCTATTAAACATATGAAGATACTTACTAAACTAAGTAGTAATCAGAAAACTGCAAATGAAACAAGCAGGTTTCACTTTACATCATTTAGAGCGGAAAAAAACTAGAAGCTAAGATGATGCCAAACGTTGTCAGTGACGTAGAAGTCCTCATCCGTGTGACGGGAGCGTGGCTGTTGCAGCATTCTGAAGCATAATCTGGCAGTAACTAGCCAAATGAGTTTTTGGTTTGTTGTTTTTGTTTCTTTTTGTTTTGTTTTGTTGTTTTTAGGGCCAGAGACTTGCTATGTTGCCTAGGTTGGACTTGAACTCCTGGGCTCAAGTGATCCTCCCATCTCAGCCTCTCTAGAAGCTGGGAATACAGGCACGTGCCACTGTGCCTGGCTCCTGATGAGGTTTATGAACATACTAGCATCCATAAATCCTGCTCTTGTTTATACCTCAAAGAAATTCTGTTGTGGCAGAATCTAGGAGTCTACCTCTGGGAGAGTGAATTTGTAAAATGTGGTAGACATGAACCATGGAATACTCAACTGCAATTAGATGTGGGCTAGATGTACACATGGCAACATCATGGGTGTCAAAATCATAGTGTTGAGTGAAAAAGAGTAGGAAACAGACTGGAGGCCTAATACCATTTATATAAATTAAAAATGCACACACACACAATATAATGCATATTTTGCACGAACATTCAGAATGGTACCTTGGAGGGGAGGAAAATGAGAATGGGAACTAGAGATAAAGGGAATAAATAAATAATATTAAAAAGAGAAGAGCTTTGCATGGATCAAATACATGTCATGAACTGGAAGTTATGACTAACACAACCGTTTCCACTTAATGTCCTAAATGAATGAATGAATGAATGAATGAATGAATGAGTTCATCATATGTTCCTTCTTTAATATGTATTGCATTAACATCCATTCTTTGGCACTGACAAACTTTTGCTCCCACTGACTGGTATATAAGCATGCCTTTTCTCCCCATACCTTACCAGCTCAGAACATTCTTAGTCTTTCAGACTGTTCTCATTTGAGGCAAAAATTGCATCTCATTGTTTTTACTTGCATTGTTCTATCAAATATGATGCTAATATTTCACTAAATATGGTTTGGCAAAATGTGTTTGCCAAATTTTTTTGGTGTTAGAACTTCATTTTACATTTGTATCTATTCAGATTTTCCATTGGAATTATTTCTGTTGCTGTTAAATGTAAAAGTCCTCTCATATTTAATATTCTATTTTATACATTTTTATGACTTGGTCACTTTGTGTCTTTAACCAACTAGAATGCTTAGAGAACTAATTGCCACAGCACCATGTTAGATGGTCCACAGATTTATGATACCTTCTTTAGAATAAACAGTTAACATAATTAGGATCCACTTTGTGGCTGACCTAATGTCAATAATCAGTGATTTGATTATTATAGTTTTATGGTATGCTTTTGTTCCATTTCTCCTTCATTATTCTTCCTTTAAAAAGATTGTAGGGACTACCATTTGTTTTTTCTGGATAAAATTATAACCCAAATGATCTAGAGTTTATCAGCTTGTAAGGTTAAATTAATAATACTATATTCTCATGAATTTATTTATAATAGTTGGCAGATGTCACATTCTTCTTTGTTGCATCTATGCAATTTATCTTTGTGCAAGGGGCATAGAGAGACCTTTATGGTAATTGCTTCAGAACAATGATTAAGAGTTACAATTGCTTCCTGGCTAAGATCAAGTAAAGAATTACAGACTTATTTTTTTCTGCATCTCTTGAAAAAGAAAAATTATGAAGACGGGGCAGGTATCAGTGCAAGAGTTTCCTGAGGGTCTCCCACAATACAATTGTATTTTTCTAATGAGTTGGCTAGTATATAGGTTTGTTTGTCCTACAATGAACTTTTAAAATTCTATATATTCCTTTATGTATAAAATAATTACCAAAATAATATTGTTTATTAAATGCCTGCTCTGTTCCAAGCATGGTGCTAGACACTTTAGGATCTATTATTTCATCTAATCTCCACAACAACTCTATGAAGTATGTACTATAATTTTATAGATCAGAAAACTGAGGCTCAGGATACTGCTAATAAGCAGCAGAAATAGGATTCCCATCCAGATGTTCCCAAAACCAGCATTTTTTCTAGTTCATGACACTAATTTCCAGCAATCATATAACCTCAAAATAATAATATGTACCTTTATTATACCACTCGCAATTTCAGGAACATAGTTCAATAATAATGGCATTCTTTATGTATTCCTGATTTTATTAAGAAAGTCATTTGTGTTTCACCATTAAATAAGCTGATAGTTATGACTAAGAAAAATATTTTTATTAAATTTCTTAAGCAATGTTAAAAAGGTATTAAAAATTAAGTGAACACCCATGTACCTAGCACTCAGTTTAAACATAAAACATTAACAACACAATATATATCTTTCCTTGATTATATCATGTATCCCCCCACCCATGCCCTGGAGGTAATCACTTTTTTGAATTTGGGGCTTCAGGACAGCTATTCTCTATTCCCTCAGCTTTACTGAGGTATAATTAACAGAATTGTATACAAATACTCCTCAACTTACATAACTCATCATAGGTTGAAAGTAGTGTAAGTCAAAATGTAGTTAATACACCTAGCCTACCAAGCATCGTAGCTTAGGCTAACCTACCGTATGCAGGCTCAGAACATGTACATTAGCCTGGAGTTGGGCACAATCACCTGGCAACATGGACCACTGTAGAGTATCTGGTGTTTAGCCTTGTGATTGCACATGGCTGACTGAGAGTTGCACCTGCTGCCGCTGCCCAGCATCTTACTGTGTGTCACCAGCCCAGAAAAGATCAAAATTCAGAATATGGTTTATACTGAATGTGTGTCATTTTTGCAGATCAGATGCCCCTCCCTGTGCATTCCTATAGCACCTCGAAGTCATCTCTATCAATCATTCATTTCGTTGTAAAGAAGTCTTATTTGTATGTGTGTATCCCTGACATGACTGAGACTTCATAAATTCTGTAAGCTCAACATGAATAAAGAAATGAATTGGTGTTCATCTTAAGTTGTAGTCTCTGCAGATATTGTTTCATCTAAGGGAGTGGTCTTTGTTTGATTTTGTTCCATCAACAAAGGGTGCTGAACACCCTTTGTTTTGATTTTCCTTTGATTTTTGGAAAACCATGCATTTCTATTTCAGTGATGCTTTTAAAAAGCCATTTTTGTCATTAATCCAGATTTGTTCCCATTTGATTCTAGTTGTTGAAATGGATGAAAACAACGGACTTTTACTTTTAGAACTGAATCCTCCTAACCCTTGGGACTCAGAGCCCAGATCTCCTGAAGAGTTGGATTTTGGAGAAGTCCAGGTAAGGAAATATTAAAAGGATAATATTATTAAACACAAAAATGTAACTAAGATGTCCATTTAACATCTATATCTGTAAACATCCTATATTACCTTGAATACTCTTTGAGGTGGGTATTTATGACATATGATAAAAAGTCAATCAAACAAATTCTTTAAGGAACCCCCAGAACCTGGCAGGGATTACAAGGAAAAAAACAACACAAAACTTTGGGAAAATCCCTAAGGAGACTCATGCAAAACTATTTGAGATTACCCTTGATGCCAGATCACTACTGGATAGAATGGGTAGTTGTATTTTCCAGCTTCATAAGAGAATTTCCTTCAGAGGAAACACTTCAATAGTTTGGGAGAGGTACACAATCAAAAGTTAATTTTTCTGTGTATTTAGAAAGATTGTGTATTATTTGGGCAGGTACTTTAAGGAAACAAATGAGAACCTGCCTGGAATAGACATAATAAAAACTAATCTGTGCCTTGACCTTTCCTCACCCACTTTGTTGGCTTTTCACATGACGTTCCTGCTATCTTATCTCTGCTTCTGAATACATTCCTTTTCTCTAGAGGTGCCAAGCTGTGGCAAGAGAATGAGGAACGGATTTGGAATCCCCATGGTGCCAGTCTCTAAGTCATTCTTTGTATCCATTCTTAGAGGCCCTGGCATCCACGAGTAATTATTTAACAGGTAATTTAGAAGAGAAAGTCTTACAAGCCTGTTTAGCCAGTTGTCAGTTGAGTCTGCATGGCTATGCCAACCCACCAAACTCACGAGAATCATCCATTCATATTGCTATTCACAGCCACTCTGGCATTTAAATCCCCAAATGTTTGTGATAACATCTCTAACTGCCTTTCCTTGTAAAGTTTGCTTTAAAGGACTGGTCACAAAATATGTTCTTCAGTGTGGACCGTAAATAACTGTTTAGGAACTAATTTAAATAAACTAAAACTAGGTAAACCAATTGGTTTGTCATCTAAAACTAACCATGAGAATTTATATTTGAATAAAGTCATGACCTGTGCTGGGAACTGTGTTCTGTGAAAGGCTCTTGTTGGATTGTATTTGAGTCCGAGATTTTGCCTGATCATGCTTGGGAGCAAAGTACTCCAACCTGTGTACTTTGTCAGCCACCCAAACCAAACATTTCCGTTCATTGTTGCTGACCAGTAATGAACAATTCAATAATAGGAATCTCACTCTCTTTTAACAGATAACATACCTCACTCACGCCTGCATGGACCTCAAGTTAGGAGACAAGAGAATGGTGTTTGACCCTTGGTTAATCGGTCCTGCTTTTGCCCGAGGATGGTGGTTGCTCCATGAGCCTCCATCTGATTGGCTGGAGAGGCTGTGCCAGGCAGACCTCATTTACATCAGTCATCTGCACTCGGACCACCTGAGGTAATGAAGTCCTGAGCACACAACTCCTAAGCTCATGCTGCAGGGAAGGCATCAAATGTTCTCCAATTCTTTTGCAATCACTGCTGACTTTGAAGTAGGTTCAGCTGGGATGATGAAAAGAGGACTAATTAAGATAAATATTTATATTTGCATAGAAAGTTTATACTTTTAAAACTGTTTCCAGAAAGACAAATATGGCATGTTCTCACTTATAAGTGGGAGCTAAATAATGTGCACAAATAGGCGTAGAGAGTAGAATGACAGACACTGGAGGTTTAGAAAGGTGAGGGGGTGGGAAGTAGGTGAATGATGAGAAATTATTTAATGGGTACAATGTACATGATTAGGATTAATAATGCTCTGATTTCACCACTGTGCAATCTTTGGTTGTAACAAAATTGCACTTGTACCCCATAAAATTATACAAATGATTTACACTTTTCTACACTTTACACCATTGGGAGTGAGGAAGGAGCTATTGTAAGGAAGCAGGAGAGGATGAATAACCGTCTCACTTCCCACCCTAAGGGAACACACATTTTCTCTAAAGGGCCAGAGCCTAAATATTTTAGGCTTTACAAGCCATACAGTGAGAGTTGCCACCACTCAACCCTGCTGTTGTAACCCAAAAGCAGCCATAGATGGTCCTGAATGAGACTGTGTTCCAATCAAATTTTATTTATGGATAATGACATGTGAATATCATATAATTTTCATGTATTACAAAATATCATTGTCCTTTTGATTTTCTTTACAACCATTTAAGAGGTAAAAACCATCCCCTCAGCTGTGGGCAAGCTTCAAAAGAAAAAAGAAGCCACCCTTAGCTTGCAAGGTTGTACATAAACAAGCAGCAGCAGGTTGGATTCAGCCCAAACATGGTTTGCCAAGCTCTGATTTATAGTATCCTAACACTAAACACCCAACATAGTAATCCTGACTCAACCTCACTCAGTATTTCATTGGAACCAGAGTAATATGATGCTAATGATAGCAACTGAAATTTTCCCTGACCCAGGCAATTAAAAAAGAGGGAGAAAGGAGGACTTTAAGTTAAGAAACCACACGTATTTGTGAATGTACTGAGCTATTAGAAGAGGGAAGCACATATTGCCGTTTCCTTTGCTTAACTATAGGGTCATATTTCTTCATCATTATTTTGAAATTTGTATCACTTCTGCTGGATTGCCAATATAAACACATAACAATGCCCATAATGTGCTACTCAAGCAATTGAACTTTGTTTTTCTGTGCCCCTACATGACAAAATGGTTAGAGATAACATGTTGGTTGCTGGTTGACTGGCCCCTTAATTTTTTATTCTAAAGCATATGGGAACTCTAAATTGTGGATATGCTCTGATTTATTTTTCAGGGAAGTGTTTTTTTTTTTTTTTTTAATTAACTGATTTAGTAACAAATTGCCTGCAACACACTTCTTAACTGATCACAACCCCCTAGGATACTGTGGTACTACAACTAAAATTCCACTTTATACGATACCTTTGTGCCACACTACCTCCTGGAACTACACTTGCATAATTTCAGGATTACAAGAGCCCTGAGTTCATTTGTTGTACAATAACAGTAATGTGTGGTAATAATTTGGTATAGCTTGTGTAGGGACAATAGCACATAAATGATGTGATTGCTTTACAGTGTCTAAGATGCAATGACCTAAAGTCTTAATGAGAGACATTCTATGGGAATACACTAAATTTAGGGAGGGTAAAAACTCATTTGTTGAGTTATTCTTTAACTACTGTCCTGAAAACCAGTTTAGCTTTCATTTCACAGGCTTGTGTCGACAGTTGTCTTGCGTTAAAACAACAGTTTTCAACTATAGTATCACAATACATTGGTTGTGCAGTGTGTTGCAGATAGTTTATTCTTGAAAAGGGGCCAAAGCTTGTGATTTTTTTACTCCTTTGGGTCTATTTCCTTGATAGACCCTTACTTTTTGACTCTTCCCTAGTCAACTAATAAACATCAAGATTGTTTGCCTCCGACCCTTCTGTCTAACCTTTATTTACTGAATAAAGCCTCCCTGATTTACAAAAACAAGGGAAAAGGCCAATGTACTCTGGTGGATTGCCAGTAAGAATTATTAGCAATTGAAAAATCCAAAGCAATAAACATCCATTTTAGAATAACTTATCCTAACTCCCAAAGTCCTTTAAAATGCAGGATTTCATTGCTGAACCCAGAGACTGAAGGTACATTCAAAGAATCACTGATTTTTTGAATCTTTTTTTTGGGGGGGGGAGAAAGTTTATTACTTCTGTCACTTCCTTCCAGATTCTACTTATTTGGATAGCTTTTAACGCAATGCTGGAACTTGAATATTAGTACAGCTAAGTGCTGATATACAGATTTTTAAAGTACTTTTCCTATGATTATATATATTATTTTGCCTGATCTTATACTCTGTGTACAAGTCTGATTCTTAAACCAGATAGTATATTCGTTAAAGTTAGAAACTTTCTTCTTATAGAAGCACTAGGTTTAGAATCAGAAAACCCAAATTTGAATACCGATTTACTGTGTGTTGTGTATTTCTGAATGTTTCCTCATCTACAAAAACAAAAAAATTCGTAGCTTTTTTGTAGGAATTGAATAACATAGTATGTAAAACTGCCCCAGCACCAAGTTTGAAATAATAATAGATGTGTAATCATTTATTTGTTTATTCAACTTTCTACCACCCCCTACAGTATAATAACTCTGTTATATAATGAATGCTCAATAAATAAAATCTGACTTAATATGTCTAGATAGTCAAAAAGACTTGGATGATTGATTGTGTACTGAGTTGGGATTACTACAATCGTTGAATGTAGTTCCTCAACACTAAATTTCACTGTCTTGCCTAGCTGGTAATTCTGTCCCTCCCTTAACGGTAAATAATATAGTCTGTTAAAGTGTGGCTTTGATATACAACATATATTATTTATCCTTAAAAAGGGACAGAATCTTTGAAGGTTGAAAAACCGACCCCCAAAATGGTCCTGGGGGGCTTTTGTCCTGTACTATGTCCCAGTCCTCTCTCTTACTGCGAGCTACTGCTTGAGGAATGCAAAGAAATGAGGATCTCCATGATCTTCATTTCTTTTCTCTACAGCATGACTTTTTCTCGTCTGTGTCTACAGCTAGAACTACCCCTCCTTCAAGCAGCATCAGTGTGGAAAATGGAACTTGCATACCTGGTTGATGTCCACACCATGAGCATATGATATGTTCTAACAACAAAGATGAATCCCCTCAGAATCTCCCATCACTTTCACAGTCAGCCTTGAACAGAAAAACTTTTCTCTGGTCTTTGGGGAGAGTTCAGTTTTTCAATTCCTCACTTCTCTGTCATATATGTTGGTAAAAGGAACAAACTGTCTCTCATACTAGATGACACTATTTTTTTCTCCTTTCAACCTTTCCATCTGTCTTATCCTAGTTACCCCACACTGAAAAAGCTTGCTGGGAGAAGACCAGATATTCCCATTTATGTTGGAAACACAGAAAGACCTGTATTTTGGAATCTGAATCAGAGCGGTGTCCAGTTGACTAATATCAATGTCGTGCCATTTGGAATATGGCAGCAGGTCAGAAATCTGTTTTCTTTCCGTGCTTTCCAGTTATGCTTTCTGGGATGAATGTTATGTGAGATAGTCACCATAAGATTAAGTAAAAAAATGGGCCAATGTGGTCTGTCCCTGATACTGCATAAACACAACCTCTATTTGAGCTTCAAACATTAGGCAGACTGTCCTGGGCAAAGATTATTTTCTTTCCATTAGCCCATACTATTATAGTATAACACTACAGAACAGGTAATAAATCTAGTTCTGAATAAGGAAATTTCCTCAAATATGAGGTTCAATTGACCATTCTTTCCAGAACAGGTGATTACCTTCTCAAATATTGAATTAAAAACCAAACTGAAATTCACAGTTGTTGGTTTGATTGTTAAATTCCAGGTGGACAAAAATCTTCGATTCATGATCTTGATGGATGGTGTTCATCCTGAGATGGACACTTGCATTATTGTGGAGTACAAAGGTATGTTTTTACCCCCATTGACAATGAAAAATGGAAAACATTCTTAATAGGAAGGATAGTAATATCTATATGAAATTTCATCACATGTTCATCTTCTAGCTCCATTTTGAAAGAATATAGCATATTATATCCTTGTCCTAGAAATATGGAGCTACCTTTCAAATAATTTTTCCAGAAAACAAATTATAAATAATGTCATCTAGATTGTGACAGGAGCAAAGCTTTCTTTCATAAGGCAATAAATATTTTACATTCCACCTAGAGTGATTTCTTCAAAACTACCTTTATTAAATAAATGTCTTTTATTACTTTCACCTAGAAATATCATGTAATATAATCATGCACTGCTTTTCATATGAAAAGATGGCCTTACTGCCCCAACAATCATTTGATTATGAACTTCGCATGTAATTTGCAAAAGTTACAGGGAAGTATGTTAAGCCACTCTTCTCTGATCCTTTGGGCTCAACACCTGGAAAAAGTTGACTGAAGAAAGCAGTCTATGAATGAGCTAGAGTGGAATTAAGGTAAATGTCTTCATGAGACACTTAGAATCCACCAAGTCAAATAGGATGAATTTAGTCACTTGAAAATTCAGAATATACTATTGAAAACGTTAAGTTTTAAAAGCTTACTGTTTTCCCTTTAATATAATCAATTCTTCTATAATCAAATAAGTTCAATTATACAGACTGTACACGGAAGACTTTGTCTTGGAATTTAAACCATTCATGGGTGTTCAAGATTTCACCTTGAATACCTATACCTCTTTGTTTCTCCACAGGTCATAAAATACTGAATACAGTGGACTGCACCAGACCCAATGGGGGAAGGCTCCCTACGAAGGTTGCTCTAATGATGAGTGATTTTGCTGGAGGAGCATCAGGCTTTCCAATGACTTTCAGTGGTGGAAAATTTACTGGTAATATTTTATATGAAAGTGATACCAAGTATCAGGCATGGCACATTGCTAAATGCTGTGAGAGTAAATACAAATGTAATTGAGACATGGTCCCTCCCCACAAGAAGCATGCAATCTTATTGGGAAACGAGACTTGTAAGTTGCAGATTACAAACTAAGGTTTCTAGCTCAAAATGTGATGCAGCATGAAGGAAATGTTGAGATCTGAGAGCACCTCAGGAGGAGCCAAGAAAAAGAATCACTTGGATTCACCATGTAGACCATAGAGCAGAACAGGAAAGGCCTGAAATGGGTCATCCAGGCTTAGGTGTTCTTGGAATATGGTTCCTAATGGGGTGTGTACTTCAACCTGTGGATGTTCATATCAGGGAGCAGTGCACCCACAGAGGGTCCTCTAGTCGGGGACCTCTAGTGCACCCAGAGGAGGGTCCTCTGGTTGGGGGTCTTAGGCAGGAGCCCTTCTGCTCTGGGTCCAAGAGTGGGGTTGGGGTTGGCTTGGGGGAAGTGTGTATCCTCAACACTAGCATTGTAAGTGCTCAATAAATGTCCACTTAATAAATTAATATATCTGATAAGTGATCCCTGTCTAACAATGTGGCAGAAAATGCCCTGTTTTACAATATGAAGATAACCTTTGTCCCGTTCTTTGCTTTCTTCTCTAAGTCTATATTCATTGCCTCCCAGAGTGTGTAACCACATGAGAAATAGAGGGAAGGTTCTGTCCTTAAGAAGTTAAAAGTGTGACTGGGAAGGTAAAACATACTTATTAAAGGTTAACTGGCATTATCCCATTGTGTGTGACAGTGAGTTTGTGTGTGTGCGCGCACGTATGCGTGAGTACACGCATATACATTTAAAAAGGTCTTAAATATACCATAATGTTATGTCTAGGTGATGGGTAGCTTGTATATTTTTTTATATCCTTATCTGTGTTTGTCAAATTTCATAGAAACATTAACAGTAACAGCTCCCTGATCTTGTACCCGATATGCTCTGAGTCCTGTCTAATTCCTCAAGTTCCTTCACTGCCTGTCACTCTGATGCTTGCTATATATCAACCCATCCTGCCTTTCGTTTCTTAGACCCAAAATGTCAAGTGCACACCTGCCCTAGGTCTTTCCGTTTACTGTTTCCATTGCCTGGAGTGCAGCTGGCCCTGATTTGCATGTGACTAGCAACTTTTCATCTATGTCTCAACTCAAATGTCATCTCTTCACTAACCATCCTGTCTAATGATTCCCTCCATCTCATCCCACTCACCCCAGCCACTCTCTGTTCTGTTGCCGTTTTATTTTCTTCATGGTGCATCACTCTTTGCAATGACTTTACTTGTTCATTATTTGCTTCTCTCACTAGAACGAACACTCCATGAGAGCAGGGACCTGCTTTGCCTTGTTCACCACTTTATTCCCAGTGGCTAGAACCACGTCTGACAGAGTAGGTGCATAATAAATATTGGTTGCGTGAATGCATAAGCAAATGAACAGCGCTGTGAGAGAGGCATCATGACGCCATTTACAGAGAAGATACAGACATGGAGAAGTTAGGTAGTTTGCCCAAGGCTGCCCAACCAGTAAGTGGTGGGTCAGGATTTTCATCCTAGGTGATTCCAACATCATGCTCTTAATCACTGTGTATTGTCAGATTATGTTGAACACACCTGTTATAATCTACAAAAATAATGAAGCTATTTCCATGTTAGTAAAGAGTTAACAATTTCAAGAATTACAATACCCTTAAAATGCACATGCACACCAACTACGATTATGCATGCTACCCTGTGTATTCAGCTAGGGTCCGAATGACTTGCCATATACAAGGAGAAAGCTCAGTGTCTTTGGCTGGCTTGGTAACATTTTCCTAGTAACCAATTGAAATTTGCAAGATAAAAACTCCGGGGAAATCCTCCACTAATGACATGGAGCCTTGTTCTATTTCTGCCTTAGTTATCTATCAATTTTATCTCCTGAAGGAGTTCCAATCTGCTAGAACATGTGTTTTTCTGTGATTTTCCAGAGAGGAGAGTCTAATTTAAATCCTGTCATTTCAGAGGAATGGAAAGCCCAATTTATTAAAACAGAAAGGAAGAAGCTCCTGAACTACAAGGCTCAGCTGGTGAAGAACCTGCAACCCCGAATTTATTGTCCCTTTGCTGGGTATTTTGTGGAATCTCACCCATCAGACAAGTATGGCTAGACACTTTGTACATCTTTATATACAACTTAATGTATGGTGGAATGAGCGACTTTGCTGTGAAAGCAATGTGACATGAGAAGGAAAGTGATTAGTAGGTGTCTAGAACTTTTAGCAAGCTGCTGGAGAACACAGAACATGAATAAAAGCCACACTTGGCAGCCAGGAACTCTTTCAGGAGATAAAATAACAGATATTCTCCAAAAGGATCCCAGGAAAGAGGATGGCAACTGCCATTTCCTATTTGCCAGGAAGTGAACTGGGAACTTTTAGCTAAGCCATCTAAGTTAATCTCCCAATAGCACTATGCATAGGAAGGGGGTATTGTTCCTTTTTCGCAGATAGGGAATCTGAAACTCAGAAAGGCCAAGGGACGTGCCCAAAGTCACCCTGTTGGAAACATGAGTTGAGAATGGAACCCTGGTATGCTTAGTTCCAAAGCTCTTTTCTCTACACCATACTGCATTCCAGAATAGAATTGTGTCATTAACAGATTGAAGCTGTCTTCTCATGTTTTAGGTACCTCATGTGATTTTTCTTGCAGCAGTATAACTTGTGCAAATGCTATGAATCATCACCAATTTATGGGATTGTTGAAAGAAATAAAAGACCATGAATTTGATCTTGTCCCCTTTGCCAATGCTCGGCTAAGTCAAGAAAACCTACATGATTAATTTCAAGATTCTCTTGAAACAAAAGAATTGCTTGCCAAATATGCAGGAATCAAAGATAAAATCTGGCAGTGTGGTTTGTTTTTTGATCTGATATCATAATGCCTATGGAAAAACTCATTTTGAATTTCATCCTAAGTTTGACTCCAACATCATGCTCTTAATCACTATGTACTGTCAGATTATGTTGAACACATCTTGTGTTTGAACACAATGAAAGGAAAAGCTTAATTGTGACTTAGTTATACGAGGAGAAATATTTTATTAGGTTCCTAGAGCTGTTGTAACAAAGGAACATAAACTGGGTCATGTAACAAAAATTTGTTACAACAGCCCTAGGAACCTATTACAATTTTTATTAACAAACGTTTGTTAAGTTCTAGGGGCCAGAAGTTTGAAATAAGCTGTGGGCTGAGCCATGGTCTGTTTAAAGCCACTGGGGAAGGATTGATCCCCGGCCCTCTCCCAGCCTCTGGTTGCCTCAGACACTCCTTGGCTTGTAGATGACCATCTTTACTGTCTCTTCACATGGCATTTACCCTGTGTGCCTATCTGTGTGCAAATTTTCCTTTTTTTTATAAAGACATCAGTCAGATTGTTTTAGAGCCCACCTACATGACCTCATTTTCACTTGATTACCTCCATAAGGACCCTATCTCCAAATAAGGTCACATTCTGAGGTACTAGGACTTAGGACTTTAACATTTCATTTTTGAGGGGAAAACAACCCATCACACGTATTTATGTTAAAATGGAAACTTGTCATGGCACCAATTCATAATTTTATACATTTTAAAAAAATAAACCAATAGGCAGATTTT
Organism: Macaca thibetana thibetana; assembly: GCF_024542745.1. Taxonomy (NCBI): domain Eukaryota; kingdom Metazoa; phylum Chordata; class Mammalia; order Primates; family Cercopithecidae; genus Macaca; species Macaca thibetana. The sequence continues at coordinate 25,114,179 of NC_065581.1, read as the reverse complement.
ATTTTAAATTGACAGCATTAAAATTCCCTGCAAAGTTGAGCAAAATTTGAAGAATATTTCATTAGTATTGATAATTTATAGTTGAGTTTTGATTTATGTAATACCCCTTTGAATTCAATGTTAATATTAATGAGTTGACACAAAAGTTAGTAAATTTACTAAACTTGGACAGGCATAGTTTTGAAACTGTTATGCTTTTGCTTCAAAGCCAAATCAGTTCTTCTAAAAAAAAATATGAACCAGTTGTGTCAATGTGGATTTGAATGTTACATGAAAGTACATTTTTAGTACTTGCTTCTTTTTATTGGGAAACTTTTTGGGTATGTGTGGAACAACTTGAGCATGAGAATCTACTTTTTGAACTATACATTTTATAAAATCTAAATATAGATCAAGTCTTTCGGATGAAAATGTACGATCTAAATTGAGATGTACTCTGTTTAAAATATACATTGGATTTCAAAGACTTGATATGCAGAAAAGAATGCACAATATCTCAATTTTTAAAACTTGATTTCATATTAACATAACATTTGGATTAAGTAAAATTATTAATTTTACCTGTTACTTTGTACTTTTTTAATGTTGCTACTAGAAAATTTAAAATTACACACATGCTTGCATTGTGTTTCTATTGAACAGAGTTTAATAATTTTTGGCATCACAGATCTTTTAATAGAGTAAAATCTCAGCTGTATAGAACTTCTGGGAACTTGGGCATTCTAAATAATGAAATCATGCTAGGTAGCACAGTTTTCTGGATAGCTATAGTTTATCTCTCTAGATGTGAAAATTTTATGATTTAGGTATAATTGTCTTCTCAGAGTATTAGAACATAATTGATCTTTTGTTGATATCGTGGATTCATCATTTCAAAGTTTTAGAATGTAATAATAACAGCTTGATGTTCCTACAGTTCACTGGAGGATGTTATAACAGGATATGTTTGCCCCTGCACTAAATGGCCCCAGGCAGTAAAGCATTATATCTGCTTGTTACAGTTTAGCTAAGAGGCTGTTAGTGATCATTCTTCACTGCTGTAACAAATCTTTACCAGAAGTCTCAATCCTTCTTTTGATTTGCTGCTTCTAGCCACCTAAGTAATTAAAAGTCAAAAATTAACTTGCTTTCACTTTTTGCATATATGCTTATGAGAGAGGCCCTGAGCAACTCTCCTGGTGAAGGACTGCTAGAAGCCTCGTTCATAGAATACACTCCAAGGAAAAAGAATCGTTTTCTCAAATCAAAGCAATTTTGGTTTCAATAATGCGAAGAGAATCCTTGTTGCAGTTTTTTCTCTCACTAACCTCTCACCACTTTGCCCCAGAAGCATATGCAGTTTTCAGAACATGCACAGCAGAACAGGGAAATTGAAGCCCTGGCTTTTCAGCCAGAAGATGAAGAAGGGGACACCTGGGAGGCAGAAAAATACTGGAGAGATTTCAGATAGGAGGAGGCTTAAGAAAGTGAGCCCGTAAAATTATGGATAAACTCCTGGGTTAACTCCAAAGCTGCACTGTGCATATGGATCTGACCCTAAACAGGATATCAAACAGAGTACATATGCTTAAAACTATAAAACAGATGAAAGAAATCAAAGACTCTAATTAGATAAATGGAACAGTGTACTATATTCATGAATCGGATGTTTAATATAGTTCCTATTTTAATTATCCCCAAACAAATTTGTAGATTCAGTACAATGCCCTTCAAAATCCTAGCAGGATATTTTATGGATCTAGATAGTGTCTAAAATTTATAGGAAAGGCAAAGGAATTAGACTAATCAAAATAATTCTGTAATAGAAGAGTAAAATTAGAGGAACATATTCTCTACTTTTAAGATTACTTGTAAAGCTGCAGTAATCAAGATAGTGTGGTACTGGTGAAGGAATAGACACAGACATCAATGGAACAGAATAGAGAGTCCAGAAATACAACCACACATATATGGCCAATTGATTTTTGGCAACGATGCAATTTGGGGAAAAGTGAATGAAAAAAGGCTTTATTTTTTATTTGAGAGGGAGTCTCACTCTATCGCCCAGCCTGGAGTGTAGTGGCATGATCTCGGCTCACTGCAGCCTCCACCTCCTGGGTTCAAGTGACTCTCCTGCATCAGCCTCCAGAGTAGCTGGGACTACAGGCGCACGCCACCTTGCCCAGCTAATTTTTTGTATTTTTAGTAGAGACAGGGTTTCACCATGCTAGCCAGGATGGTCTCAATCTCCTGACCTCACAATTCACCTGCCTTGGCCTCCCAAAGTGCTGGGATTACAGCCATGAGCTACGAGCCACCGCGCCCAGCCCGAAAAAAGGCAATTTAATGGAGAAAGGGTAGTCATTTCAACAAATGTTACTGGAGCAATTGCACACCCATACGCAAAAACAAAAAACAAAAAAAACCTACCTCGATCTGAACCTTATGTCATATGCAAAAAGTAAGTAAAAATGGATTATAGATATAAATGTTAATACAAAACTATAAAATTTTTAAAAGAAAATATATGGGAAATATTCCTGTCTATGGGATAGGCAAAGACTTCTTAGATGTTGCATCAAAAGCATGATCTATTTTTAAAATTAATATATTATTTATTAAATTTTAAAATGATTGCTCTATAAATAGGAAACATTAAGAGGATGAAAAGGCAAACTCTAGACTCTGAGAACATTTTGCAAGTAGCATACCTGACAAATAACTTGTATCCAGAACATATAATGAATTCTCAAAAATCAGCAATAAGACTATGATTTAAAATAATTTTAAAAATCAATAGTAAGAAAATTTAAAAATTGACAAAATATTTGAGCAGACACTTCACCAAAGAAGATATATGGATGTCAAATAAGCATATGAAAATATGCTGAATAGCATTAGCCATTAGGAAAATGAAAACACCACAATGGCATAACTATTAGAATTAATGGCACTTTGGAAAATTGACAATACCACCTTATGTCAAAAACCAACGGCCCTCATGCTTTGCTCTTAAGGATGCAAAATGGTGCAGTCCCTCTAGAGAACACTTTTGCAGTTTCTCTGAAGCTAACCTTACTGTATGATCCAACAGTTCCACTCCTGAGTTTTTGCCCTAATTAAATTAAAACTTGTATTCACACAAAAAATCTATATGCAAATATTAATAGCTCCATTCATAATCACCAAATCAACCCAAATAGCCTTCAACAGGTGAATGGATAAACAAGCTATGGTATAGTCATACAACAGACTACTACTCAACAATAAGAACTGCTGCATACAACAGTGTGGATGAATCTCAAAGGCACTGTGTTGAGTGACAGAAGCCAGTCTCAAAAGGTTACATACTAAAAGATTCTATGTATATGATTTTCTGGAAAAGGCAAAATTATAGGAATAGAGAGTAGATTCGTGATTGTGAGGAGGTAGGGGTTAAAGAAGAATTTTACTACAAAGTTGCCAATGCAAGGAAGTTTTGGGGGTGATGAACTGTCCTGTATCCCAATTGTGGTGGCAGTTACACGAATCTATATTTGCGTTAAGATCTATAGATCTGTGCTCCCTCAAAAAGTTAAAAAAAAAACTCAGTAAATTTGAAAAATTAAAGATCAAAAAAGGCAAACATGGTGATTCTTAAAGAGCATCTTGGTAGTTAAGGCAAGCATATTGGTTTTTTTGTTTGTTTGTGGGTTTTGTTTTTGTTTTTTGGTAGAAACAGAGTCTAGCTCTGTCACTCAGGCTGGAGTGCAATGGCGCAATCTCAGCTCACTGCAACCTCCGCCTCCCAGGTTTAGGGGATTCTCCTGCGTCAGCCTCCTGAATAGCTGGGACTACAGGCATGCACCACCATGCCCAGCTAATTTTTTTTTGTTTGTATTTTTAGTGGAGATGGGGGTTTCCTCATGTTGGCCAGACTGGTTTCCAACTCCTGAATTCAAATGATCCTCCCACCTTGACCTCCCAAAGTGTTGGGATTATAGGTGTGAGCCACTGCACCCAGCAAGCATAGTTAAGTCATATTTGTGATACAATCAAGTTATATTACATGCACATTTTATGGACTTCATAATCTCTTGCAAAAGCAATACATATAATAAATCTACCCATTTTGTGTTATTTGGAGCACAGTTTTTGTTTTAAATGCTAAAGCAAACTTTATAGATGTTTAAACTGCTTTTATGAGATTCCCTTGATTGTATATGGAACTTATTTGATCCTGAGCTTATGCAGTGACTCATCCCCTAGCTATAACATTTTCATGAGCAATCATCTGCTCCACAAAAAATTTATTTTATCATACAGTTACTGATATTTTGTGAACAAAGGGCAGGGACTGTTTATGTATAGGCAGGAAATGCGTGTGTCATTTTACCGTGAAAGTACACTTACCGGTATTTGTCTGAATTTATTGGATAATAAGTCAGTTCTCGAGGAGAGTTTTCGTGACAGTAATCGTGTTAGGACTGCCCATGACTTCTCATCAACTGGAAGCAGCAGGACAGGAGGAGTACATGGGATTGTGGTTTTTGTTCTACCACCATCTATCTGACTTCTCTGCACTTCATTTGTCTCATTGTTAAAACCTGACATCACTTTGACATTCTATGGTCTCTTGCAATGTAGCTACAATGTGTGTAATTGCTTAATGTGGTCTCTTGCTGATGTGTTTCTTTTGAAACTTCTTGTTGACTTTATTTAGCTGTCTTGTATCTTCCAAATTTTTTCAGAAAAGATTGGTCTAAGGTTAAAACATAATTTCTTTTGATCAATGCTCTTCGTTACTCGTAAATTCATTTTTCATTCACTGAGTGGCACTGTGCTAAGTACTGGAGAACTAGAGATAAAATGATTGTCTGTTCTCAGAGTGATGGTCTATTAGAAGAGAAGAACAATTGTAATGCAGAATGATCAATGCAGGCAAGGGGATACAGATGGAGAGGAGACGAACATTGGATGAGTCTATGAATGCTGCATTTTAGAGAAGGAGTAGGAACTGACCAGCAAAGCTAACAAGGTGCTACGATGAGAGATTGCAGGTCAGAACAGGAGATAGGGGTTGTATGAGCACTTTAGGACATGCTACGTGATTTGGATTTTTTCCTGGAAGGATAGGGAGCCTGATAGTCGGGTGAGGAACAGGAATGTAATCAGATGTGCACTGGAGGGGTTTGTATGCCTGTGTGATGGCAAAGGGAAAGGGAGGCCAGTTTGGAAACTGTTGCAATAACCCAGGAAGGAATAATGAATGGCAGTGGGGAGTGAGAAGGGAATGCAGATTCAAGAAATATTAAGTAGGTTGAGTTGCAAGGATGTGGAGAAGAATTGGAGGTGGTGGGTACTTGACCACTTAATGTGATGCTGTAATTTAAAGCAATTAAAAGCTGCACTGTTGCATGTAAGTAGTTGGCAAATACTTTCACTTTCCACAATACCCCATCTAGATACTGATTTTATTTTTATTTTATAGAGAGACAAAGACACATCAAGAAGTTACAGAACTTTGTGACCACCACACCTTATGTTTTAGGAAGAGTAATGAATAGTAACGTGATTGGAGAGGGGAAAGTTGGAGGCAGGGGGACCTGTTAGTGAACCACGTAGAGACTAAAGGCCAGAAGAAGATGAGACATGGTGGTGACTGTAACAGTAGGAGGATATTAATGTGTGTAAAAAGGGAAAAGCTACTGACATCTTTGGTGCAGTGACAGCATCCTCATTGTGTCTATAAAATTGATTCCAAGATCATAAATGTGTCACCTGAGTGCTATAGAAATGCAAATGATTATGTACTTTTTGCTTACCTGACTAAACATATCTATCAAGTCTGGGTAACCAATTTGTAGCTCAAGAAAGTAAAATTCCCTTAGCAGAAATGTCTGTCTATAAAACCCATGTTAGGTGAATCACAGTGGCAAATCCTCTTTCTCTGGATCTTTCTCTTTCTGCTCCAACACAACCACAATCACATTCTTGTATGACATTGAAATTGAAGAGTTAAGGCTTTTCAAGAAAGATTGTGATATGGAATTAGATTTGGGAGACACCACGCTTTTATCAATGCCACAGTTAGAAATTAGATCTCAGCCAGATGCGGTGGCTCACACCTGTAATCCCAGCACTTTGGGAGGCCAAGGCAGGTGGATTGCCTGAGGTCAGGTGTTCGAGACCAGCCTGGCCAACATGGCGAAACCCCATATCTACTAAAAATACAAAAAGTAGCCGGGCATGGCGGTGGGTGCCTGTAATCCTAGCTACTTGGGAGGCTGAGGCAGGGAGAATTGCTTGAACCTGGGGTGGGGGGGTAGCAGTGAGCCGAGTCGTGCCATTGCACTCCAGCCTGGGCGACAGAGCAAGACTCCGTCTCAAAAACAAAACAAAACAAAACAAAACAAAAAAGAAAACAAAAAAATTAGATCTCAGAGCCCAGAAGTTGAGACCAGCCTCAGCAACAAAGTGAGACCCCATCTCTACAAAACATCAAAAAATTAGTCTGGCATAGTGGTGCATGCCTGTAGTCCCAGCTACTTGGGAGGCTGAGGCAGGAGAATTGCTTGAGCCCGGGGGGTTGAACCTTCAGTAAGCCATGTTCATGCTACTGTACTCCACCTGGATGAAAGAGTGAGACCCTGTTTCAAAAAGAAAGAAAAAAAGAAATTGGATCTCAAGATGGGTTGCAACTGAGGATGTATGTATGTAACAAGTAGATTTTTAATGGTTTTGAATGTAAAAGCTTTTCAGATTTGACTCCCAAAGTTTTGTGGCATCCTGTGAGGGCTGAGCCTTCACTGGCTGCACAGCCTGTGTTGGACAGCTGGGTGGAGAGCTGGAGCTGGGCTGACTGCTAACGGTATGGCCTCGAGCAAGTCATATGTCCTCTCTAAGCCTTAGTTTATCTCTCTATCAAATGAGCATCATAATAGTACCTCGTGGGGCATTGTGAAGGTAATCAGTTAGTTCATATTAAACACTTAGTATAATGCCTGCCAAATAAGAGTTAATCCATATATTAACATTAAACACAGGGTGTGCAATTCCCACCTATTTTCAGTAGTCAGTCTTGCCACATCTAACTTCAATTCCAATCACCATGCGATTATACTTAAAAACAAAGTATAAATACAATCTTCTTTGACTGACACTTCTTCTTGAATTAGGGACATTAGCCCAAATATAGTATTTTTCCATGGAATAAGTGGAGGAGGATTGGAAAGTGAAAACGTGGAGAAAATAAAACAGAAATCTGTCATTGTACTCATCAGACTGTGCACTTGAGAATAAACTTTCTTACATGGGAGTGCTCTTATTTCTCAGGTACATCAAAGAAACAAACACCAAAAATGACCCAAATGAACTCAACAATCTTATCAAGAAAAACTCTGATGTGATAACATGGACCCCTCGACCTGGAGCCACCCTTGATCTGGGAAGAATGCTGAAGGATCCAACAGACAGGTTTGGCTTAAATATTTTTAGAGGATAAAAATGTTTTATAATATTTTTTCAATACTATGAGAAAATAAATGGCTCACCTCTGGCCTCTTGACAGGTTCCTATTTTGTTTGTTATGCAGTAAAATCCACACATCACTTTCTATTTTATTTTATTTTTTTTTTAGATGGAGTCTTGCTCTGCCTCCCAGGCTGGAGTGCAGTGGCACGATCTCGGCTCCCTGCAACCTCTGCCTCCCAGGTTCAAGCAATTCTCCTGCCTCAGCCTCCTGAATAACTGGGATTACAGGCGTATGCCACCGTGCCCGGCTAATTTTTGTATTTTTAGTAGAGACAAGGTTTCACCATGTTGGTCAGGCTGATCTTGAACTCCTGACCTCATGATCTGCTCGCCTCCACCTCCCAAATTGCTCGGATTACAGGCGTGAGCCACCGCGCCCGGCCTAGGTCACTTTTTAAAAATGGAAGTCTTACCACTTAAATAAAATGAACTATCCAATAAGTATCTCACAAATCTCGGGGAAGACTGAATTTTTTCCTAATCTTTTCATCCTGTATAACAATGACTCAAATGTTTTCATCATCTCAGAACCTTTCTAGAGGGTAAACAGTGAAGAATCTTTTCTTCTATTAAGGGCCATTGATACAGCTCAAAAATAAATTATTTTATGAAAGTAAAAAGCAGTAAGAAAATTAGTTTTCATGTCAGTGCAAATATTACCCAATTTCCCATTCCACAGATAGTACATTTGAACAAGTAACAATAACACACTGGAAATGCAATCCGAGAAAATTAACATGATGTCACAAAGCTATATTTTTTTGAATACTACTCTGAAGCCAAATGAAACCATCATGGGCTATTTGGAAATGGACTAACATTTTGGAGAGTGGTACATGCAATTACCAAAAGCTCACCGTCTCCCAGCCTTGCCTCTGCAAAGTCAGTATGAATGGTAAATCAGCTGATTCTGTCTTTTGCTAACTTCCCATATCAAACAAGTTATCAAATCTGGTCAATTCTCCTTCATAAAGCACTCACAAATCCATCACTTATCTCTAGCCTCTTCTGCCCTGGCCTTAATTCTGCCTCTCAAAATTTATCACCTAGACTCCTGCAGTGCCCCCTGACTCCCGCACAACTTCCCTTGACCCATCTTCCCTGCCAGTGTCTTCAATCTGCTGGTCACAATCCATTGGCGAGTCATAAAATTAATGCCATTGCTCACAGTCAATGTTTTAAAAATGAAATATAATAGAATAAAATGAATAGAATAGAAAATTCCTGAGTACATTTCATGTAACAAGCGTATCATTTCATGAAACTTTTGTTTCATAGGTACCCTTGGTAGGTGGACTCCAGGGTCCTAATGTAAAATATAGTCTTTACTGGGATGATAGGCAAAATGTTTGAAAGCCCCTGCTCTTCATTGCTGACAAAGTAACCTTTCTAAAGTGCAAACATTCCTGTTTAAAATTCTGCAGGATATCCTTAGTGTCTCCAGGATAAAAGTGTTTCTAATTTTATTTTCCAGGTCTAAAGGTTTTTAATTATTTCAGTTCTTAGCAACATATTCAAGAGCCTTTGTCATTTTACATTTGCCTAACTGCAAAAATCATCTCTTTCTATTGCCCCAGCAGTAATTTTCAAGCTTTAATGAACATCAGAATAACTGAAGAGACTCACGTAAATCCAGATCCCTGGACTCCCTTCCCCCCCAGATCCAGATTCAGTAGATCTGAGGCAGAGCCCAGGAATCTGCATGTGTATCCTTGTGCCTCACCAAAGCATTCTGCGTGACTAGAAAGTCAACACTGTTGGGTCTCAGAGCTAAGACAAAGTATAGGGGACACACCGAGACCAAGTACTTTAACTGCCTTGCAAGGGGAGGAGGAAAAAAATGTGACCAAGGAAAGCTTAATCTGGATCTTTGGCATTTAGAGATGAGGAGGATGTCACAAGTAGAGAGAAGAAAGAGATTCTAGTCAGAAGCAATGGGATGTGCTGGAGACGGCAAGTGTACAATGGGTTTGGTGAATGCGGATACTTCGAATGAGGGCATAAATATATGTCATTCATTGAGAAATGACTTGTTGAACTCCTTCTGTATACAAGTCATCATCCCAGGTATAGGGGATACAGATGTGAAGAGGCTTTTGTCCTCATAAAGCCATCTGTCTTCCTGAGTAGAGGGCTTGTGAGTGAAAGCGGAGGAAAAGGGTGAGATGGATAGGCAGCCAGGCTTGGAGAAAGGTCCCAGAAGCCAGTGTAGGGAATTTGGGCTGTGATTAAGGGGAGCTGCAGAATATTATAAAGCAAAGAAGGGACATTACTGAGTTGTGTTTTAGAAAAACCATTTCAGCTTTGCAGAGAATGGATTGGGGAACAGGTAGAACCACTGGAGTAAGGGATGGTGGTTGGGAGGGTGTGGCTTTCTATAGAAAGAGATTAGTGAAGCTCTAGACTGAGGCAAGGCAAGGAGTTGCAGAAGAAGATTTGAGATATATTTAGAAGTGAGAAGCTTTAGGATTTGTTAAATAATTTTTTTTTTCTTTTTTTTTTTTACAGAAACCAGTACATCTGTAGCTTAGGGCATATAAAAGTATAGTTTTGAGAAGAGGGTCAGCTACCGCCACCTGCCACGTCTTTATGAGATGGGCACCTATTTCCCTCCTTATATTTTCTTTATCCAGATCACATCCTATTCCATTCTCGGGATTTAAAATTCCGCATTTTATGCAAGGATACATCTTCATATGAGATGGACAGAACTCTAGGATTGTCAGAAAACTCTATTATCCACATTACTGGCTGGGTTTAAGGATAAAAACTTGCATCTGTCTATTGGCTGTGCTTTGATTAGGACAGCAAGAGCACCATATATTAGAGACACAAAGTTCTGGGAATTTCTTAAAGATACGCTAAAGTCATCCATATATCCAACAAATACTTATTGAACACCTGCTATGGGTTCAGCCATGGTTGCTACTTTCACCAAACTTATATTCTAATTGGGGTGGGAAGGCATAAGTGTGCAGGCATCCACAAGATCATATGGCCAGATTATAAGCAACATTTCCATAATTTACTTGTTTGGAACAAAGAGGCCCAAATTAGTGGTTTTCACACGTTTTTTTCTAGACATAGACTTCTTTCTTCAAATGAAATCTGACTTAGAAACCTATCACACTAGACAATAGGAGCTGCTCTGATTTAGGCAATGGTGGGACCACTGAGGCACTTTTGTGGGACCCCTTGTGAATTATCTGAGCAGTCTCAAAGCTGCTAGTCTGGTTGACTTTTACTACTTAAGTACTAACTTTTGCCTTCATTACTTGTTGCTTTCTTTCACTGTTCTCACACCTTTGTGTCTTTAAGCAAGGGCATCATAGAGCCTCCAGAAGGGACCAAAATTTACAAGGATTCTTGGGATTTTGAACCTTATTTGGAAATCTTGAATGCTGCTGTAGGAGATGAAATATTTCTTCACTCATCCTGGATAAAAGAATACTTCACTTGGGCTGGATTTAAAGATTACAACCTTGTGGTCAGGGTATGCTATTGTTTTTCTTTGCTTTCTTGCATAATGGAAATACGTGAACACCCCTTTGTTTTCCAATAAGCATTTATTAAGTCCTATCAACTGCCTAACAGAGAACAGATTTGACAGTGTGATCAGCAATCTCTTGTTGAATATTTAGAGAATGTTCTGAAGTCCCTAAGTTTTTCTTTTGGAACATCTTTTATCTCCTATCACCACGTGTTTTTTGTTGTTTGTGTTTGTGAGTATTTAGGCTTTGTTTTGGCATGGCAGGAACAGCTATTTAAACTGTGAGGCTAGAAGGTAGGATCCACCCAAAGAGGTGATGGCCTGGAGCAAGGTGAGGTAGAAGCAGGTAACCCTTATTTGCAGCTATACTGAGGCTGAATTGCACAAATTAAGAACTAGGCCTAGGTCTACAGCTTAAACTAGCCCTAACACATTCATACAGAGCCACAAGCTAAGAAAGAGTTCATGTTATAACCTAGTCACCAAAACTGGACATATCTCCGGAAGCAAACTAAATACTAGCAGACAGAGGGTGCAAGACAAAGAGGAGGTCTGAAATGGGACAGGAGTAACTGCAAAGTCAGTGAGTAAACAGCCACCTGTGGCTTATATGAGATGCCTGAGGATGCACAGGGGAGCAAATTTAGGGATGTCATCAGGAAATGGACAACACTCACACTCTTAAGACACGAGTATTCATTACTCTCAGGGTAAGAACTACTCCTAAGTTTATCTTTCAATTTCTGAACACTAATGCCAGATAATACTTACTATTCTCAAAAGCAATGATCCCCAAAAACCTAGCTGGGGCCCATGGCCAGTCTGTGGCAAAGTTTTTGCTGGCAAATAGTGAAATAAATAAGAGAGCAGGTATGTATGTCAACTCTCTTTTCTTGGGATGAATTGCTATTATTCCCATAGAATAATAGACTAAGTCCTTTCTATTTGGGTATTAAAACATTCTTTCTTCAATGAAATAAAAGGGTAGCAGAGGCAAGATTTTTTTCAGTCCTCACTTAGCCAAACAAATGGCTAATATCTATATTAGTTCCCAGATAATTTCTAGAAAATTGTCTTTGAAATCTAATGACCTAGGAAGCATTGGTAAATGATATTTTCATTAGGACAATTAGTATGAAAAAGAGAAAAACTTTTGACAGTTTTTTAATAAAACATTTTCAGTGAAACCATTTCTATATAGCTGCTATATGACAGTGAGAAACATTCCACATTTATTTCCTCACCTGCAAATTCATGGTGGGATTTGATATCTCATTAGTACTAGTACTTCAGATAGAATAACCAGCTCTATACATTTGGTGTTAGTGACATGAAGCTGTTTTGCTAATATAGACTAGGATTTGAATGTTACAGTTCAGGTGAGAGAAGAGACTCTTAATATTAATTTCCAGTTCATTGCTATCATCTATCATTTGAGAGCGTTTGAGTCTTACACATTCTTAGAATTTTTTAAAGACCTTGACCACTTGATTGATATTCTTCTCTTTACCATGTTGTCATTTGCACAGATGATTGAGACAGATGAGGACTTCAATCCTTTTCCTGGAGGATATGACTATTTGGTTGACTTTCTAGATTTATCCTTCCCAAAAGAAAGACCACAACGAGAACATCCCTATGAGGAAGTAAGCAGCAACACTGGTGGAAGTCTGCTTTTCTTCCTTCTTTCCATCCTTCCTTTCTTCCTTCCTTCCTCTCTTCCTTCCTTTCCTCCTAAATAAACTTTTAATTTTAGAATAACTTTAGGTTTACAGAAAAGTTACAAGGATAGTACAAAGTATTATTAACAACTTACTTTACTATGGTACATTTGTCACAACTAACAAACCAATATTAAAAATATTGTTATTGATCAAAGTTCACACTTATTTCTTTATGAGCCATTCCCAAAGATTGGATTCTCCATCTGCTTACTTCCAGACACCTGCTCAACCTAAGCTGTTATTAGACCTGTGAGCATTGATCTCTGCCTTCCTTTTCCTCTGCCCCTCTCAATGGGTGTCTCTGGAAAGGGAGTTAGATCAGCATGAAGCATCACGTATTGATTGCATTCAAATTCTGAACAAAGCTCTCGCCAGTGGCAGCATTATGTAAAAAGCCGTGGCAGTGGAGACAGTGTCAAGATGGGGATTGATGCCCCTTTCTGCACATCATGATTCCTGATTAGGAGGCTTTGAGCCGTTATTTAAGCTGTCTGAGCTTTAGGGGTTTTTGTTTGCTTCCACAGGGCTTGCTCCCACCTTACCAGTTTGTCGTGATAGTCAAATGACATAATATATGTGAGCATGCATTGTAATTTAAAATTGTCTATGAATGTCAGAATCATTAGTTACAAGGATATACAGTCTGCCCTTAAACTTATTGTATGTGCCATTTAAACGTGTGATGCCCTAAATGTAGAGTTTTAAATATACCTTCACCTAATAGATGTAATAAATGTGCTCTTAAACTACATTTTAATAAATTGACTAGTATTTTTGTGTTTACTAAAAGACTTGCTATTGAAGAAATCCTATATTGAAACTTCAGTAAAACTAATAATCTACTACCTGATTTATAGGTATTTAAAAAAACAAAACAAAAAAAACTGGCACCGGGCACAGTGGCTCACACCTGTAATCCCAGCACTTTGGGAGGCCAAGGCAGGTGGATTGCCTGAGGTCAGGAGTTTGAGACCAGCCTGGCCAACATGGTGAAACCCCATCTCTACTAGAAATACAAAAATTAGCTGGGCGTGGTTGTGGGCACCTGTAGTCCCAGCTACTTGGGAGGCTGAGGCAGGAGAATCACTTGAACCCAGGAGACGGCAGTTTCAGTGAGCCAAGATCATGCCATTGTACTCCAACCTGGGTGACAGAGCAAAACTCGGTCTCAAAAACAAACAAAAAAAACCAAAACAAAACTGGATTTTTTTTTTTTGAGACGGTGTCTCGCTCTGTCGCCCGGGCTGGAGTGCAGTGGCGCGATCTCGGCTCGCTGCAAGCTCCGCCTCCCGGGTTTACGCCATTCTCCTGCCTCAGCCTCCCGAGTAGCTGGGACCACAGGCGCCCGCCACCTCGCCTGGCTAGTTTTTGGTATTTTTTAGTAGAGACGGGGTTTCACCGTGTTCGCCAGGATGGTCTCAATCTCCTGACCTCGTGATCCGCCCGTCTCGGCCTCCCAAAGTGCTGGGATTACAGGCTTGAGCCACCGCGCCCGGCCAGATTTTTACATGTAAGAAAATCCTGTGTGAGACACCGTATAGATGATAAATAGGCTTACACCTTTTTAGACAAAATGACTCTTTGCATTTATTGCTTTATGTATCACTTACCTAGCTTGCTTTATGCCAAGCACAGTGTTAAACACTTTGCAAATATTAAGACATTTAATCCAACAACAACCCTATGAACAGATATTACTGTCTGCCCCCATTTCATAGATGAAGAAACTGCGGTTATAAGAGTTAGAATAACTTGCCCATGGTTGTACAGCTAATGAATGGTGGTGTGGGGCTTTAACTCAAGCAGTCTAGCTCAAAGTCTATGCTCTTAGCCACGGTGTAGCCTTTCAAAGCTGAATTTACAAAACCTATAAATTGAGATGTCTGTTAGCCTCAAGAGATTCACCTTTGAAAATTTTTAAATAACTTCATTTAAAATATTTAATTTGGAAAAAAACATCACTTTTTCACAGCTTTCCATAATGCATCTGCCGGAGAGAGCAAGTAGCAGCTCTGTTGCAGATTTAAATACACCATGGGGCAAATCACGATGCCATCTCTGCACATGGTGCTGTTATAATGTCGCTTGAGGGCTTTTATCTCCCAGGATTTTAGGGAGAGTTCTATATGCTGAGGTTTGGTTAAAGGGGTTATGCCTACATATGGAAGAGCTCCTTTTCTTGCTACCTGGAGCCTTCTTATATTGCCTCCCTCCTGCCACCTTTTTGGAGGTATCAATTGCCTTTCAAACTCATCATTTCTATCACACTGACTCTCCATTCTTAAATGCATGGCTCCCGTAGCTCACCACCCTCCCGCACCAATCTGGAAGGGCTCCTCTCTAACTCTGCTGCAAATCCACCTTTCACTGCCTCCAGACCCCACCCATGCCTTTTCCTTCCTTGCTTCACTTCTATGTGGGACTTTCTGCTTAACTGTCTCCTGCCTCATGGTGTGTAAGTTTCAGCGGGTAATTCTGGGTGACTAATCATTTTCCATAGTTACCCGAAGGTACTGCTCCTTTGGCTTCCAGTTACAGACAAGGTTGCTCTAAAGAAAACTCATACTAGGTTGATCCTCCTTTCTTTGTGGGTGACTTTTAAGAATTACAGGATTAGTCCATATTCACTGATAAAAAGACTTTTTCCAGCTGATTTGGGGCTCTTATGTACATGTGTAGGATCTGTCATTCCATAGGCTCTACTTACAGAGGGCTTGCACACTGGTGCAAGGCACATCTCGTAAACTGGTGAAGCTGGGTGCAGATTGCATCAAGTAGAATGCAGGAGGAGAAGGGGGCAGGCCTGCTAAGCTCCAGCTGATCTGAAATTTCCAGAGAACTTGAAAATCTGGATTTTCATGTGAAATACCCAAATTTATAAATGTAGAAAGCAGAGTCAATGTTCTTAAAGAGCTGTAGACTACATGAAATGAGAGCTAGGCTGTATTTGGCCAAAGGATCATCAGTATGCTTTAAGCTGTGAAGGTTAAAGAGAGGGGCCAGCTAGTAGGCTAGGGGACCCCTGAGTGCCAAAATGTGGAGGCTCTTGCTTTCAGCATCACAAATGCACTACCTTGTTCTCCCCTCACTCCAAAATTGATTCTATGTATTGAGATAACTGTCTAATTTGACCTGGGAGCCATATGTAGTGTAGGGACGGGGCCAGCTATCTCATGGACATACTTTTGTGCTCGCCCTGCTGTCATCCACAGTACCTACTTCTCTTCCCTCCACATCTGAACGCCCCTCCATGTACTGTCTGGGATTCTACAGTCTCTGCCCTGCATCTTTGGTTTCCATTTGTCTGCATGCTTTGTAGATTCATGTAATTAGTTGAATTCTCCTGTCAATGAATCACTTCCATTTCTTTTCACTGTGGCAGTTTATTCCTGCATAATTGCTTGGCAACATTTTAGTTGGATCTGGAAATGCAGAGGAAATAGGTTATGCACACAATTTGTCCATCATTGTGAAGCAATAGTCTTCTCCTTAGCCCAGTGACAGTACCTCCTTGTTTTCCTGAAGATTCTTTTGCATTCTTTTGGAGTTCCTCTTTCCCCAGGCACTGCTTAAGTCTCTTGTTTCCTTCCAGGACTCTGTGTTCATTCCACTGTTCTTCCCAAGTTGCTTCCTGGGTAAACTCACCTGCTAACGTCACTTCTCTGCTAATGACTCCAAAAATAATCCATATGTCCAGCCCAGAGCTCTCTCTGGCTGCTTCCAGTGCTGTCAAGCTTTGGGTTCTTCCATAGTCAACTGTCTGCTAGATATAATTGTCTGGATTTCTGAATCCTTAGCACCTAATTTTCAACTTGTTCAAAGTTCAACTCCTCATCCTCCTTCTTTAAAATGTTCTTTTTCCTTTTTCTGTCTGATCGTGGGTAATATCATTCCCCAAGTCAGTCAAGCTAGAAACAAAGGAGTAATCTTTGGTTCTTCCCTTTTCCTACATCCCCAAACCTAATCAATAATCTAGACTTTTCCATTTTACACCCCAAATATTTCTTAAATCTACTTCCAATTCTCCTGTGTGCTCCTCTCCCAGCTGAAAGGCCAAGAAAGGCCATTTACCCTGCACTGGGAGGAACCAGGCCCTGGTAATGCATCTTAGCCAGGCCGACCTTAACCTGACCAAACTGTGGAATCATGTTTCTAAACCTCTGTTAGCAAAACTGTGACCTATGTTTGTAACCTCAGTTCATAATAGATATAATTGTTTTATACAAATGGTGCAAAAAAGAGAAATAGATCTAAAAATGCCAAACTTCCAATCAGGCTGTGTCATTTAATAGCCTCTCACTTATGAAAAGTTTGCCTCTACTGGTATTGGCATGATATTTACCAGGGGAAAATGTGATGCAGACACTGAAAGAGCTCCTAACACTGGTGCTGATGGATTGTTAAAACTATGTCCAACCAAGGATAACTTCTCTTTATTTTCTTTATATAAATTATCTCATTTTTTTCTCACAACCGTCTCATAATAGAGAAACGGAGGCTTAGCAAGCTTAAGGTCACATAGTTAGTAAGTGCAGGGCTGAGACTCAAGACCATCTCTGCTTGTCTCTTAATCCTGTGCTGCTTTGGCTCTTCAACAGCTTAAAAGTTGGGATTCTTTAAGGATAAAGATCTTGACCACATGATTTAAAGTAATCCTGTTCTGTGACAGGCCAGAAACTGCAGACTGTTGTGAGCTTGCAGGCTCTGCTTTGCCTCTAAATGTTCAGGTGGAGACTTGAACACTCAGCTTTTAGAATGACGATGATAGCAAAGATTTCTTGAGTGCTTACTATGTGCCAGGCTTTAAGTGTTTTATATACATCCTCACAACAATCCTATAAGGCATATTCTATTATTCTCTTCATTTTATAGATAAGAAAGCCAAGGCACAGAATGGTGACCCAGATCACACAGCTAGAACCTGGATTTGAATCCAGCAATCTGCAGTCTGTGCTCTCAGCCAGATACTCCCCCTGCTCTTAATCCATTTCCTGTTTTCCTTCTTTCAAGTCCTGCTGCACTTAGCTTCTTTCCTTTTCTCCTCAGCCTGTGATATCTGCTCCCAGAGACTTTTCTCCTTGGCTCTCCGTGCCTCTGCCATCATGGGCAGCTGCTTCTCCCAGGGACAGGAGGGATCCATACTCTGCTGCCTGGGTTGCCCCTGCGAGTTGTTCCATGTCTATTTTCAGATCCGTAGCCGGGTGGATGTCATCAGACACGTGGTGAAGAATGGTCTACTCTGGGACGAGTTGTATATAGGATTCCAAACACGGCTCCAGCGGGATCCTGACATATACCATCACCTGTAAGTCTGGAAGCATCTGGCGCCCCCAGGCCATTGCTGAGGCCGCTGTGGATATACATAAGCAGTCAGTGACTGCCTAAGCCCCC
Source organism: Macaca thibetana thibetana (assembly GCF_024542745.1). Lineage (NCBI taxonomy): Eukaryota > Metazoa > Chordata > Mammalia > Primates > Cercopithecidae > Macaca > Macaca thibetana. Next base: position 25,096,083 of record NC_065581.1, on the reverse strand, counting down.
AGATTCTGACTAATATGTGAGATTCCACCATTAGAGCTTCATTCTTTTGTTTGTTAAAAAGCAAATCTGGTTAGGAAGGTATAACATTAAAGAGTCATTTATACATTCATATGAATGTGTTCCTGCACCCTTCTGGAAGTGGGTTTTGGTGTAAGAAAGAGAAATACATTATAAGAGGGAAAGGGTATGTTTGCCAAGACAAGAATGAGTATTTGTGTGGCAAAGACATGGTCATCGAATTAGTGAATTCCTGCATCACATTTTTGTCTGTGCTCAATTCTGAGCATGAATTTGGTAGGCTAGTTGGTTTAAGGGAATGGCCCATGAGTTTCTGTCTGCCTGCACTTCAAAACTGTTTAAGTCATTAGGATCATATTTAGAATATTTGCACTGAAATCTCAGAAAGGGCAATTTGCCATTTTTATATTTGCAAAATAATCAGAGTCTCATTACCAGAGATCCTCTGAAAAAATGCAGAAATTTAATTTAAAAATTCTAATTATTTAAAATGTATAAGCAAAAGTTTGTACTCTGAGCTTGCAAGCAGAGGCATTTATTAAAATTTCTTTTTTACTTATTTCCTTTTGAATGTTTTTAAATGATATGAAAAAGTTTAAGAATGTGAAGCTATATAAAATAAAAAGGAAGTAACCCCACAAAGTCCCTCTCAGGAAACCCTGTTTCCTGCCCTTCCTTCCACCCACTCTTATGGTAACCTTTGATAATAGCTCAGTGTGCACCCTCACAGGCCAAGCGACGTTTCTCTAAATATATTTGTTTTCAATAAAATGTTCCACATAGTTGGTGGTGAGGGAGTGTTATTGTTGCTGTTTTTATTTTTTATTTTTTTAATTTTGGCAAAGCATGCGCTACCTTTGGGATGTTGCTATTGTTTTTAAATGAAACCCTAGTACGTATGTTCTGCAACTTGCATTTTTTACTCATCAATATATCTTAGAGAGCCTTCCACATTGGGACATCCAGGTCAACCTCAAATCTTTAAATAGCTGTAAAACATTCCAAGTTTTTTTTTTTTTTATCATTTTCAACAGATCATATACCTAACTCTTGTTCTAGAAAGAAAGGAATCTGGCAACTTTTGAGGGGATCTTGGGGATTTTTTTCTTCATAATTCCGTCTTGGAAACCACTAAACTCTATCTTGTTCTATTGTGTTTTGGTAACAAGGGTCACAAATGTAAGAAGATGTCATCGTGAATACTGGGAAGCAGTCACAGCCCACTTTCTCTTGTTGCTTTGAAAATGGGATTTGTGAATTTACTAAACGTTCTTCTGGTTATAAAAAAATACATATCCACTGTCAAAAATCTGAAATATATATATAAATGTGTGTGTATGTGTGCATATGTGTGTGTGTGTGTGTGTATATATATATATATATATATTTTTTTTTTTTTTTGAGACGGAGTCTTGCTCTGCTGTCGGGGCTGGAAGTGCAGTGGTGCGATCTCGGCTCACTGCAAGCTCCGCCTCCCGGGTTCACGCCATTCTCCTGCCTCAGCCTCCCGAGTAGCTGGGAGTACAGGTGCCCGCCACCATGCCCGGCTAATTTTTTTGTATTTTTTTTTTTAGTAGAGACGGGGTTTCACCGTGTTAGCCAGGATGGTCTCAATCTCCTGATCTCGTGATCCACCCGCCTTGGCCTCCCAAAGTGCTGGGATTACAGGCGTGAGCCACTGCGCCCGGCCTGAAAAAAATATTTTAAAATGAAAAATTAAAACTACAAATAATCCCACTACCCAAAAAGAATAATTTATATTTTGGTGTCTAGCTAATCTTTCTTTTTTTCCTTAAAAGCACATATACCGTACATACTTTTTTTTTTTTTTTTTTTGAGACAGAGTCTCGCTTAGTCGCCCAGGCTGGAGTGCAATGGCGCGATCTCGGCTCACTGCAAGCTCCGCCTCCCGGGTTCACGCCATTCTCCTGCCTCAGCCTCCCGAGTAGCTGGGACTATAGGCGCCCGCCGCCTCGCCCGGCTAATTTTTTGCATTTTTAGTAGAGACGGGGTTTCACCGTGTTCGCCAGGATGGTCTCGATCTCCTGACCTCGTGATCCGCCCGCCTCGGCCTCCCAAAGTGTTGGGATTACAGGCGTGAGCCACCGCGCCCGGCCCCATACATACTTTTCTACCTGTGTGTTTATCAAAGTGATTTTCCACAGTATTGTATTTTCCTACATCATTTTTAATGCCCGCTTACCTGATACCACATACCTATATTAGTACTTTATTTAACCTCTGTGACCTTGAAGTCGTTTCTAACTTTTCACTATTTGGAACAATGGCAGATACTCATGTGGATGTGTCTTGCACACATTCATAGTGACTTCTGTAAGTTAAATTCCTAGGAGCAGGGCTGCTGCATTCTATGAATACAGTGTCTAGGCTTTTAGTGACCTCTACCAAATCGTTCTTTGGGAAGCCAGTTCACCTTTCCAAAAATAATGTATAAGAGAATACATTTACCTGTACCTTCACTAATACTAGATTCTATTGCTTTTGTGTACAGGATATAGATCTAGATTTTCACATATGAGGATTCCTTAAAGCAAGGAACATCATAGTACAATAAAAATAAGACAAAATCATCATGTTCTGAGGTACTATCTGTGTTCAACACCCCGAAAGTTCTGAGCTACATCAACAGCTGGAACTGTACAGAAACACTATCTCTTAGGGAGGACAGAGTACCAGGTACCAAATAGATCCTGGCAAATGAACAGGCATGGAATTTTCCAGAGCACATTCCCATGCTTTATCTCTCTTACAGGTTTTGGAATCATTTTCAAATAAAACTTCCCCTCACACCACCCAACTGGAGGTCATTCCTGACGTGCTGTGAGCAGAACGGGCCTGGGATTTCGCAGGTAAGGAATGTCCTGTAGGTTTGGGAGCCATCCTACCATGCATCCCGTGACACTCTCTTTGACACCTAAATTAAGCAGACACCCTGCCTGACAGAAACCCGACTTTTGGGGGACTGAGAACAGCTAACATTACAAGAACATTCAAGTGTTTTAAAAAGTAAATTAACAGGCTGGGCGCGGTGGCTCACGCCTGTAATCCCAGCACTTCGGGAGGCCAAGGCGGGTGGATTACCTGAAGTCAGGAGTTTGAAACCTGCCTAGCCAACATGGTGAAACCACATCTCTACTAAAAATACAAAAATTAGGTGTGGTGGTACTTGCCTATAATCACAGCTACTCAAGAGGCTGAGGCAGGAGAATTGCTTGAACAAGGGAGGCGGAGGTTGCAGTGAGCAGAGATTGTGCCATTGCACTCCAGCCTGGGAGACAAAAGCAAAAGTTCATCCCCCCACCCCCAACACCAAAAAAAAAAAAAAAAAAAAAAAAGGTAAATCAATAGTGCATCCAGAGTCCGTAGAACCTTTGGCCTGGTTGAAGTAAACATACAGCCAATAAGTAAACAAAACCAAAACTCGTCCAGGTTTTGAGTATTTGAAATGTAATCCTGAGCATACAAGGGAAAGCAGCAACAAAAACTGAAGAGAGACAAACTAAAAACCGAGAGTGAGATGGAAAGCAGCACCTCCTCATTTCTAATAGACCTCTCTCCTCTTTTGGACTAATGATGATGAACTTGCCTGGCACAAATCAGATTTGACATTCCTTTCCTATAGCCTGAGATATGATTTTATTAAGTGAATTATAAAACCTGTCTCAGCCAGGCGCAGTGACTCACGCCTGTAATCCCAGCACTTGGGAGGCTGAGGTGGGCAGATCACTTGAGGTCAGGAGTTCAAGACCAGCCTGGCCAACATGGTGAAACCCCCTCTCTACTAAAAATACAAAAATCAGCCAGGTATGGTGGTGGGTGCCTGTAGTCCAAGGTACTTGGGAGACTGAGGCATGAGAATCACTCGAGCTGGGAAGGCGGAGGTTGCAGTGAGCCAAGATTGCACCATTGCACTCCAGCCTGGGCCACAGATGGAAACACTTGTCTCAAAAAAAAAATACCTGTCTCCTCATGCTTCTGATTGAAGGGACCGTATAATATGACTGCAAAGACAGTAGACAGTAAACTCTTTGACTCATGCATTTATTTGTTCCACGAACAGCGATCCCATCCCATTGTGTTATAATCTATTTATTAATTGTCTTTCCCAATAGATACTGAGATTCTTAAAAGTAGGAATTGTCACCTGGGTAGCCCTAGTGCCTAGCACAGTGCTGAGCACACATACAGTTTTATTCCTAATATGAATTCAAGGAAGGAAGGTACAAGTGAATTTCTCTTTCCCATTGTCAGCATGACTTGCCTCTTAAAATAGGCTTCAATGTCTTCACCAGTAAAATTGAGGTTTGAATTAGAATATCTTTTACATCCTTTCCAGTTGTAAAGTTATTTGTTCCATACTCTAATCGACCATAAGGCACTGGGCTAGAACTTCTAAGTTATAATTATAAGTTAGAAGGGATGCTAAGGAAATTCACATGCAACTTTATTACAAGGCCGACTCTCATGAGCACCGTATTTGTTGTACAAACAGAGTATCAGGAATACTGAGGAAAGAAAGATTGCATCTGAGGTTTTGAGATGACCAGGAAGAACGTTGTGGAGAGATAGCATTTGGGGAGTAAGGGGTAGGGGATTGGCTTAAAGATTGGGAAAAGTTTTAAACAAGCTAAAATAGAGGAGAGAGATGGTAGGGAGAATATTCCAGACAGAAAGAGTGGGTGAGGTTAAAAGGTGGAAAAATACAAGGTGAATTCAAGCGATGGCAAGTCTTCCTCATATGGCACCGAAGTAAGGGGAACCAGGAAAGGGGCATGAGTGGAAACTGGGAAAATAAGGAGAGTTAAGAGGGCTCAATGCAGATGCTGAGCAGGGTTTAGATGTTGTGAAAAAGCAAGAGGAATAAAGGATAAGGAGGCAGCAGATAGAGCAACAAGTCCAAGCTCTTAGAGATGGAGCAGTTTTAAAAGAAGACAAGTTAAAAGTGTTTCTGTATAAGTGGGTGAATGAAGCAGAGCAGAGCAGAGATGAAGGCAATAGGAATCGAGAGGTCACTGTGTGCATTTGGACATTGCTGTATCAAGGAGACTTGGAGTCTGACTTGAGTTAAAATTCCAGCAATGTCACATACCATATGACCTTGGGAAAATTATTGGATCTCTTTGTGTTCCAGATTTCCACCTGTAAAATGAATGTAATAATAGCATTTACTTCACAGGGTTGTGTCACAGTATGAGGCATGTCTAGAAAAGTGACATGCCATGGAAAGTGAACAATAGCTGTTGACCATGTCAGCCCCACGAAATAAACAGGAGCACCATGTGGCCCACAGTTAGTTGGTAAATCCTTAAGAACTTAGGAGGAAGGTCATATTCCAGTTCACATTCCTGTTTTAGATTCTCGCTTATCTTAAAGCATTATAGACCTTGAACTAAATAAGAATAAAAATTTGCCCCAATGCAGTAAGAAAATGAAAAAGCATTGAAATAAGACTCATACTGTTGTTCATTAATATCTTCATTTCACAGGAATGCAAAACCACATGAAAATTTCAAGAATTCACTGATGAATGAAAAACAAAATAAAAATTTATCATTACATCTTGAATACAGGAAGCTTACAGCAAAGAGACTATGCTTTATGACATCAGCAATGGATAATTCTATGTTGCCTTTGTGATTTGTGTATATAGCTTACATTTATAGATCACTACATAGCCAGATGAAAAAATATTTTATTCCATCCACAGTTCTCTACAAAAAGAACCAATGAACCCAAAAAGAACAAATTATCTGTGGAAAACAAAGCATAACTGTAGTAGATACGAATCCAATCACCAAGGAAACAGGAAGAGGAAAACATCCAAAACTACAATGAGGATAGGAAATGGTCTGTTTTTGTGATATTCGTATGATTAAGACACAAATTTTTTCCTAGGAAAATGTGATTGTTAACTAGGATTCTGTTTTACATGTTGACATTTCCAACACACACACCACTGATTTGAATTTCAAAATTTATTTTCTGATTATATATGCTACGTCTGATTCTGAAGATACAAAAATTCAATGGTGGAATTTGTTTCCTGAAATTTCTAGATTCATACTTAGTAATAGAAGTGTTTATTACCAACTTCTCATTTAGATTAACATCAATGATGTTTGATTATTCTGGTTAACCACACACATTATGCATAACAATATGCTAGAAATTCAGGAATTATATTTTGTGATTTATACTATGTGATAAATTATTCAATTTTCACTGAAAATAAATATAATGTATATCAATATAATGTAGGTCAGAGTGTCTATGGTGAACAAAAGATTATTTTAAAATATGAATTTTTCTCATACTAAGTCTATATTCTCATGCTATCTTTCCAGTTCTCTCCTTCTGATATCCTGATATCACCAGTTCCTTGACAACCAGACCACCAATTCACTGACCTGATATCAGCTCCTATGTCCTCGCTTCCCTTTGCACTCTTCTTGCATATACCCCCACATCTCCTGCTCTCTCCCCATCTCTAGTATCTCATGTCTCACTTCCATTACTTAAATAAAAAACCATGAAATCATCTTTCTACTTGGCTCTCACATCCACTCTGTCAACAAATTGTCACCTCCACCTTCAGAATATATCCAGGGTCTGACCAATTTCTACCACTTCCACTGCTATCAAGATCAGAAGAGGAAGGAAACTCATAAAAGTACGATAATCTTGGCATCAGGGACTGATTTTCCTCCGCAGACATCTGCCAATTCCAGAAAAGGTCAAGAAACTGAATGCCTCAAAATCTGCTCAAAGCCATTTACTGGGAGATGTCTCATGATTGACACGCTCCTAGTGTGAAGTCACCCTAAAGAGTGCCAGGGAAGCTGCTAGCTCTTGGGCGCTGCCACCACACCTGGCCCCCTAACTTGTTTTTTGAAGCAAAAATATTGACACCAACACATGACAAGAACATGTGGGAAAACAAAAATTTCAGGACAATTTCAGAAATGAACACAGATGCAAAATCCCAAACAAAGTATCAACAAATCGAACCTAGCAATTTATAAAAAGGATAATTTATTACAACTCAGTTGGCTTTAGTCTCAATGCAAAGTTAGTTTCACATGTGAAAATCAACCACATTAACTGAATAAAGGAGAAATTTTAGTCTGGACATGGTGGCTCACGCTGGTAATCCCAGCACTTTGGGAGGACAAAGTGGGAGGATCACTTAAGCGCAGGAGTTTGAGACCAGCAATTTCAGACCAGCCTGGGCAACATAGTAAGATTCTACAAAAAAATTTTTTTTAATTAGCTGTGCATCATGGCATGCACCTGTAATCTCAGCTACTCAGAAGACTGAGGCAGGAAGATCACTTGAGCCCAGGAGGTGGAGGCTTCAGTGAGCCAGGGTCATGCCACTGCACTCAACCTGGGCAACAGAGTAAGACCCTGACTATAAATAGAAGAAATTGTATAGGATTATGTCAATATATGTACAAAAAACATTTGATAAATGCTTTAATAGCCATTCGTGAACTTAAGTGAATAAAGAAACTCATAGTAACTGGGAATAGAAAAGATCTTTCTCTGAAAGAAACACTACAGCAAATATTTTAGCAGTGAGATGTTTAAACCTTCCCAGATTGGAAGTATTGCAATATAATGAAAATTCTAGTCAGTGCAATAAGGCAAGAAATACGAAGTATAATTATTAGAAGAAATAGATTAGTTGCAGACAATATTCTTGTGAACACAGAAAATTCAAAACATTCTACAGATAAGCAGAAATAATGTTTAGCAAGGTTTCTGATATAAGGTCAATATACAGAAAAAAACTAATATTTATCAGTGATCAACAGAAAATAAAAATTTTAAAAGATGCCTTTTATAATAACATCAAAATATCAAATACCTAGGAATAAATCTAATAAAGTATGTGCACTATCTCTAAACAAAAGCTACAAAACAGTATTGAGCTAAACCTAAATATCAAAGATGTAATAGAGGGACATGTCATGCTAATGAACTGGAAGACTCAATCTTTTTTTTTTTTTTTTTTTTTTTTGAGACAGTCTTGCTCTGACACCCAGGCTGGAGTACAGTAGCCCGATCTCAGCTCTCTGCAACCTCCACTTCCAGCGTTCAAGCAATTCTCCTGCCTCAGCTGCCTGAGGAGCTGGGATTACAGGTGCCCACCACCACACCCAGCTAATTTTTGTAGATTTCATAGAGACGGGGTTTCACCATGTTGGCAAAGCAGGTCTCGAACTCCTGACCTTAGGTGATCCGCCCACCTCGGTCTTCCAAAATGCTGGGATTACAGGTGTGAGCCACCGTGCCCTGCCAAGACTCAATATTTTTTAAATGTCAAATTTACCCAACAAGTTTTAAGCCTTTCAACAGGTATTTATTTTATGGAAATTGAGAGGCAGTTTCTAAAATGTGCATAGCAATAGAAAATTTCAAGAGTAACCAAGGCACTCTTTAAAGAAGATGAGGAATAAGGAGGGTAGGAAGAAGGGGAGAAGGAGGTGGAGAGGGAGGAGTAGAAGAAGACAGTATATGTTCTACCGGATAACAAAACTTATAGTAATTTGACAGTAGGGTAAGTGGCTCAAGGGAGACAGATCAGTATAACAGAATGGAAAGCACAAAAACTCAGGCAAACATGGAGACTTCCTTTAAGACAAAGATGGTACTGCAGATCAGTGGAGAAGGTGATTTAAACAAATGTGCTAGTTGAATTGGATGTCATGTGCTGGGAGCCTTGACCCCTATGTTATAACAGAAACAAGGAATCAATGTGAGGTGAATTATAGATCTAAATGTGAAAAGCAAAACAATAAAACTTCTAGATGATGATATATGGAAATATCTTTGTGACCTTGCTGACAAGATTTCTTAAACAGAACACAAAGCAGCACTAACCATCAAGAGAAAAAAATCGAACAATTAGACTACAGTAAATATAAACTCTATTCATGGCCCAGCAATCTCACTCTCAGCTGTTTACCCAAGAGAAATGGAAATATGTTCACAAAAAACTTAATAATGTTTGCAGCAGCTTTATTCAGAATTACTCCTAAACTTGAAACAATTCAAATACCTTTCAACTGGCACATGGCTAAACAAAAGCTAGTGCATCTATACAATGGCATACTATTTCATAATTAAAAGGAATAAACTGTTGACACATGCAATGCGAATACATCTTGAATGCGTTACACCACATGAAAGAAGTCAGACTCAAAATACAAATATATAGTTTGAGAACAAATCAGTGGTTGCCAGAGTTTAGTGGGAAGAAGAGGCAGTTACTATGAAGGAGCAGCATGAGTAAAATTTTGGGGGGGATGGAACCGTTCTGTATCTTGATGGTGGTGGAAGTTACACAACTCTATGCATTTGACAAAACTCAGCACTGTGCATCTAAAAGGGTAAATTTTATTATATGTAAATTTCAAAATAACCTATTAAGCTATTGATAATCTATTCATAAGCTACTATTAACCTATTAATAACCTATTCACTGAGAATGGTATTAAGAGAATAAAAAGGTAAGCCACAGGGTGGCTCTTACAAATTTAAAAGACCAATAATAGAGTAATAGAAAATTTCTAACTACTCACAAAAGAAGCTTTGAAAAGATGCTCAAATTAATTACTCGTTGCGGAAAGGCAAATTAAAACTCCACTGAGCTACCACTACCCATCTACCAGAATGGCTAACATGAAAAAGACGGCTTCAAGTGTCGCTGAGGATGTGGAGCCATAGGAAGTCTCATACTCTGCTGGGGGAGTATAAATTAGTACAATCCCTTTGGTTAATCATGAGGCACCCCTAAAGTGAGCATACATGTAATCTACGACTCCACAATCCCCCTCATCAGTATATACCCAACAAAAATGCACACATGTATTCACAAAAACACGTTATCTATAAGAATGTTCATAGCATCCCTTTTTCTAATAGAAACCTGGAAGCACCCCCAAATGCCCATTAGAAGATTAAATTGTGGTATATTCATACCACAAAATTCTCCGCTGAAGCAATTTTTTTTTTTTTGAGATGGAGTCTCACTCTGTTGCCTAGGTTGGAGTGCAGTGGCCTAATCTCAGCTCACTGCAACCTCCGCCTACCAGGTTCAAGTGATTCTCCTGCCTCAGCCTCCTGAGTAGTTGGGATTACAGGCACCTGCCACCACACCTGGCTTTTGTATTTTTAGTAGAGACAGGGTTTCACCATGTTGGTCAGGCTGGTCTCAAACTCCTGACCTCGTGATCCGCCCACCTTGGCCTCCCAAAGTGCTGGAATTACAGGCGCGAGTCACCGCACCTGGCCTGAAGCAATTCTTTAAAGTGATGATCACAGATCCATGGAGGTCCCCAAGACCCTTTTACAAAGTCCTTGAGGTCAGAACTATTTTCAAAATAATACTAAAATTTTTTTGCCATTTCCTCTGCTTGTTGATCCTTACATCACAGTGTGTATAAGTGCTGACACCTTATCCCGGACAGAGGCAGAGACATTAAACCGTGCTAACAGTCATTGTATTAGGTGCTTACAGTAAAAAAAAAAAAAAAAAAAAAATTGTTTTATTTAACATCCATGATGATGCAAGAAAAAGCACTGATTTTATTAAATGTATAAATTTAGCAAAGATCTTGAGTACGTCTTACAGGAAGAATGAGCACAGCACTTCTGCCGTGTAATCAATTGTGACAGTTGTCCCGAGGGAAGGAGTCTACATTATTGAGCCACGAACTACACTGGCCATCGTTTTTCGTGGAACACAATTTTTCTTTGAAAGTAAAACTGACCAAAAAAACCTAACCAAGCATGGTGGTGCAGGCCTGTAATCCTAGCTACTTGGGAGGCTGAGATGAGAGGATCAGTTGAACCCAGGAGTTAACAGAAAATTATCTAAGGAAATATAAATGGCCAATGAATGAAAAGAAGCTTAATTTACTAATATGGTACACTGAGATAAATATACAAGAGAGGGCACTGGCAAAATTATATATCATTTTAGAGCTTAGAAGAAATAAGCATCTATCAAGAAATAAATATATTAGAGTAAATCACATTATGTTAATATATAGCGGTTAAAAGCAATGAGGTAGCTCTATGTTTATTGATCCAGAAAGACATACAATGCACATTTTTAAAGAACCAAGGTATAATAATATCACTTTTATGTTTAAATAGCACTTTACAGGCACAACTTGTTTTATTATGCTTTATTATACTTCACAGATACTACATTTTGTGTGTTTGCATGAATTGAAGGTTTGTAGCAACTATGCATTCAGCAAGTTTATCAAGCCATTTTCCCAGCACCAGGGGCTCACTTCATGTCTCTGTGTTACATTTTGGTAATTCTCATATTTCAAATATTTTCATTATTATTATATCTGCTATTATGATCTGTGATCAGTGATCTTTCACGTTACTATTCTAATTGTTTTGGGGCACCACAAACCCATATAAGACAGAAAACTTAATAAATATTGTTTGTGTTCTGACTTCCCCATCCACACGCTGTTCCTCCATCTTCCTCTCTTCCCTCTGGCCTTTTTATACCCTGAGATGTGACACTCGTGAAATTAGGCCAATTAAGATCCCTACAATGGCCTGTAAGTATTCAACTGAAAGGAAGAGAAGAGTCACACGTCTCTCACTTTAAATCCACAGCTAGAAATGATTAAGTTTACTGAGGAAGGCATGTTGAAAGCCAAGACAGGCCAAAAGTTAGGCCTCTTGCACCAAAGAGTTAGGCAAGTTATGAATGCAAAAGAAAAGTTCTTGAAGGAAATTAAAAGTGCTACTCCTGTGAACACACAAATAAGAAAGCAGAACAGCTTTACTGCTGATATGGAGAAAGTTTTAGTGGTCTGGATAGAAGATCAACCCAGCCACAACATTCCCTCAAGCCAAAGCCTAATCCAGAGCAAAGTCCTAACTTTATTAAATCTACAAAGGTTGAGAGAGGTGAGAAAGTTGCAGAAGAAAAGTTTGAAGCTAGCTGGAGTTGGTTCACGAGGTTTAAGGAAAGAAGCAGTCTCCATAATATAAAAGTGCAAGGTGGACTCTTCCTTACACCTTATATAAAAATTAACTCAAGCTGGATTAAAGACTTAAAAGGTAGGACCTAAAACCATAAAAACCCTAGAAGAAAACCTAGGCAATACCATTCAGGACATAGGCATGGGCAAAGACTTCATGACTAAAACACCAAAAGCAATGGCAACAAAAGCAAATTTGACAAATGGGATCTAATTAAACTAAAGAGCTTCTGCACAGCAAAAGAAACTATCATCAGAGTGAACAGGCAACCTACGGAATGGGAGGAAATGTTTGCAATCTACCCGTCTGACAAAGGGCTAATATCCAGAATCTACAAAGAACTTAAACAAATTTACAAGAAAAAAACAACCCCATCAAAAAGTAGGTGAAGGATATGAACAGACACTTCTCAGAAGAAGACATTAACATGGCCCACAAACGTATGAAAAAAAGCTCATTATCACTGGTCATTAGAGAAATGCAAATCAAAACCACAGTGAGATACTATCTCATGCCAGTTAGAACAGCAATCATTAAAACGTCAGGAAACAACAGATGCTGGAGAGGATGTAGAGAAATAGGAACACTTTTACACTGTTGGTGGGAGTGTAAATTAGTTCAACCATTGTGGGAGACAGTGTGACGAGTCCTCAGGGATCTGGAACCAGAAATACCATTTGACCCAGCAATCCCATTACTGGGTATCTATCCAAAGGATTATAAATCATGCTACTGTAAAGACACATTCACACGTGTGTTTATTGCAGCACTGTTCACAACAGCAAAGACTTGGAACCAACCCAAATCCCCATCAATGATAGACTGGATAAAGAAAATGTGGCACATATACACCATGGAGTACTATGCAGCCATAAAAAATGATGAGTTCATGTCCTTTGCAGTGACATGGATGAAGCTGGAAACCATCATTTTCAGCAAACTAACACAAGAACAGAAACCAAACTCATAAGTGGGAGTAGAACAATGAGAACATATGAACACAGGGAGGGGAACATCACACACTGGGGCCTGTTGTGGGATGGGTGGCTAGGGGAGGGATAGCATTAGGAGAAATACCTAATGTAGATAATGGGTTGATGGGCACAGCAAACCACCATGGCATGACCTGCACTTTCTGCACATGTACTGCAGAACTTAAAATATATTAAGAAAAATAAAATAAAATAAAAATAAATGAAATAGTGGCATTCACGCAACCTGGATGAAACTGGAGACCATTATTCTAAGTGAAGTAACTCAAGAATGGAAAACCAAACATAGTATGCTCTGGCTTATAAGTGGGAGCTAAGCTATGAGAATGCGAAGGCATAAGAATGATAAAATGGACCTTGGAGACTCTGGGAAAGGGTGGGAGGAGGGTGAGGGACAAAACACTACACACTGGGTACAGGGTACACTGCTCGAGTGAATGGGTGCACCAAAATCTCAGAAATCACCACTAAAGAACTTATTCATGTAATCAAACACCACCTATTCCCCAAAAACCTATTGAAATAAAAATAATAATAATAAACAAAATTGTGCTGGAAAAAAACAGTCCAAGGCAAAGTGGTAAGTGCTGATGTAGAAACTGTAGCAAGTTACCCTGAAGATCTAGTTAGGATCACTCATGAAAGTGGCTACGCTAAACAACAGATTTTTGATATAGATGATACAGCCTTCTATTGGAAGAAGATGCCAACTAGGACTTTCATAGCTAGAGAGGAGAAGTCAATGCCTGGCTTCAAAGTACAATGTGAATCTTTTGTTCAGGGCTAATGCAGCTGGTGATTTTAAGTTGGAACCAATGCTCATTTACTATTCTAAGAACCTAGAGCCCTTAAGAATTATGTCACATTATTGTGCCTGTCCTCTATCAATGGAACAACAAAGTCTGTTTTCAGGTAACATATTTGTTTTCAGCATACTTTACTAAATATTTTAAGCCCACTGTTGAGACCTGCTACTCAAAAAAAATATTTATTTCTAAATATTATTGTTCATTGACAATGTGCCAAGTCACTCTGGTGCTGTGATGGAAATATACAAGGAGATTAAAGTTTCATGCCTGCAAACACAACATCCATTCTGTAGCCCATGGATCAAGAAGTAATTTTAACTTTTAAGCCTGATTATTTAACAAATACATTTCATAAGGCCATAACTGCCATTGATAGTGATTCCTCTCATGAACCTGGGCAAAGTAAATTTAAAACCTTCTGAAAGGATTCACCTTTCTAGATGCTACCAAGAATATCTGTGATTCATAGGGAGGAGGTAAAAATATCAACATTAACAGGAGTTTGGAAGAAGTTGATTCCAACTCTCTTGGATGACTTTGAGGGGTTCAAGACTTCAGTGTATGAAGTAACTGCAGGTGTGGTTGAAATAGCAAAAGAACTAGAATTAGTAGTAAATCCTGAAGATGTGACTGACTTGCTGCAATCTCATGATAAAACTTTAATAGATGAGGATTTACTTCTTATGGATGAGCAAGGAAAATGGTTTCTTGAGATGGAATCTACTCCTGGTGAAGAGGCTGTAAACATTGTCCAAATGACAACAAAGGATTTAGAATATGACATAAACTTAGTTAATAAAACAGTGGCAGGATTTGAGAGGATTGACTCCAATTTTGAAAGAAATTCCACTGTGATTAAAAGGCTATCAAAGAGTATCACATGCTACAGAGAAATCCTCTGTCAAAGGAAGAGTCAATTGATGTGGTAAACTTCACTGCTGTCTTATTTTAAGAAATTGCACCAGCCACCCTAACCTTTAGCAACTACCACTATCGAGGCAAGGCCCTCAACGAGCAAGAAGATTACAACTCGCTGAAGGCTCAGATGATCATTAGGATGTTTTTTAGCAATTAACCATTTTTTAAATTAATATATATAATTGGTTTTTAGACATAATGCTCTTGTACTTATAATGGACTATAGTAGAGTATAAACATAACTTTTATATGCACTGGGAAACCAAAAAATTTGTGTGACTAATTTTATTGAGATATTTGTTTTCTTGTGGGGGTCTGGAATCAAACCCATAATAACTCTGAGGTATGCCTGTAAATAATATATGATGTATATGTGCAACATATACATTACATGGGGGTGTGGGTGTGTGTGGGGGGGTGTGTGTGTGTAACTCCAAGGACAAAGATGTGAAGCACTTACACCAATCTATTAACAGGGAGAAGAAAGACAGGAAGGTAATAGGATCTTCTACCTCTTACTCTATATGCTTCTGTATCATTTAAATGTATTATTATAAAGCATTTTTATATTTGTGGAATTAGAAAAACAAAAACATTAGTATATATAACATTGTAAACCCTTAATTCCACCACTCTAACTCAGTTATAATATTTTTAGTATTCTTTTCCAGAAATATTTAATAGAAATTAAATATTTCTATTTTTACTTAGATATTTTATATCTTCTTAGGCATTTTTCCATATTACTACATGTTAAAATAATTCTAATATTCCATATTCTGAATGAGCTGTAGCCTCAACTTTTCTTCAATTGTTGACTATTAAACAATCTTATGAAAAATATCATCCATATTACATTTTTCATGCTTTTAAATTCTTTTCTTGCAAGAAAATTCTTGAAATTGGATTATGGGATCAAAGGGTCTGAACAATTGTTCTGAAGCATCTCCGTCTTCCAGTGAATGTGCAGGCTCATGTAACATGGACAATCTTCTGTGCCCTACCTAAACATGTATTTCCCATGGTGCTCCACAATGTGAATTCTGCAGAAACTGCCGCTCTGCTGTTTGCAAATGTTACTCGTACGCTCCTACTTTTCCAAAAATGCCTTCAACACCTTTAGAGTGATAATGTTTTCTGAGAAACCACAAAAACCTTATTCAGTGCCTCTATATATTCTAAAGCATTAACCAAATGTAAGAAAAAAGATATCAGAACTTTGCCTCCTTGTTATGGCCATGTTATTATTTTAACAGCGAAAAATCAAGGTTAGTTGAACCAAAAACATAGCTAAGCTAGATCTGTAAGAATAAGTATCTTCCCTGTGGACTCAGTTTTAATTTGAATGGAGAAAATGCGACCTTGAACAGTTGCAAGTAGGTACATTTGGAAACTGCAATGAGCCTATGTTCTCGACAGGTGGCGGAAGAGGACCACATCGAACCCCTGCGGCCGGCGCACTAGTTCCTTTTTGCCCCTTTGAAAGCTGTAGCTGTGGACTCTATGAGGACTTCAAAGTAACCAAAGCGGCTGCCTTTCACCTTTTTAAGAATCTGTTTCATCTGATGTATCTAGGAAGAGAGGGGATTCCTTTGGGGTTCCAGTGGTCCCTTGGAAGCTCTCCTTTGGGTCTTCACACAGACACCCCCTCCACCCTGTAGCCTCCTGTTCACCCCACCGCCTTGCAGGCTGATGTGTGGCACGCTTCACTGAAGCTTTCGGGTAATTAAGGACACTACGGAGCAGAAGGTTAAAAATTAAAGTTTTTTGCTAAGTATGACTTCCTCTTATTTTGGTGAAAAACCTTCCCTCCCTCCCTTTCTTCCTTCCTCCCTTCTTCCCTCCCTCCCTCCCTTCCCTTCCTTCCCCTCCTTCCTGAATGAGATGGAAGATCTCACTATGTCTCCCAAGCTGGCCTCAAACTCCTGGGCTCTATCAGTGTTCCCACCTCACCCTCCCTAGTAGCTGGGACTACAAGCATGCCCCACCACACCTATCTCTAAGGCTCCCTTCACAGGAGGACTCCTTGGGATGCACACAACTCCTAATCATTCTTTCCTGCTCTTAAATCCAGCCCTCTTTATAGGCAGAGGGAAAAAAATTGTCTCTCCTTCCTATCTCACCCAGGCATTCTTCACCCAAGATTTAGGAGACCCCTTCCACTCATAGGAACTCATCCTAGGACCATGCCTGTTCCCAGGCAGTGCATTTCCAAATGAAAGATTTACACTAATAATTCCTCAATGGCTTCATAGGTGCAATCAGCCACCACCTTTATCACTGCAAGACCCCAGGGTCCATGGCTGAGAGGGAGGGAGCCCTGCTGGCTTTGGACTTCAAGGCCTCCTGGCATCCAGGGCAGGCAGGTACACTCTTAGCATGGCTGTCTTAGAGATCTTCCCATGGCTAAACATGCAGGTGAAGGTGAACTCAAACCCACAGACCTTTGAGCAATAAATGTTTATTTTCCCAGAAAGTTGTCTCCATTTTTAGGAAGGAAGGGATATTTTCCTAACTTGCCAGGCAGAGGAGTTCAAACTTCACTTTATTAGACAAAGCAATGTTACTTCTTGTGTTTTGAAGTCACTTCTCCCCAACCAACCCCCAAGCCCTGCTTTTTTTTTTTTTTTTTTTTTTTTCAAATTATACATCTTTAGGCCAACCAGGAATAGGAAAGGGGCCTGTGTCTAAGACATTTATTTCTTAATGAACATTCCCTTCAGTACACAAAAGCTAGACTCCCTTAACTTTGAAATGCCATCTTGTAAGGGGTAGGTTCTTAGAGTCCTCCTCAGCCTCAGCCTTTGGGCAGATGGGAGTTGGATAGTTTTTTTCTTTCATTTACATAATTAAAAAACCAAAATGAGAGGATTGGACTGCTCTGTGTAACCACGGATATCACGCCATTGAAGGGTGCGTTCTGAATGAGAGAGCCTCATGTGTTAATAATTATCTGCTACTCACAAAATGGTAGCCCTGCCCAGTAATCCAGCTAACGGAGCTAAGAAGAGAATTTTTCATTTTTGAGGCATGGACCTACCCAATCTGGACCTGTGGAGAGCCTGTTTCCATTAAAACAGCATTTACCAACCTGGTCATTTTAGTAGCTGTGATTGGCTTGGGTGAATGAGACTTAGCAGTAAAAATTTTCATTTATCCCTTTTGCATGAAAAACCTCTAAGACTGGGGTAAATGTGCTTCCACAAAATAGGTCAAGTAAATTCTTATAAGGCCAAGCAATGAAGCAATGTTTCCAGGGGCCTCAGGCCAATAGTTCTGTGGAAAAAAAAAAATTAAAATATCGTGGCCTCACAAGCCAGGAACAAACATTTTGTTGCCCTCTGGGTAGACAGATGTTATTAAGCATTAAGTTCAACTAGACATTTGGGACTCAATGATTAGGGCATTTGTGACCATTGCAACAGTGAGTCCCAGCGGCCCGAACCCCACCAGCTAAAGTATCCACAGCTCTGGTGCATCTCTGTAGAACTTACAGTGAATTCCGAAAATGGTACATGCCTAATAATTATTATTATTACGTTATCATTGTATACTTTCTTTTCTTTTTTACAAAGTGTGTATGAAGCCAGACTTGCTTCAATAATATTACCTAGGAAATGTAGCATTTGTGCCCCTGCCCAGAAGAGAACTATTTTGAGCTTGGGGTCCCATCTGGAATTGACTTTTCCCGTTAAGAGGACAAAATACCAAACTTCACTCTTATTTCTCACTAGTGACTTGGGGCAGAAAAGAGGCAACTGGAGAAAAAGTGTCCAGATTAAGGAAAAAGAGCAGTACTACAAAATTGGACAAAGGGAGAAATCCTTCTGAGGATAATAATTCATCCTGGGCTTATATTTTGTAAAGCGTATTACAGAAAGTAAAAACTCCTTAGGGATATAATTGCAAAAACACTCTGAACTTATAGTGCTACACCAAAATGAAGAATTTTCTTTGATGCATGATGAGTTTTAGCATTTATCCGAGTTTGGCCCCCTGTAGAATAACTGTGGACACAGAGGAGGTATGAACTGGATAGCCAGAGATAAATAGAAACACAAATCAGAACAGAGCAGAGTTCATTCTTATCACCATACTCAGCTAAGGGTTTTCATCAATTTATATGGGAAATGAATGAACAATTCATACTAAAAACTCATAGTATCATTTACAGTTTATCATGTATAACGTTCAAAGTAACTGTAAGGAAACCTACAACTGATTCTCATTCCACAGTGTAGATTGGATTTCTACTCCTGCGCTAGTGTTTATAGGCTCAGGATTTGAAGAACCCTTGGGTGGTGGTCGATGAGATGACTCCTTTAGGGGGCTCTGCCTCGCCACTAAGACAAGATCCTGGGTCTCAGATAGAGTAGATCAGGTGAGGTGAGCTCCTGTTCCTTCTAGAGTGTCACACACTCCATTTCCACAGCACTCCTTTCCTCTGAGCCAGTTATAGCTCCCATTAAGTTTCTTCTTTCTTTGCATCTGTCAAGACCTCCACCATCCTCAGTGCTTACCTCCATGGCATCCCCAGCCTGCACCTCTCTTTCTCCAAACCCCCATCACACCACACAACTGAGCCTCTAGTTGATGGCTGGCCATTTAAGGTGAGTTAGTGTTGACTCCTCTGCAAGCCCTGGAAGTCAGGGACTACATCTTATATTCTGCGGTCATACTGCCTAAGGCAATGACATTTTCAGTTAATCCTTAGCAATAACAGTTAGCATTTATCAACTTTCATGATGTATCAGGTACTCTGTTAAGCATACAACATTGTTTCTTTTAAGATACAAAGATTTTGTTATCTCTATGTTGTCAATGAAAAAACTAAGGCTCAAAGAGCTAATTAGCCTGCCCAGTGTCACACTATCCATATGAATCCACTTGTGTCTTTCTCTACATGAGTCAGGTTTCTCCTATGCCCTCTGCCTGGGTGTAGGGGAAGGTGGTTCCGGTGATTTCATCTGGTCCCAGGACTTTGCAAGTTCGTAGCATACTCCCAGTGTGCCCATAAAACCTGTGCTTTGCAATGCTAAAGGTACTTCCGGAGACATGAGAGTGGCTAGTTGGGAGGGGAAGGGCTCAGGAGGCCTGGAAATGAGTTCCCAAAACACAAGCATTGGTTTAGGAGGAATTAGGACAGATGATTGAACAACGATTCTCTCCCTCCCCATCCTGTATCTGCTGCTTCTTCTCCACTTAGGACACTTTAAAAATAAATAAATAAATAACTGTCTGGGTTTAAGTATACGTGTGGATATTTTATTTTCCCAGCTGCAGCAAGAACAGCCTGGATGTTTCAGATTCTTGAGGCTGTCAGAGATGGGTCATGTCAACAATGCTGTCCTCTCTTAGGATATTAAAGAGTATTAAAGGATTTCATTCACAGGGTTCTCCTGACATATGGTGGGTTAGAAATACGATCCAAAGTATCCAAATTACAAATGTAAGAAAACAGTAATACTGAATGTTAAATTACTATTAGGGACTTATATTTGGGCTTTCTACTGGCTTTTCAGTCAATATGCTATGCTTTTTTTTTTTTTTTTTTTTGAGAGAGAGTCTCACTCTTGTCACCCAGGCTGGAGTGCAATGGCATAATCTCAACTCCCTGCAACCTCCACCTCCCGGGTTCAAGCAATTCTCCTGCCTCGGCCTCCTGAGTAGTTGGGCTTACAGACGCCTGCCACCACGCCCGGCAAATTTTTGTATTTTTTAGTAGAGACGGGGTTTCACCATGTTAGCCAGGCTGGTCTTGAACTCCTGACCTCTGGTGATTTGCCCGCCTCAGCCTCCTAAAGTGCTGAGATTACAGGTGTGAGCCTCCACACCCAGCCATGCTAAGTTTTTTAATAGTCATAATGACTAGTGTTTATTGAGTGTCCATTATGTGACTGTTTTGCATATATTATCTCTAATCCTCATAACAACTCTAAAAGATATGCATTATTCAACCCATTTTACAGACGAAGGCTCAAGGAGGCTCAGTAACATGTCCAGAGTCACAACAGTGGCAGGCCCAGAATTCAGATCTGAAGTAATTTCATTTAAAATATTAAGTATTTGGCCATTTTCTCCCCACCCAGCATTGTGGCTGCTAGCCATCCTTTATACAAAACATTCATCTAAATTACTAAAAGTGGCTTAAACCTATTTTCTCATGCTAACATGAATATATACATCTCTGCTCGCAGAAGACACAAGACTACAGGGATCAGAAAAACCCTTGAATGTTGCAGGCTGCCCAGTGCAATCAGACTTCAGATGTGTGACTCATTTTATTTTTGGACAATATGCATAAGTCACAATAATATATCCCCTTTTTCTAAGGAAGGATGTTTAATAAGAATAAAGATGGCTGGGCACAGTGGCCCACGCCTATAATCCCAGTATTTTGAGAGGCCGAGGCAAGTGGAATACCTGAGGTCAGGAGTTCGAGACCAGCCTGACTAACATGGTGAAACCCCGTCTCTACTAAAAATACAAGAATTAGCCGAGCGTAGTGGTGCATGTCTGTAATCCTAGCTACTCCAGAGGCTGAGGCAGGAGAATCGCTTGAACCAGGGAGGTGGAGGTTGCAGTGAGCCGAGATTGCGCCCCTGCACTCCAACCTAGGCAACAGAGTGAGACTCCATCTCAAAAAAAAGGAAGAAAGAAAGGGTCTAACATTGAACTTCACATACAACGGGCCACAATTAACCAATTTAATCAGGTGGAATATGCTAAGCTTTTAATAAGCATTGTCTCATTTAATTACCAAAAACAGCCCCTGTAGAATTGGTATTCTGACCTCAAGCAAGTTACTCTGTCCCACTGAGCTCCAGTTCCCTGGTCTGCAAAATGGAGGTAATGATAGTACCTGCTTCCTAAGGTTACGATGATATTAAAGTAAATAATCCACATAAAGTGCTTAGCCCAGCACCTAAAACAAAGTAAAAGCTCAGATAGTGTTTGCTCTTGTCCCTGTTTTACAGATCAGAAGCCTGAGACTCACAGAAATTAAGTATTGTGCCCAGTCACATCACTGAGATCTAAACT
Source organism: Macaca thibetana thibetana (assembly GCF_024542745.1). Lineage (NCBI taxonomy): Eukaryota > Metazoa > Chordata > Mammalia > Primates > Cercopithecidae > Macaca > Macaca thibetana. Next base: position 25,074,260 of record NC_065581.1, on the reverse strand, counting down.
TCAAAGTAAAATTCACTAACCACTCTGCTATACTGCCTTGCTTAGCTAATGGTTGGTTTAATTAAATAAGTTAATTAATTATTGAAATTGTGTCTTTTGTCCCCTGACTCTACTGTGTCTGGAGATAAACTCTGTTGGTTACAGCACAGAGCTACAAAGACCAAAGCTAGTTAATACATTCCTCACCAGCCATCCTGCAACCCCAAAAGGATGATGGATGGAGGGGCTGTGGACAAATCCATGTATATCTATTACTGCTATCAGAAAACAATCCCAGCCCTACTGTTAGTAGCCCCAGTTAGAGTGACCCTCTGTTCTGGTATGCCCAAACCAGTCTTGGCTTATTGCTGTCTTCCCAGTACAATTAACAGTGCCCTCTCAGTCTCAAAAGGTCTTGGTTTCGGCCAACAATTATGTGGCCACTCCCCCCATATTGGTATCATCGTTAGCAAACAAAGAGCAGCATGTTCTCATCATCTGCTGCCTCCTTGGTCCTGTTCACAGACTGTCAACAGCTATGTCTTGTACACTGGGACTTTCCCCTACCCCTGTTGGCTGATTGCTTTAAACCTCGACCTTTTCTCCTTGAAATTCTCCCCTCCATACTTTCTCAATTCTTCCTGGCTTCAGCTATTGTATGGGGTTTAAAGATGTTGGCTAGAACCCCCATGACTGGAGTCGGTAGCCTGGCCCCACCACTGACAGACTGGCAAATCACTTCATCTTTCCCCAAGCCCAAGTGTCCGTATCTGTAGAGCAGAAGAATAGGCTGGCTCTCAGGATGTTCTAATAATATCGTGCTTGGAAAAATGTCAGCTGCCCATCAGTCATACTATTATCTGTTTGTGAAAACAACAAAAAAGACATCATGGAATAGTCCAGCACAATTGTGCCTGCTGGGCACCAATTCACACGAACATGACTAAGGATCCTTGGGGGATGATACAGAAAAGCATGAATACACTATTTCACTCCTGTTAAAGAAGGATGAAGGCTGAGCCTACCGTAAATTGGGGGAAGCTTGTGGGTATGAATTGTGAGTGACATTGCTGGCCCCCTGCCTGACACTTGTCAAGCTACCTAGGATTCTCCTGCTACTTTCCACAACCTCTGCCTCCTGGGTTGAAGCGATTCTCCTGCCTCAGCCTCCTGAGTAGCTGGGACTACAGGCATGTGCCACCATGCCCAGCTAATTTTGTATTTTTAGTAGAGATGGGGTTTCTCCATATTGATCAGGCTGGTCTCGAACTCCTGACCTCAGGATCTGCCTGCCTCAGCCTTCCAAAGTACTGGGATTACAGGCATGAGCCACCACACCCAGCCCGATCTGAGAGATGTACTGTTAAGAATGTACTGTTAAATCTCAGAGCCCCTGGGTTCCCCTTAGCTCTTCAAGGAGCCCTAATGCAGTATCCTCCAACCTGCCTGCTTTCCTAGTAAGACGCCCCAAGCTCTGGACTTGTTACCATCTCTACTATGTCTCATCTTGTAGGGAGATGCTCTCTGCTACTATTACCTTGGTGGTATGAAAACTGCTTAGTGTGGTAGACAGGTGTTGGTATTGCCTTCCTAATATCCAGTTTCTCCTCTAACGGTAAGAGCACCTGAAATTTTCCTTGCTCAACAGCCCCCTCCCACTCTCATTATATGTGGCTTGGTTGGGGCTGACCCTTCTTTCCCACCCCAGCCATTGGCACAGGACCATGACCTCATCCATTAGTGTCACAGTGATTGGTTTATAGAAGACCACATGGCTCCATTTGAGTCAAAGGGACAGTTTTGAGATTTGGGCTGGAATGACAGGGAAAGAGCCACTCCTTCCTTTGGGTTGCTAAGTGAGTAAGAAGTTACCAGAGGCCATCATTGTCCGCGGAGAATGAAGCCAACCGAGAAAAACAGAGTTGGCAAATGAAAAAACGATTTCTGATGACGTTGTTTTGACACCTGATCTACCTGAGCCTCAAGCCGTCTACCATAATGATTGAGCCAATTAAATTCTGTTTATGCTTGTACCATTTTAAGTTTCTGTCACTTACATCCAAAAGAGTCTGGTTAATGCAACAAGAAAATGTGTGATCCCTCTCAGAAGGTTTACATTTTAGCATTCGACAGGTATTCAATCCAAAGAGATGAATTTGTGTGGTAGAATGTTAGTCACTCATGTTAAGCTGAGGTGGTCAGAATATTTTGAAGTGAGGTTAAGAACTAGGGACACTCATACCCTGCCCTATCTACCAGTGACTGGCTCATCTGCCTGGCACCAAGGCTGGCCCAGCTCAAAGGACAGACCCTGTTGGCCCAAAGGAGCTTCTTGTTGGCTTCAGACCTGAAAAGGCAGCCAGCTGTGTGTTCCCTCCATTAGAAAACGTTTCTCACTGAGATCCATTCAAAGCACTTCTCCTTATCACCAGCAGGAGTAAGCTCTGCAATAGGAGTGAAGAGTGTCACTAAGCGAGTATCAGCTACAGTGGCAGCTCGTCCTAGAAATGTCACATCTCATCCTGCCTCCGTGTGCTGGTCTATCCACGTTCAGGTTTCAGGCAGGCAGCTGGACTCAGCAGGAAGAGTCTCTTTTTCTGAAAGCTAAAATGGCTCTTCAGCTGTAAGTTAAATAAGCCTAGAGGATCTAATGTACAGCAAGGTGACTCTAGTTAATAATATTGCCTTGTATACTTCAATTTTGCGAAAAGAGTAGATTCTAAATGTTCTCACCACACAGACACACACATACACACAGACACACACAAATGGGAACCATGTGAGGTGGTGAATGGGTTAGCTAACTTGATTGTGATCATTTCATAACATATAGGTACGTTAAATGTCACACTGCATACCTTATATTTATACAGTGTTGTCAACTACACCTCAATAAAGCTGAAGGCAAAAAAGAAATAAGAACATTGTTTTTTATGTGTGGTTAAAATAAAAAGCAGCTTGCAGAGTAATATATGCAGAATTATTACATCTGTTTAAACATATAAATCTATATTTCTATTTGTACATGAATAAAGTCCAGGAATAAACATATCAATACAAAAAAGAAAAGGCTCTCGCGGCTGACAAGGGGAGGTGGGATTGGGGGCTTGGTGGTAGCTGGGGAGCAGCAAAGAAAATCAAGTCACATACCAGACTAACCTCTCTTTTTTTGTCTGTTTGTCAAGTGAGAGCGGCTGTCCTCCTTGTTTTCTTTGAAAGAAGATCATTTTCTGAAGACCGAGAGATCCAGGCTCTCTAACAGCCTCTCTCCATAGGTGAGACCTGCCAAAGAATGCAAGGAGGAGAAACAAAACCAAATTTCGGAGGAATGAAAGAATCCTTTTCACATGGACATTAGTTATATTCGTTAATGGCTCACACATGAGTTCAGGCCCATGTTTTTTTGATCCGTAGGATTGTTTTCAGTTGAGCTCTAGAAACAGACCCTGAGATCAGGATTCCAGTGTAAGTGATTTACTTAGAAAATACTTCCAGGGGAAGCCAGATAGAGAAGGGGAAGAACGCAAGTGGAGTGCCACCCCAGGCAAAGTGCCAGCCTCAACCTGATCCCACAGGGGAGCTCTGGAGGGCACATTATGCCTCTGAGTTGTCCCCACTCAAGGCAGGGGAGCTGGGCTTTCAGATGCCTACACTGGCAGTTAGCAGTCTCTGGTGAAGGGCTGCCCTGGAGGAAGGGAACACATAAACTCCCAGGCCTTTCTGGCACTCCACACTTGTGAGCAAAATGATTCGAGAGATTGAGGGCAGAGTAAAAGTGCACAGAGCGGGTGAGGGGGGAGCAACACACAGATAACGGCATTGGAAGGATGGAAGGTGCCTGGGATGAACACCAAGAGAGCCGTATCCATCAAGGTTCTCTAGAGAAAAAGAAGCAATAGGATGGGTGGATAGATAGATGATCAATAGATAGGTGACAGATAGATAGGTGATAGATAGATAGATAGATAGATAGATAGATAGATAGGTGATAGATAGATAGATAGATAGATAGGTAGATAGATAGATAGATAGATAGATAGATAGATAGATAGATAGATAGATAGATGACAGATAGTTATATATTATGAAGAACTGGCTCATGCTATTAGAGAGTCCCATCATTGGCCATCTGCAAGTAGAGGCACAGGAAAGCCAGTGACGTAGTCCAGTTTGAGCTGAATGTCTCAGAGCTGAAGTTTGATGTCCCCAGTCAAGCAGAGGAAGTAAAATCACCCTTCCTCTACCTGTTCGTTTCATTCAGGCCCTTAATGGATTAGATGATGTCCAGCAACATTGATGAGGGTGATCCTCTTTACTCAGTCTATTGACTTAAATGCTAATCTCTTCTGAAAACATCCTCACAGACACACCCAGAAATGATGTTTTCCCAGCTATCTGGGCATCCCTGAGCCCAGTCAAGTTAGGCTTAAAATTTACCATCACAAGTGCTTATCAAAGACATATCACAGAAGACTACAAAATGCAGGGTTGCTGGGCTCACCTATTTTGGGATAATTAACCAGCCAATAAAGATATCCTTTCTTTCTTAGAGGACTACAACTATCACCTCCACCTGCTACCCCTCGCCACCACCCCCTCCCCATTCCACACACACAATTCAACCCTCCACAGCTGAGTTCATTTGCCTCCATGACCACAGTTGAGCCAAGGAGATTCTTCCTGCTAAGAATCTGGTTTGGAGACCAAGAAAATCACATTCCATCTGGCTATTGGCTTGGACTGGCATGGTGTGGACATAGAAACTGAGGTCACCATGCTGAGGTTGCCAGGCTTGGACATCCAGGGAAACAGAGCAAACCAAGCCCCAGAGAGCAAAAAGAACACAAACCAGATCAACAGCTAATGATTATTCAGTGCTGGCTATGCAGGAGGCCCTGTTTTCACACAGAAGAGCTCATTTGATTCTCACCACAATCCTATGAGATAGGAACTATAGTTACTCTTATCCAAGGTCCAGGATACTCAGGCCTAAAGTGGTTTAGCAAATTAACTAAGGTCACACAGTTTTAGAGTATGCTCCGGAGTAAGTCCTCTGGTTTAACTCCACAGCTGTGTGCTACCCACAAGGCCAGGAAGACAGCTGAGTGCTGAGAAGCCCACATTAGACTTCATGGCTCCTGAGAGCAGGAGAAGGCCGGGCAAAATTTGATAGATTGCTGTCTGGGTTCCCAGTGGCCATCCTCATCCTCAGCCGTCTAAACGTTTGTCTTGTTGTAATATGCCTACCTTTTTTTTTTTTTTCCTGCTAAATGATAATGTGGGGTTTTTTTGTTTTTCTGTTTGTTTGATTTTAGAGACAGAGTCTGACTCTGTTGCCCAGGCTGGAGTGCAGTAGCATGATCAGAGCTCACTGCAGCCTTGAACTCTTGGGCTCAAGCAATCCTTCCACCTCAGCTTCCCAAGTATCTGAGACTACAGGCATATGCCACCATGCTTGGCTTTTTTTTTTTTTTTTTTTGAGATGGAGTCTCACTCTATTGCCCAGGCTGGAGTGCAGTGGCACGATCTCGGCTCACTGCAACCCTGCCTTCTGGGTTCACGCCATTCTCCTGCCTCAGCCTCCCGAGTAGCTGGGACTACAGGCACCCGCCACCATGCCTGGCTAATTTTTTTGTATTTTTAGTAGAGATGGGGTTTCACCATGTTAGCCAGGATGGTCTCGATCTCATGACCTCATGATCTGCCTGCCTTGGCCTCCCAAAGTGCTAGGATTACAGGCGTGAGCCACTGTGCCTGGCCCTGGTTATTATTTCTATAATTTTTTGTAGAGACAGGGTCTCACTATGTTGCCTAGGCTGGCCTTGAACTCCTGGCCTCAAGTGATCCTCCTGCTTTGGCCTCTCAAAGTGTTGGGACTATAGGCATGAGCCACTGTGTCCTGCTAATGTTTGTTTTTTAATGTCAGTTTCTACTTGTTCATTTCTGGTAATATAAGGAAGTGATTGCCAATATCATACTGAATGGGCAAAAATTGAAAGCATTCCCCTTAAAAACTGGCACAAGACAGGGATGCCCTCTCTCACCACTCCTATTCAACATAGTGTTGGAAGTTCTGGCCAGGGCAATCAGGCAAGAGAAAGAAACAAAGGGTATTCAATTAGGAAAAGAGGAAGTCAAATTGTCCCTGTTTGCAGATGACATGATTGTATATTTAGAAAACCCCATCGTCTCAGCCCAAAATCTCCTTAAGGTGATAAGCAACTTCAGCAAACTCTCAGGATACAAAATCAAAGTGCAAAAATCACTAGCATTCTTATACAGCAATAACAGACAGAGAGCCAAATCATGAGTGAATTCCCATTCACAATTGCTTCAAAGAGAATAAAATACCTAGGAATCCAACTTACAAGAGGTGTGAAGGACCTCTTCAAGGAGAACTACAAACCACTGCTCAGTGAAATAAAAGAGGACACAAACAAATGGAAGAACATTCCATGCTCATGGATGGGAAGAATCAATATCGTGAAGATGGCCATACTGCCCAAGGTAATTTATAGATTCAATGCCATCCCCATTAAGCTACCAATGACTTTCTTCACAGAAGTGGAAAAGACTACTTTAAAGTTCATATGGAACCAAGACAGTCCTAAGCCAAAAGAACAAAGCTGGAGGCATCATGCTACCTGACTTCAAACTATGCTACAAGGCTACAGTAACCAAAACAGCATGGTACTGGTACCAAAACAGAGATATAGACCAATGGAACAGAACAGAGCCCTCAGAAATAATACCACACATCTACAACCATCTGATCTTTGACAAACCTGACAAAAACAAGAAATGGGGAAAGGATTCCCTATTTAATAAATGGTGCTGGGAAAATTGGCTAGCCATAAGTAGAAAGCTGAAACTGGATCCCTTCCTTACACCTTATACAAAAATTAATTCAAGATGGATTAGAGACTTAAATGTTAGACCTAAAACCATAAAAACCCTAGAAGAAAACCTAGGCATACCATTCAGGACACAGGCATGGGCAAGAACTTCATGTCTAAAACACCAAAAGCAATGACAACAAAGGCCAAAATTGACAAATGAGATCTAATTAAACTAAAGAGCTTCTGCATAGCAAAAGAAACTACCATCAGAGTGAACAGGCAACCTACAGAACGGAAGAAAATTTTTATAATCTACTCCTCTGACAAAGGGCTAATATCCAGAACCTATAAAGAACTCAAACAAATTTACAAGAAAAAAACAAACAACCCCATCAAAAAGTGGGCAAAGGATATGAACAGACACTTCTCAAAAGAAGACATTTATGCAGCCAACAGACACATGAAAAAATGCTCGTCATCACTGGCCATCAGAGAAATGCAAATCAAAACCACAATGAGATACCATCTCACACCAGTTAGTAGGGTGATCATTAAAAAGTCAGGAAACAACAGGTGCTGGAGAGGATGCGGAGAAATAGGAACACTTTTACACTGTTGGTGGGACTGTAAACTATTTCAACCATTGTGGAAGACAGTGTGGCAATTCCTCAAGGATCTAGAACTAGAAATACCATTTGACCCAGCCATCCCATTACTGGGTATATACCCAAAGGATTATAAATCATGCTATAAAGACACATGCACACGTATGTTTATTGTGGCACTATTCACAATAGCAAAGACTTGGAATCAACCCAAATGTCCATCAATGACAGACTGGATTAAGCAAATGTGGCACATATACACCATGGAATATTATGCAGCCATAAAAAAGGATGAGTTCATGTCCTTTATAGAGACAGGGATGCAGCTGGAAACCATCATTCTCAGCAAACTATCACAAGAACAGAAAACCAAACAGCGCATGTTCTCACTCATAGGTGGGAATTGAACAATGAGATCACCTGGACACAGGAAGGGGAACATCACACACCGTGGCCTGTTGTGGGTTTGGGGGAGAGGGAGGGATAGCATTAGGAGATATACCTAATGTAAATGATGAGTTAATGGGTGCAGCACACCAACATGGCACATGTATACATATGTAACAAACCTGCACATTGTGCACACGTACCCTAGAACATAAAGTATAATAATAAACAAAAGAAAGAAATGTCCAAAAAAAACCATAAGGAAGTGATTGACTTTTGTGTAATAACCTCGTATCCTGTGTCCCTGCTGTAACTGCTTATTAGTTCCAGGAGTTTTCTTGGTTAATTCTTTTGGATTTTCTACATAGACAATCACATGATGTGAAAATAAAGGCAATATTATTTCTTTCTTCCTAATCTGTTTACCTTTTGTTTCCTTTTCATCCCCCCACCTAAAAATAAATCAGTTTATAGTTGTAGTGGATTTGTCTTGCTTGCAACTAAAAGACCCTTAGTGAGGATACCACTCTTGATGAAATGAGAAAGAAATGCAAATTTTTTTTCAGTTCTTTCCAACTTCATAAGTTTCCTTTTCCACTCCCATGTCCCAGGTTTGATGCACAGGGATTTCACCCAGGTTAGGCTCTAGGGTCAGAACAAGCAATGCCTGGGCCCTGTGATATCAGCAGCCCATCACATCTCTGCTACAGCCTCACCCTTTTGCCCTGTGAAAGTGAAAGTCAAAATCCCTCCAAGAGAGAAAATTCCCTCAAGAGAGACAAGCCTTTTTAGTGTGGGTAGTACAATGAGGAACCGCACATTCTAAGAATTGTTCAAGAAATCATGCTTTGTGTTGTATTTAAATTATGTCATGGTGGCTTTATTTTCTTTCTACAACTTTAAGAAAGTCCAACCATAGTGTTCTCTAACAAGAGAACGTGAACAGTATGTAGAGTAGAAAATACCAAAAGGCTGATCACAGACTCATCTGAGTTTAAGTGAGAAGATTTAGTTTCTTATAATACTCATTTTCTACAGCCAATTGAACAAAAAACACATATTACAATTTTTATACAGGACTAAGCAAAATTTCATTCTCAAACTATTGAATATTAAAGGGAAGTTGTAATCATGATTATAAGAAATAGGATGTATAGATTTAAACTTGAGTAAGATCTTCATCCCTGTTGCCTAGTCACTTTGTTTATAATACTCTTTGAATACAATATACACATACTATAATGTGTAGATATGTAATAGTGAATATGTAACACTCACTAGAATGTAAAATATCTTTTAATCTTTATTTTTACTAAGCAAGAAATTTTCAACAGAGCATTTACATTCTTCAAAAATTTACATCAACAATTATTCAGTTCTTCATATGAAAGACAGTTGTAACTTATATTTCTAAAATTAAGGTTAAAGAAATATGTCTAAAATTTCTGATTTCCAGAATTATCAACACCTTAGCAGACAACATCTTAAAAGGACAGTATGGTTGTAAAACAAAAGAAAAAATACATGATTTTGTCAATAGTCTCAACCACAGATGGCAAAAGTCTGATGCGAATGCAATTCTTCTGTCTCTGGGACCATAAAAGAGGTTCTAACGCATCAGAGCAGTTTTTCTCACTAAGCCTGGATGAGGTCTCAGAAAACTTTTCAATGCAGCATTCCAGGAAGCCATTATTAGGCTGTTGATGATGGCATCCTATATACCATCTGTATCAGGCTGTGCTTTTTTGTTGTAAATTAGAATCCTCTGGCTACTTTATACAAAAGGAGAGTTATAAATGGCTACTAATAGCTCCATAAAATCATTGGGAAGGCTGAAGGTACACAATCTAGACTGAACCTCTCAAAAGAACTGGTATGCTAAGGGAGCTGTTGCCAGCAGGGCCCCCAGAAGCACCAGGCCTCTGCCATGATCAGGAAGTTGCTGGGTCCATAGCTACCCTGCCCCTGCTGGCTGTTGCCCCTATGCTTGCCAGAAGGTCCCCTCTCCCTACACAAGGCTGACAGCTCTTTGCTCACTCGCTCCTTCCAAAGGCTGACAGCTCTTTGCTCACTCACATCACTGCATCGGCTTAGCAGAGGCTAAGCCACATGAGGAGCTCGAGCTGCAAGTGAGTCTGGAGAATGAGCTTTCCCCTACTACAGGGCAGGAAGACGCACGAGAAAAGGGAATGGAACTGGGCAAGCCAATCTGTAGTTCTGCTTCACCATCAGTCCTCTCCACAAGTAAGCCCTAAAAAGAGAAGGAAACTTTGGGCCATTATAACTTGATGTAGAGTGATCAATTGTCCCAGTTTGCCTAGGACTGAGGGGTTTCCTGGAATGATTAGGAAAGCCTTGGGCAGACCAGGACAAACTGGTTACCCTAACTCAATGACAAGAACCGTCAGCATCCAACAACTAGCTCACTTGGTTCCGATTCCACTCTCACCAAGCAAATTTTGGATTGTGATTTGGCCTTCCAGGTGTGTGCCTCAAAAACCTTCAGCACAAAGTCTGGTGTATAGTAAGCGCTCAATAAATGCTTACATTTCTGTATTTTTTTTTTTTTTTTTTTGAGATGGAGTCTTGCTCTGTAGCCCAGGCTGGAGTGCAGTGGCCGGATCTCAGCTCACTGCAAGCTCCGCCTCCCGGGTTTACGCCATTCTCTGGCCTCAGCCTCCCGAGTAGCTGGGACTACAGGCACCCGCCACCTCGCCCAGCTAGTTTTTTTTTTTGTATTTCTTAGTAGAGACGGGGTTTCACCGTGTTAGCCAGGATGGTCTCGATCTCCTGACCTCGTGATCCGCCCGTCTCGGCCTCCCAAAGTGCTGGGATTACAGGCTTGAGCCACCGCGCCCGGCCACATTTCTGTATTTTTAAAAGTTTGTTTCATTTTAAAATATGTTGGCCAGTTAACTAAAATGTTTCATTTTTCTTGCTAGTTTTTCTTCCTTTTTTACACGCCAGCATATTTTCTTTTGGATGTGGGTGTACATTGTTCTGTTGAGATTTTGCTTAGTTCGTGAGGTAGTTCCCGGTGACAGGTCTTGTCTTGGTGCCTTGTGTCGTAGGCACACTCTGGACCACACCTTAGAGCGTGAAGGCTCCATTAAGGCTTTCTCCCCTCTCTGAGGCTCTAAGTGGCAGCTACTGTTCTCTCCGGATATCACCTTACTTTGATCCATTTCCATGGCAACACCCTGTGGTATGAATGAGTATCTGCCAAACCCCCTGCTCAAGCCGGCTGTGGTGAAGAGAGGAAGCCTGAGAACCGTGGTCTCCTGAAGAGGAAGGGCACCCCAGTGGTGAAGGAGACCCACGATGCCAGGGCTAGCTTCTCTTTCTTTACTGCAACTAGAAAGGCTGTGCTTCCTCCAGCAGTGGCCTCCCATCAGGCCTGCCTTTGGGTTGGGAACAGGCTGCCCCCTCTGTTCCCAACCTTCCCTCCTTCTTTCATCCCATTCATAATGGTATGTCATCTTCCCTCACAGCCTTTGCTCTTGAGTCTTTGGCCAAGAATGCCTTTCTCTTCCTTCCTCTCACTCTTGGATTCATTCCCCATCTTTCGAAGTATTGCTCAAACGCCACCTCCACCCCAAACCTGCCTTGAGTTTCCTCCTCCTGTCAAAATTGGTTCTCCGTCTTCTGGGTGCCTAAATGACTTACTGCTGCTGCTCTGACACCAATCACATTGAATCTGGTAATATAGTGACAAGTCGTCTCTCCGTATCTGTGAGGAATCAGTTCTAGACCCCTGAATACACCCAAATCCTCAGATGCTGAAGTCCCTGATATAAACTAGTGTAGTACTTGCGTATAACCTGCGCACATCCTACCATATACTTTAAATATCTCTTGATTGCTAATAATACCTAATACACATAAATGCTGTGTAAATGTCCTTATACTGTATTTTTTAAAATTTGTATTATTTTTACTGTGGTCTTTTTTTTTTTTTCAAATATTTTTGACTGAGGTTGGTTGACTCCCAGTATGCAGAAGTCGCAGATATGGAGGGCCGCATGTATTGTATATCTTCTACATTCTCCACTGAATTTTAAGCTCCCAGGATAAAGGGTATCATTCATCTTTGTATGCCCAGTGCCTACTACATTTTTTTTTAAGTGAATTGAATTAACTTCAAAAGGAAGAAACTTTTAGACTTCTTGGACAATTTTCCTCAAGTAGGCTGGACACTCTCATGAGTCAAGGAGCCTTGGCAGAGATGTCAAGGAGAAAAGACCCCTTATTGTTCCTTTCTATACCTCCCTTCAATTGCTTCCTCCTCCATCCTAAAAATGTATAAGAATACATGTTACTCTAATCAGATGGCCTTTTGGGAACAAGCTGCATGAAACTTTTCAGAATCTCTGGTTTCATAGCATAAGTTTTAAAAGATGGTCTATGTCATGCTGGTTGCTCACACATGAAATATAATGTTTAAAACATTGCTGAAAAACACGTATATTTTATAACTGGAAAGTCTGGTTTGCAATGGTTTGTGAATACGGAAAGAGCCTTGGGCTATGAGTCAGAACAACTATTAATAATGCCTTAGGAACTAACTAGCTTTGTGGCTGTTGACAAGACATTTCTCCTCCTGAGACTCTGTTCCCTTTATCATGAAATGAAGGTATGGGGCAGTGATGTCTGAGGTCTCATTGGCTCTGAAGTTCTGGGAGATTCTGATTTAATGGTTTACTTATAGGTAAAAAGAAGAGAAGCTGACTTCGGATGGTAGAGTCTTTCACCCCCTTCCCTTCTGCCAAGGCTGAAAAGCATCCAAATCTCATGGCACTAAGGTCAAAGAAAAGGTGACTTTTTTAAAACTAAGTATAATAAGGAAATATTTCTCCTCTACATCTAGATATTTCTCCAGAGGGAGCTCACCACAAAAGTTAAACAGATCACTACTTTAAAAATGGTTTTCTGTTTAAATCGGGGCTGTTCCACTAGGGCTGATTTAATCCAGAGAGAGAACAGACCTCTCTCTTGTCTCTACTCTGACTCATAAAGGCAACTCTGCTCCACTGATGTCAATCGTTCACTATTTGCATAATAAGTTATTCTAAAAGTTAAAATATCAGGCCCTTAATCACAGAAGAAAGGAAGACTTTTCAGTGAGGCCTTCCAGTGATTGTAGATTTAGAGGGCTCTTGGGACAGCCACTGGGTGGCTAAATTAGTAAGTTCACACCTCGTTACTATTGATAGGAACAGGAAGCAGGGAAATTCTGGGCAGAAGACAGCAGGTCTCTGGGGAGGTCCCCACTCTCAAGCTGAAACTCTTGATACTGCAGCCCAAAGTGAGACCTTACATCCCTGTTGCCCTGCTCAAATGTTGCCTTTTCCAAAACCACCCATAGCCCACCCTGCTCCTCATCCTGTGCCCATAAAAACCCTAGGCTTGGCCAGCAGAGAGAGGAGAAGCAGCTGGACATCAGGGACTACGATTGGAAGTTGGGGAGAAGCAGCTTGACTTCAGAGGGACAGCTTGACCGCATAGCTTCAGAGAGGAGTCTGACTGGGGATAGCCAGACTTCAGGGGAAGATTACCTTCACGCTCCATCCCCTTTTTGGCTCCCCTTCCTGCTGAGAGCCACTTTCATTGGCAACAAAGTCCCCTGCATTTACCATCTTCAACTTGTTCGTGCAACCTCATTCCTCCTGGATGCCGGACAAGAACTTCGGTGCCATGAGTGTGGGCGCAAAAGGCTATCACGCTGATGCTCCACTGAACTATTAACACTTAAGCTGTCTGCAGATGGCAAAGCTAAAAGGACACTGTAACACTCCTACTGGGGATTGAGAGGTCATAGGCACCAGATGCTGCCTTGGGACCTGCACGGAGTTTTGCTCTTGCTGGTGCCCAAAAGCACTTGCCCCAACTCCTGCACCTGCTAATCTGTGTGCTCCCCCTCCCATGAGTGAGTGGAATTCACCCCTGCCAGGGCTGAAGTGGCTGGCTAGTTCGAGTGCCCCTGCACTCCAGTTCCCACTTATTAAGGGGTCAGGGAAATATCATAGTTATTTCTGTGTCTGTTTCTCTGGGCAATGTCTAGATTTCTATCTTCTGAAGCTTAAACTCAATGCATAGGAACTTTCTTTTGTGCCTAAGTGATGAAACTAGACTCCTGGGTGTTGTAAACCAAAAATAAAATTCTAAGCCTCCCAACCATCTGAACAGACCCCTCCTCTTAGCCAAGGGCATTCCAAAGTTAACCTGAAAAACTAGTTCAGGCCATGATGGGAAGGCGGGTATCAGACCTGCCTCATTAAACCCTCCTCCCTTTTGGAATTCAGGAAAAGCCGACCAGCATTAACGTCAACATAGACCTTAAAGCTGATAAGAAACATTTACAATCTATTCTCTGCTACCCAGAAGGCTTCATCTGTATGATAAAACTATGGTCTCCACAACCTTTTATCACAACCCAGACATTTCTTTTCTATTGATCCCAGGTCTTTTGATAAACTCAATTGTCAACCAGAAAAATTTTAAATCTACCTATAACTTGGAAGCTCCACCTCTCCTCCCCACCACCCCAACTTTGAGTTGTCCTGCCTTTCTGGACTGAACCAATGTAGAGCTTCAATGTATTAGATTGATGTCTCATGTCACCATAAAATGTATAAAACCAAGCTGTGCCTTGACCACCTGGGGCACATGTTCTCAGGATCTCCTGAGGGCTGTATCACAGGACATGGTCACTCATATTTGGCTCAGAACAAATCTCTTCAAATATTTTACAGAGTTTGATGCTTTTCATCAACAAGTAGGAGGCAGAATCAGGTGGGTCAGTTGTTGGTTTGAATGCGGGACATGAGGGCTAGGAAGCAAGGAGTAGCACCTAGAGCACTGTCTTGATCAACTGGGTAGAAGGTCACCAAGACAGGAAATGCTGGTGAAGCCAGTCTGGGAGGAAGAAAGAGAAGGAAGAGAGAGGGCAGTAATGGGCTGTGTCTGACTAGAGGAGAAGAGATAAGATGCAGACACTGTCCTCTCTCTAGCCTCATAGCTTCTTCTTTCATACTCCAAAACTGTCTGCTTTGATTCCACAAAAACTGTCTCCCAAAAGTGTTCTAAGCCTTTAAAATCCCTTGAAATCTTATTGGAGCAGCACCGGAAAGCACATTGTATTGAGTTTGGGGAGAAAGTGGGGTACAACTTGGTCCTGGTCTACCAACCTGCTGTGCCAACTTGGAGCTGTCTCCTAACCTGAGTGTCAGTTTCATTTTCTGTGAAATGGGACATTTGGATACGAGGTTGTCTAGGGTAATTCTCTAATAGTTGTCCAATTTTCTAATTCCTTACTATTCAATAATCGCCTTTGTCAAAGCTGCATGGTACATGTTTTAAAAATAGAATGTTATGAATGAATGGTTACACTGCAATGTTTATTTACCTAATTTGAAGAGTTAATATAGGTTGTGGTTAAATATTTGAGCTCTAGAGCCAGATTACCTCAATTCAAATATCATCTCAGCCACTTGCTGGGTGTGTGACCATGGCAAGTTACTAAACTTCTCTGTGCCTCAGTTTCCCTATCTGCAAAATGATCATGGGATTATTATACGACAATCATATGAATTAACACAAATGAAGTACTCTATGTATTTGATTATTATTTAGAGTATTCTTTAACCTTCACTTTTTTATATGTAAAATAGGATTGCTAATAACTCATGAATAAGAATGTAGGGGAAATAAAATAAAACCACTTGTCTATTAAGAGCATGCAACACATAGCTTATCTCTCCATAAGTGCTCAATAAATGTGTGTAAAGAGACAGCCAGATGGCCACAGCTAGAACCTGACCCCCACTTCCATTTCAATTTCCAAAGAGCAAACTGAGACCTCATGTTCTTTTCATATGTATTTGCCACAGAAGAGAAATAAATCAGGTGCTGTGCTATCGTTTTCCTCCTGGTGCTTGATAAGCTTTTATTTTAAAATGATGCCAAGTTTTCCTTGTTGACTTTCCATAAAAGTCACACAACGTACTTTGGCTCAGCAGTTGCCATTCTCCACTGAGTAATTGAAGGTCTGTTTCTCCCCAGGATGGTTTTAAAGTAGAAACAGACATGCTGATGCTTTTTCTCTTGAGTCTAACATCTAGCTTCCATTTATTGAAAATGAGTTGAAGGAAAAATGAAGAAAGGATCACATAATTATGCCTTTTTCCCCATATTCTCTTACACACATTGCTCCTTGCAGACTATACATGCTTCCCCCATGAAATTCTGCGATTTATGAAAATTTAATAGCAACGCAAGCCCAAGAAAGAGTAAAAATTGATAACGTACACTTAACACAAACAAAAATGTTCTCTGGGAGAATAACACCCCACAAGGCTATTTATTCCAGGCATTTATGAGTGTGTACTTGACAAAAGAAAATATAAAGCATGAAGAGTCAGAAAACGGAGCCCTACATAGGAGCCATGGATCTTCAGCGTTGTCAACCTGACCGGAAAGAACAACAAAAGATGGTGGCAAGTCCTCCGCTTCTTGTTCCATACGCCCACCCCGCAGTCTTTCTATGATTATAACGAGGAAACTGGCAAGATCTGTATTTAAATTCACAAGAGCAGAGAAAATGCAAACTTTTCAACTGCCTCTCATTTTAGACCTAACTGTACTTTCCGCCCCCTCTGGCCTGCTGTTCTCTCTCATCTGCTATTGTAAATCATGTACATCAGAAACGTTGGTGACTCATGCAGCAGAGGCTTTAGGAAATGTGTGGCTTAATGAGGAGGAAAGAAGGTCTGATGCTGATTGCAAAAAAAAAAAAAGCACTTGATTTTTTTATATCACATCCTCCACATTCAAGTTCATTGCTTGCACAGAATTTCACGAGCCATATAATAAAAGAAGGTGATGGAGGGAACACAGTCACAGTACCGTGACAGCTTCTCTAAGATTTCTCTCATCTCGAATTTGCCTACTTGGCAGCTATCTGATTTGATTTATGTTAAGTGCCTTATAGAAAAGAAAAGTGTTGCAATTAACAATTGTAGAAACCAAGAAGAGAGGAGACTGTTAGAACAATATCCATTTCTAGGTCTCCCAAATATAGTTTTCTTTTCTTTTCCAACTTTTATTTTAGATTCAGGGGGTACGTGTGCAGGATTGTTACCTAGGTATATCGCGTGATGCTGATGTTTGGAGTATGATGATCCTGCCACCCAGGTACTGAGTGTAGTACCAACAGTTTTTCAAACCTTGCCCTGATCCCTCCCTCCCTGCTCTAGTAGTCCCCTGTGTCTATTGTTCCCATCATTATATCCATGAGTACCCAATGTTTAGCTTCTGCTTATGAGAACACGCAGTCTTTGGATTTCTGTTCCTGCATTAAATTGTTTAGGATAATGGCCTCCAGTGGCATCCATGTTGCTGCAAAGGATATGATTTCACTCTTTTTTATGTCTATGTAGCATTTCATGGTGTATATGTACCACATTTTCTTTATTCTATCCACCACTGATAGGCGTCTAGGTGGCTCCATATATCTTTGCCATTGTGAATAGTGCTGTGATGAACATGTAAGTGTATGTGTCTTTCTGGCGGAACAAGTTGTTTTCTTTTCAGTACAGAGTAATGGGATTGCCAAGTGGAATGGCAGCTCTGTTTTAAGTTTTTGAGAAATCTCCAAACTGCTTTCTACAGTAGCTGAACTAGTTTACATTTGCACCAATGGTGTATAAGTGTTCCCTTTTCTCCACAGCCTCATCCACAACTGTTGTTTTTTGACTTTTTAGTAACAGCCACACTGACTGGTGTGAGATGGTTTCTCATTGTGGTTTGGATTTGCATTTCTCTAATAATTAGTGATGTGGAGCATTTTTTCATGTTTGTTGGCCACTTGTGTCTGTTCATGTCTTTTGCCCATTTTTAACAGGGTTGTTATTTTTTAATGGGGTTATTGTTATTATTATCATTTGCGTGTTCAATTGTTTAAGTTCCTCATAGATTCTGGATATTAGACCTTTGTTGGATATATAGTTGCAAATATTTTCTCCTATTTTGTAGGTTGTCTGTTTACTCTGTTGATAGTTTCTTCTGCCATGCAGAAGCTCTTAAGTTTAATTAGGTCCCCCTTGTCATTTTTTGTTTTTGTTGTGCTTGCTTTTGAGGACTTAGCCATAAATTCTTTTCCAAAGTCGGTATCCAGAATGCGCCTCCTAGGCTTTCTTCTAGGATTCTTATAGTTTGAGGTTTTTCATTTAAATCTTTAATCCATCTTAATTTTTGTATACGGTGAAATGGAGGGGTCCAAGTTCATCATTGTGCATATGGCTAGCCAGCTATCCCCACACCATTTACTGAATTTTCTCCATTGCTTATTATTGTTGACTTTGTTGAAAATTAGATGGCTGTAGTTACGCAGCTTTATTTCTGAGTTCTCTATTCTGTTCCATTGGTCTATGTGTCTGTTTTTGTACCAGTACCAAGCTATTTTGGTACTGTAGCCTTATAATATAGTTTGAAGTCAGATAATGCGATGCCTCTGGATTTTTTCTTTTTGCTTAGGATTGCTTTGGCTATCTAGGCTCTTTTTTGGTTCCATATGAATTTTAGCATAGTTTTTCTCCAATTCTGTAAACAATGACGTTGGTAGTTTGATAGGAATTGTGTTGTATCTGTAGATTGCTTTGGGCAATATGGCCATTTTAATGATACTGATTCTTCTAATTCATGGGCATGGAATGTTTTCCATTTGTTTGTGTCATCTGCGATTCCTTTTGGCAGGGTTTTATAGTTCTCCCTGTAGAGATCTTTCACCTTCTTGGTTACATGTATTCCTAGGCATTTTATTTTTGTGTGCGTAACTATTGTAAATGGGATTGCATTCTTGATTTGGCTCTCAGCTTGAACGTTGTCGGTGTATAGAAATTCTACCAATTTTTATACATTGATTTGGTATCCTTAAACCTTGCTAAAATCATTTATCTGTTCTAATAGCCTTTTGCAGAGTCCTTAGGGTTTTCTAAGTATAGAATCACATCACCAGCAAAGAGACATGGCTTGACCTCTTTTCCTATTTAGATGCCTTTTTTTCCTCTTGCCTGATTGGTCTGGCTAGCCCTTCCAGTACTATGCTGAATAGCAGTGATGAGAGTGGGCATCTTTGTCTTATTCTAGTTCTCAAGGGGACTGAGTAAAGGTTTTGCCTGTTCAGAATGATGTTGTCTGTGAGTTTGTCATAGATGGCTCTTATTATTTTAAGCCATGTTCCTTCAGTGCCTAGTTTCTTGAGGGTTTTTTAAAATCATGAAGAGATGTTGTATTTTATCAAAAGCTTTTTCCATGTCTATTGAGATGATCAAATGGTTTTTGTTTTTAATTGTTTTTGTGATGTTATATATAGATTTGCATATGTTGACCTTGCATCCCAGGAATGAAGCCTGCTTGATCATGGTGAATTAACTCTTTCTGATGTGCTGTTGAATCTGGTTTGCTAGGTTTGTTTGTTTTTTTTTTTTTTTTTTTTTTGTTTTTTTGTTTGAGACAGGGTTTCACTCTGTTACCCCCGCTGGAGTGCACTAATGCAATCATGGCTCACTGCAGCCTTGAACTCCTGGGCTCAAGTGATCCTCCCACCTTAGCCTCCTGAGTAGCTGGGACTACAGGCATATGCCACTATGCCTGGCTAATTTTTGTTTTTGTGTTTTTTTGTAGAGATGGGGTTTCGCCATGTTGCCCAGGCTAGTCTTGAACTCGTGAGCTCATGCAATGCACCTGCGTCGGCCTCCCAGAGTTCTGGGATTATAGGTATTAGCCGCTGTGCCCAGCCAGTTTGCT
This sequence comes from Macaca thibetana thibetana, assembly GCF_024542745.1. Classification (NCBI taxonomy): domain Eukaryota; kingdom Metazoa; phylum Chordata; class Mammalia; order Primates; family Cercopithecidae; genus Macaca; species Macaca thibetana. The sequence goes on along the minus strand of NC_065581.1, from coordinate 25,054,645 downwards.
AGTAGTATTTTATCAAGGATTTTTGCATCTATGTTCATTCAGGGTATTGGCCAATAGTGTTCTTTCTTCGTTGTGTCTTGGCCAGGTTTTTGTACCAAGCTGATGCTGACTTCACAGAATGAGCTGGTGATATGGTTTGGCTGTGTCCTCATGTGTCAAGGGTGGGGCCAGGTGGAGATAATTGAATCATGGGGACAGTTTCCCCCATACTGTTCTCATGGTAGTGAGTAAGTCTCATGAGATCTGATGGTTTTATAAATGGGAGTTCCCCTGCACAAACCCTCTTGCCTCCCCTCATGTAACATGTGCCTTTGCTTCTCCTTTGCTTTCCGCCATGATTGTGAGGCATCCCCAGCCATGTGGAACTGTGAGACCATTACATCTCTTTTTCTTTACACATTACCCAGTCTCGGGCATGACTTTATTAGCAGCATAAGAACTGACAAATACAGCTAGGGAGGAGTCCCTTCTCCTCTATTTTTTGGAATAGTTTCAGTAGAATAGGTACCAGCTCTTCTTTGTACTCCTGGTAGAATTCAGCTGTGAATCCATCTAGCCTGGAGTTTTCTTGGTTGATAGTTTTATTTTAATACAGCATATCAATTTCAGAAGTTGATATTGGTCTGTTTAGTGTTTCAATTTCTTCCTGATTCAATCTTAAGAGACTGTGTGTCTCTAGGAATTTTTCCATTTCTTCTGGATTTTCTAGTTTGTGTGCATAGATGTAGTCATAATAGTTTCTGATGATCTTTTGTATTTCTCTGGGATTAGTTGTAGTGTCACCTTTGTTGTTTCTGATTGTGCTTATTTGTATCTTCTCTCTTTTTTTTTCTTTGTCAATCTAGCTAGTGGTCTATCAATCTTGTTTATCCTTTCAAAAATCCAACATTTGCTTTCACTGATTCTTTGAATGGATTTTTGGGTCTCAATTTCATTCAGTACTGCTCTCATTTTAGTTCTTTCTTTTCTTCTACTAGCTTTGGAATTAGTTTGATCTTGTTTCTCTAGTTCCTTTAGGTGTAATATTAGATTGTTAATTTGAGATCTTTCTAACTTTTTGAGTTAGGCATCTAGTGCTATAAGCTTTCCTTTTAACACTGCTCTTGCTGCACCCCATATATTTTGGTATGTTGTGTCTCTGTTTTCATTTATTTCAAATACTTTTTTAAGTTCTTCCTTGATTTTGTTGTTTGCCCAAAAGTCATTCAGGAGCAAGTTGTGTAATTTCCAAATGTGGTTTTAAGAGATCTTTTTGGTATTGATTTCTATTTTTATTCCACTGTGGTCTGAGAGTATGGTGGGTATAATTTTGATTTTTTAAAAAAATTTATTGAGACTTGCTTTATGGCCAAGCGTATGGTTGATTTTGAAATATGTTCTGTGTGCAGATGAGAAGAATGTGTATTCTGTCATTGATCAGTGGAGGATTCTGTAGATGTCTATTAGGGCCAATTGGTCAAGTATCAAGTTTAAATCCAGAATTTCTTTATTAGTTTTCTGCCTCAGTGATCTGTCTAATGCTGTCAGTGTGTTGTTGAAGTCCCCAACTATTATTGTGTGGTTGTATGAGTCTTTTCATTGGTCTAGAAGTACATTGTACATTTTTATAAATCTAGATGCTCCGATGTTGGGTGTGTATATATTTAGTAAAGTCTTCTTGTTGTATTGAATTCTTTATCATTGTGTAGTGCCCTTCTTTGTCTTTTTTATTGTTGTTGGTTTAAAGTTTGTTTTATCTGATATAAGAAGAGTGATTGCTTTTTTTCCTAGTTTTCCATTTGTGTAGTAGATCTTTCTCCAACCCTTTACTTTGCACCTATGGGTGTTACGATGTGTGAAATGGGTCTCTTGAAGACAGCAGACAGATGGGTTTTTTTTTTTTAATCCAATTTGCCACTCTATGCCTTTTAAGTGGGGTGCTTAGGCCATTTACATTCAAAGTTAATATTGACATGTGAGGTTTTGACCCTACGGTGAAGTTGATACCTGGTTGCTTTGTAGCTTCTGTTGTGTGATTGCTTTATTGAGTCTGTTGGCTATGTACTTAACTCTGTTTTTGTGGTAGCAGGTATTGCTCTTTTGTTTCCATATTTAGAACTCCCTTAACGATTTCTTGTAAGCTGTTCTAGTGGTTAAAAAATAAAAATAAAAAATAAAATCCCTTAGCACTTGTTTGTCTGGAAAAGATTGTATTTCCCTTTTCTTATGAAGCTTAGTTTGATGAGATATGAAATTCTTGGTTGGAATTTCTTTTCTGTCAGAATACTGAATACAGGCCCCCAATCTCTCTTGGTTTATAATGTTTCTTCTAAGAAATCTATTGTTAGCCTGATGGGGTTCCTTTAGTATTTTTTTCTCTAATTTTCTTCAAGATTTTTTCTTTATCATTGACCTTGGACAGCCTGGTGACTGTATTCCTAGGTGATGTTCATTTTGTATAGTATCTCACAGGTGTTCTCTGGATTTTTTTTTGAATCTGGATGTCTATCTCTCTAGCAAGATTAGGGAAATTTTCTTGAATTATTCCACCAAATATATTTTCCAGGTTGTTTATTTTTTCTCCTTCTCTCCCAGGAATGCCAATAATTCATAAATTTGGTTGCTTTACATAATCACATATTTTTTGAAGACTTTCTTCCTTTTTTAAACTTCTTTTTTCTTAATTTTTGTCTGACTGTGTTAGTTCAAAAGACCAGTCTTTAAGCTCTGAAATTCTTTCTTCTGCTTGGTCCAGTCTACCAAATGTAGTTTTCTTATGCTGCATTTGCCATTCTAGGGAATGGTGTTCAGTGTCAATAGTCAAGAAAACCTCACTGGCTACCTTACATAGATTTTGTCTTAATTTTGGTCTCCACCTTTCCCCCCTAATTCAGAAAATGAGTCTTGGGGAGCTGGCACATCATGAGAGATCAGGAACCATGAGCAATTATCTAGACCAGGAATGTCCCACATGACCTGCAATTGCCAGTTAATGTAATGGCTGAGTGGTGGTCTCTCAGGTGAACAAACATATTCTGCAAATAGTTTTATATAATACAAAGGGCCTTTACAAGCTAGAAAAGGCAAGGAACAGATCCTCCCCCAGAGCCTCCAGAAGGAATGCAGCTCTACCTACACCTTGATTTTCACCCTATGAGACCCATTTCAGACTTTGACCCCAGAACTGAAAGACGATTTTATCTGCGTTGTTTTAAAGCCTTAGGGTAAAACACTCTCTTTTCTGCTCTGGAATGCCACTTTACCAGACATAGTGACAGAAGAGGAGCCTGAGGTCTTGGGTGCCAGTCCAGTATCCTACTAACTTCTAAAGAGTTACTTGATCTCATTTTCTCTTGACGACTCTGAAATCTGTAGGTCATTCCCATTTTAAGTGAAGAAAACAAGTCACCAAGACTAAGAGATGTGCCTAAAGCACTCATCTGGTCAGCTGCAATTACAAGCCTCTTGACTCCCATCTCTTGGTAGTTTCCCCCAGTCCCTCTGCTTGTGGCATCATGAGAGACACAAAAGATAAATGACAGAGTTTCCGCCATCAGCAAGTTTATGGGTTATCTTGGGCTAAATTTGGGTGTCACTTTTTTCAGTTCCATCCTCAGGGCAAGACTACTCCTGAGGCCTTGATCAATAACTGTTTATTCTCTGGAGCAATCTGACATTGCACAGAGGAGAAGCTTGGAACAAAGTAAGCAATCAGCGTACTGAGCTTCCTCCGCCAGGGGCAGCTTTAGAACATCTGTGTAAGAGAAGCTTCAGCCACATATTTGGAAGAGGCTGTAGCACCTAAGGGTGGTATTATAGCCAACATAATGTATTTAGTTAGAGTGTATTTTTACTTGGGGAATTTTGAGGAGGAGCTGATGGAGATTTGGGGGGTTGACTAAAACTGCCCCAAACCACCCCTTGAAGTACCACTTCCCCATGTAAACCCCTGTATGTTGCAGCTCAGAAAGAGGAATATACAGTTCTTGCCACCAAGAAGCTTACTCACTATTTGAATGTGGTCAATTTTTTTTTTCTTTTCTCTTTTTTCTTTAGACAGGGTCTTACTCTGTTGCCCAGGCTGGAAAGCTATAGTGCAATCATAGCTCACTGCAACCTTGAACTCTTCTCTCAGGCAATCTCAGCCTCTTGAGTAACTGGGACTACAGGCACACACCACCAATACCAACTAATCTTAAAATTTTTTGTAGAGATAGGGGCCTGCTGTATTGCCCTGGCTTCAAGCGATCCTCCCACCTCAGCCTCCCAAAGCGCTGGGATTACAGGTGTGAGCTACCTCATCCAGCCTGGATGTGTGGTTTAAAAGAATCCAGAGAACAAACAAAAGGCCTAACAAATTTGGGCAGTGCAGACATGGGCCACCTGCAGGTGAGAGCAATAGGTGCCTGGAGGACAGCCCATGTCTATGGCTTCAGGAAAGTCTCATGGGAAAAATGAGGCTTTGAAGTATGAATGAGTAGGTGAGGGGCAAGTGTGATCGTAGGTGGAGAAAAAGAATGGGTGAGAAAATTCAAATAGACATATTTGAAGACAGTTCACTGGGCAGATTAACTGGTGAAAAGGAAAGTATGATATCACTTATGTTGGTTATCACTGGATCATTCTTTCAGTCAACAAATATTTATTGCTCACCTACCAAGTGCCAGGCACTATATTAGATACTAGGGACCCAGCAGTAAATAAATCATGCGCCCTAAAAGGTAAGGAGTGTTGCTCTGATTCAGCTCCGGCAGCAAAGCTCGGCTCTTCATTTCTGCCTACAGAGAGGGATTCCCATTTCAGGCCATTCCTGCGTGCAGTCAGACACACCTGCCCTCCCCCTGCCATTGCACAGCTCCTCTGACGCGAGGGCAGACACAGGAGACCGGTGATCGTCTCTGCTTGAATAAATTACCGCCCCATCATCTTCATGCATAAAACATGGCACAGGAGGCTAGGGCAGCCCAGCACAGCAGCTGCCTTCGGGCCAGTCGGGAGTTAAGGGAAGGAAAGGCAAGACAAGTTACAAGATAAAAGAAGTGAACGGAAGCCTCAAATACTTTTTTTTTTTTTTTTAAGAAAAGAAAAAAAGAGGGGGTGTTATGTTTTCTTTTTCAATTTTTTACGTCTGGACTTAACTTCCGTGATCGCTGCAAGACCCTTTTGTTCCCTTGCCATGAGCAGGTTTTAGGCCGCTCTCTTGGGACCATGGTGTTACCTTCGCGATTACACTGGATCAGAAACAGGCCATGGAGGGACAGGATCCGGAGGCGTCAGCTCAACCGTGAGTGTCCCGATGGGTTGTTACCTACTCTCTGCCTTTGTTTTCCACACTTTCCCGCAACACACTCATTTCTTGCCCTCTGCAAATCTTCTCCAATCTCACCCCTTTCCTCCTCTCTTCCACCTTCCTGTGCTCCCTTTTCCAATGGACTTTGGTATTTTTTACCTACTCTCTCTCTTCCTATTTCCTTCCCAGCACTATCCTAATTAGAGGTAACTAGATACATTTTGTTTCAAGTGGTGAGCAAGACAGGGCCACAGGGCCTCTTTTCTTTATTTCTCCAACTACATGGAAAATACAAATAAATATTTACATTGATCGAGGAGTCATGTGAATTGGAATTTTTGTTTATTACAGTAGGGAAAAAAATGGAACATCTGAATCAAACAGGTTATCAGCAGTGTAGCTAGATAAGGTGAAATTCAAGGATCAGTGAGTCATATTTCCTTCAAACGACCCAATTGTATGCTTCTTAAATTATCAAACTCACAACTGTGTAGACAGGAACTCTAACCAAAAGGGAGTTTTTAGCATTGGAGTAATCTGAGAATGAAAAAGCCTTTCAAATGTATGCCAAAACCATTTCTCATAAACAAGTAACAAATTCGTGTGTGTCTGTTCTTAGAGATGTTTATTTATCTCAGATGTCAGCAAATTCAAATGGGTGGAGGGGCTGGGCTGCTGAGAAGACTGAGTGAAAGGTATCTGTTTTCAGGGGTAACGAATAGTTCACTTTCTTCCTGTCTCTGTTGTGAGAAAAATGATAGTGAAACCACGATGATAAATAACAACTGACATTTGGCCTCAGTATGAGGTAGCAATAGGGAGTGGTAGAGAGTACAGCAAGTGGGAAAATATGTGTCCCATCATAGTGGGACACCCACCATTCAATGCCATCAGATTGTTTCCATGGGGAATGGGGTACAGGTTGGTAGATTTTCCAATTTTTCAAAAAAAGTGGGTGGATGCGGTAGCTCACGCCTGTAATCCCAGTACTTAGGGAGGCCAAGGCAGGCGGATCACAAGGTCAAGAGATCAAGACCATCCTAGCCAATATGGTGGAACCCTGTCTCTACTAAAAATACAAAAATTAGCCAGGCGTGGTGGTGGACACCTGTAATCCCAGCTACTGGGGAGGCTGAGGCAGGAGAATCGCTTGAACCCGGGAGGCGGAGGTTGCGGTGAGCCGAGATCACGCCATTGCATTCCAGCCTGGGTAACAAGAGTGAAACTCTGTCTCAAAAAAAAAAAAAAAAAAAAAAAAAAAAAAAGCAAGAAATACTAATTTCTATGTGAAAGCTCTCAAGTTTAAATGTTGGCAGTTTATTCTTTGAATTTTAAATATATAACATCAATGTTCTGAGGCAACGTGTGACAACTGTGGATCACCAGTAGCCAAGCCCTGGTTTATGTGCTAGGTGTTGTTCTCATTAGAAGTCCATCACATAGGCCGGGCGCAGTCACTCACGCCTGTAATTCCAGCACTTTGGGAGGCTGAGGGGGGCAGATGACCTGAGGTCAGGAGTTCAAGAGCAGCCTGGCCAACGTGGTAAAACCCCATCTCTACTAAAAATACAAAAATTAGCCGGGCGTGGTGGTGGACACGTGTAATCCCAACTACTCGAGAGGCTGAGGCTGGAGAATCGCTTGAACCCAAGAGGCAGAGATTGCAGTAAGCAGAGATCGTGCCATTGTACTCCAGCCTGGGCGACAAGAGCAAAACTCCATCTGAAAAATAAAATAAAATAAAATAGAAGTTCGTCACACAGTGTTCTTTAAGCCTAGTTACACGTTGGCAACTCTTCCTTATGTGTTACAAACCCCTGGTATAGACAGTTAAATTAAGATGAATGAGTGGCTTAGGAACATGTATCCAACATAGTCACAGTCTACTAGTTTTGGAGGCAAGCTGGGCTGGTTGGTTTCCAAATGACAATTCAAAGACAAGGAAATAATTTACATCAAGCAAAATACTTCCTTTTCTTTGATATAATTAAAGAAGCCATCAGTTTTCTCTGGGCCTTTACTTTCTTGATCATGTTTCTTTTACTTGCGCGTACCTTAAACTCCAGTTTTTGTGAAACTTCATTCTATATCTATAGGAAAATAGTTGTGATCTTACAGTTTTAATACAATATCTCCATTATGGAATCCGTCACTGAGAAAAGCTGGATTATTGATCTACATGGTTTCACTAGTATGGATGGGAAGTTGGTCTATACTCTTAAGAATTATGAGAAAAGCCTGCTTTACTACAGACATTTCACTTAAATTTTGAGACTAACATCTGACTATTGTGCTGATTTCTGCATGGTTTTAATATGAAATGATATATTAATAGATGTTGAATGTAAGCTCAACATTAAGCAGGCTGGTCCTGAACCTCTTTGGCATAGTGTCTAAGGAGGGAATTCTGATATTCTTCCAGGATGGTCAAGAACCCTGCTGCATGAGAGTCAGTGTGAGTTAGAAATAGGAACAGGATCAAGTGACATTTTTGGAGGGTTGCGTTTTTAACTCACAAAAGACCTGTACATGTTTGCAGGCAGCAAATTAAAGAAAGTGGAAAGGGAGAAAGAGTGAAGACACCTGTGAGGGAAGGCAGCCTATCACTGCAAATGTCAGCCTGCAAGGGTGGCCCTCAGCAATATTTTGCAACTGCTAAAATCTGCTTTGCTAACGTTTCCTTTCTTCTTTCTCTGAAGCTTTTCTCATAGGTCAGCCTTTCCTCCAACTTGGAGACTCAAGTTATATAATCCTTTGGGGTTATTCTGTCCTTAAGAAAAATAAGTTAGTAAACCCCTTTCATTTAAATACACAGAGGGACCTTGAATTGCGATAGGAGGGACATGTGCTACCACTCTCCATTTTCATGCTTATGCAGACATTGCTAATCAACCACAGCTTTCTCTTTATCCCCCAAGGAGACCAGGCCCTGCCTTGGAATCTTTTCTAATATAGTGTCTTAAGGTGCCATGTCTAATCAATTAGAATTGTCTCACTGCTTGAAATTTATATTTGTTTTCTAGTGCTTTGTAACAAATTACCACAAGTTTATCGCCTTAAAACAACATACATTTTTTATCTCATAGTTTCCATGGGCATGAATTAGCTGGATTCTTTGCTCAGGGTCTCCCAAGGCTGCAATCAAGGTGTCCTCTGGGGCTGCAATCTCATCTGAGGCTCAGGGTCTTCTTCCAAGCTGAATGGACAGAATTTAGTTTCTTGCAGTTGTAGGCCTGAGGCCTTCAGCAACTAAAGGCCACCCATTGTTCCCTGCCACATGACCCTCTCCAGAACATGGTAGTTTGCTTCCTCAAGGCCAACAAGGGTCTTTTGCTGCTTATAGACTCTTCTTTAAAGGGCTCACCTAATTAGGTCAGGCCCACCCAGGATAATCTCTTTTGATTAGTTAAAAATGGACTGATCAAGGACTTTAATTACATTTGCAAAATCCCTCATTTTGGCCATATAACATAATCTAATCACAGAAGTAAAATCTCATCATATTTATACCCAAGGTGCAAGAATTATACACGGCTTATATGCCAGTGGGCAAGAATCATGGGGCCATCTTCGAATTCTGCTTACTACAAAACCTAATTGTCATCTTTGCAATAGAACTTCGATTTTGAGCTACTGGAAAGCTTTAAGTTTTTTTGTTTGCTCATTTGTTTTTGTTTTACTTTTTATTATGAAAATTTTAAAACATTCAGTAAAGTTGAGAAAATAGTATAATGAATCTTATGTATCTATCACCTAAATTTAACAATTATTAACATTTTGCCATATTTGCTTCATCCAATTTCCTATTGAAACATTTAAAAATAAATCAGACATTATGACATCTCCACACTAAATATTTTAGTAAGAGCATCTCTAAAATATAAGGACATTTTTCTATATAACTGTGTAATAAAATTAACAATGATCCCCACATATTATTTAATACCCAGACTATATTCAAATATCCCCAGGTAAGAACCAATCCTTAATATGCTCTGCATGCCTATAACCCTTAGCAAAATACCTGGCACCTCATCTACTCAATAACCGTCTGGGTTCCATCAAAATTAAACTCATATTAAAGCGATGGATCCCAAAGTCCATCTTCCCTAAACCTTCCTCACTTCTTCCTTTCACCCCCAGAATCTGTAATTAAATATTTAGATTATTTTCTTTTTTAGTCCATAGCAATATAGTGAAAAAAATATAATAATCAAATCAAGGTATGAGAACAGTAATATGTTACCTGTCTTAGGGATATTTGAATTTTAAAAGAGGCCAAAGGTCACTGCAAAGACACACATGTGTGACACTGAGCAGACATTCGGGAGAAGGACCTATCTGGTGTCCTGTAAACCCTGTCAAACTGCTTACCTGTGACCTGCCCAGGTAAAGAGGAGTACAGACAGAGCAACAGCTCCGTGGGTACCTGGGCCTTCCACATGATGACAGCAGGGTCAGGGCAGGGCATGGGAATGAGGGGCGGTACAGATAACTGAGTGCCCTGAGAGCCTTTCTTTCCTTTAGTCTGCCACAGTTGGGGTGGGGGATTAAAGGAAAGAAACCCTAAATAGTATATAAGCTTTGACAACCGGGAGATTTGGCTTCAAATCCTGTTTCTATAACTTCTTAGCTGTTGGCCTGTGGGCAATTTATTCCACCTCCCTGAGTGCCCACTTCCTCAACCTTAAAATGGTTATTACAACAATACGAAACCTCCCAGTGTCATTGAGGGGGATTAAAAGACATAAAATGTCAAATGCCTAGCACAGTTCCTGGCAATGTAGCTATTGGGAGCTGAGGGCCTAAAATTGGTAATAGTGGCATTTGAGGCAGTATGAAGGGCTTACCATTGCCACCTGCACATTTTTTCACAAAATAATTGGAGAAATGTCATACTGGAGAAGGTATCCCCATCTTCCTCAGCGATGCACCCCACCCTCACATTCAGCTGGCTTGCACCACACCACACAGGAGGCAACACAGATACACTAGGGAAAAACCAATCTTGGCCCCTAGGGGTGTGACTCCTGTTCTTCTGGGAAAATGGAGTGTTTGCCCCTACAGAGGATCTCCAGACTGTTTTCAGTACAAGTAAATGCAACCAGATGACAGAGCCCATTTGGAACTTACTGTTTCACCTCTTTAAAAAGTTGAACTCTGGCCTGGTGTGGTGGCTTACACCTGTAATCCCAATGCTTTGGGAGGCTGAGGTGGGAGGATCACTCAAGGCCAGGAATTAGAGACCAGCCTGGCAACATAGCAAGATCCTGTCTCTATAAACAATTTTTTCTTTTTAAGTTAGTAGGCATGGTGGTGTGTGCTTATAATCCCAGCTACTCAGGAGGCTGAGGCAGGAGGATTGATTGAACTCAGGAGTTGGAGGTTACACTGAGCTATTACTTTGCCTCTGCACTCCAGCCTAGGTGACACAGCAAATGGTGTCTCAAAAAAAACCAAAACAAACAAACAAACAAAACAACAGTTGAACTCTGTTAAGTAGAGCTTTGATGGAGGCGACCGCTGGGTAGCACTTTTTGTGGACTCCAATGAAAGGAATGGAAATGAGTTTTCTCTGTCCCACTGAAAAGACAACAGTGACAAAGCTGATATGCACTTGAGAGTAGGGAATCTGCTGTCTCAGAGATACCACTGGCGACTTCCTCCCAGTGTCAATGTGACTTAATTGTCTTGTTCTGCTTCGTGAGCCGTTCTCCTCAGTGTGATGGCATTCTTAATTGTGACTGGGCAAGGGGACCTGGTCAGGCAGCAGTCTGAATCCCACAGACCATGCCCTGGACTGTGGTTGGGGCTGTGGGACTTCGAAGGAGGGCTTTCCTGTCTGCCACCAACCTGGGTTGACAATTCTACACAGGGAGGTAAGAACCCAGCTGGCTATTTCTCACTGCATGTGCAGCTCTGGAAGGCACTCTGATTCATAGAAAGAGTCTTAGATTTTCTTCTAAATACCACTGTCTTCAGATGAGAACCTGAAGCCAAGATCTAAGGGAGACAGAGGGGCTTGGGATAGGAAGAATATGTGGGCACCTTTCCCAGAGTCCTCCATCTGCACAAGGCTACCCACTCTGCAGATGGCCCCTGCTTGCAGAGAGATCCAGCGTCAATTTACAGAGTATCCCAGCTTCCTATCGGCTTTCTGTCCTGGCTTACCTGTTATCTGGCAAGGGTCAGGCCTTGACAACACTCATGTTTCTCCCCTGGTCTCCTCCCCTCTGGGATTTTGTACCAGCATGGGGAGGCACTGTGGTTGCAGATTGAGCTTTTCAACGTGGATACAAACACCCAAGTGTCCCAGACCACAGCAGAAACCGTGTTGCTGCCTTTCCCAACCTGCTGATTTGGTCTCTTGCTGCTGTTCTGACCATCAGAATCGCTACTGACTGACAAATCCCTTGTGCTGCGATTTTAGGCTTCAGGCTGGGCTTCTCTGCTCTGAAGTGGAGAAGAATATACCAGGCAAATTCCTCTCTTGGTTTCTATTTCCTTTAAGCTACAAGCTTAAAGATTTGAGAGGAGGTCAGTGAGGGGCTTACCCCAAGTACAAAAAAGAAAGAAACCTTTTAGAACGTTCTGTATAATTCATAGGTCACATATTTTCCTGGGTTTCAGTCTAGACAACTGCTAAATTTATCCATTAACAGCCTCATCCCAGACAACAGGCGGCTGGGCCCCACAAGGCCTGGGTTTCTCCCCAGTTCCGAATCTTGTTTACCAACAGCTCTGCCAATTACAGAGAATGCTACTGCATTTTGTTTTAGGGACCCTAGTGTTTATACTGGCATAAAATTATTTATATACCTTCAAACATGTTGTTACCTATTTTCTCATCATTCAGAAGAATACTTGCTTCTGTAGAAGGCTTACCCTCCTCCTTCCTGCCTGAATGATTAAATCCATGGGTACAATTGCCAAATGTCCAATTCCAGTTTATACTGTCAAGGAAGAAAAATGATGGGAAACTGGAGAATGGAAGGTACTTTGAATAATTCAAGGAGGTCCGTTGGTTGAGAAAGTGTTTTCTTTGTATGTACATGATCTGGACAGATATTTTAGCTGTCTCCAGCCAAGGATGGACAAAAGAGAGGGTGTGGAGGGAAAAGGAAAGGAGAGGAAGCAGCAGCAAATACAAAGACAGCTAATAAACATAAAAAAGAAAATGAAACCAACAGAGGGATTAGAGAACTCGGAACCTCGAAGGATTCTGAAGTCTGTAATTCTCAGGTTGTTTGTTTGATGAGGGATCTAAAGAGCCCCAAAAGTTAATCGCTAGAATGATAACTTGGTCTCTGGTTGGTAGCAGAAAATTACCAGAATAGCAAATTTTCTCAGAAGCATTAAGCTAGTGTATCAAGTTGGGGGTAAGGAGGATCTTAGGGAATGGAAAGCATCTTGAAATATGTTAGCCTAGATCCAACCCACTATGTGAGTACCAGTTTTTCCTCTGAAATAGCAAGATCCAAGAAATGGTTTCATTGTGTAAGAACATGTTAATTATATACACACACCTTACCCCCTCCTACCCTCCCTACACAGTTGTCAAAACTGTAAACTTGGGCAATAGCACTGAAAAATATGTCTTGATTTTGTTTTCATCTGATACAAACCTAATATACCCATGTTGTATAAAAATCAAACAATATAGAAACATACAACAGAGAGAAAGTCATCTAGAATTCCCAGCCCTCACCCCATGCAGCATAGCACTCCCATTTCTTTTGTAAAATATGCTAAATATATATACATATAACCTTTTTGTATAGTTTTTGTTTTAAAATGTTATCAATTCTCTATACATTCAAAAATAAAATTAAATAAACAAGTATGAGAAAAAATGCAAATTGAATGCAAACAGAAACCAATGAACTATATTTCAAATGAATAGCACAACTACATGGAAGAAAATGAAAAGAATTAATCCAAGTAACATTTGAACACAATACTTTGGCTAAATATCCTCAGTCAAAAAGCAAAAAAAAAAAAAATAATAAAAATAACCTTAAACTCTGTTTAGCAGATTTGTTTTTTGTAGACCACAGTTATAACAATTCTAAAACTATTTTGTGTATTGCAGAACTAAGCAAACAAGTACCTACATGATGTGTTGGGAGCCAGAGTTCTCACTGTGGGAGAAGGCAGATACAAATATAAAATGAGTGAAGACAAAAAAGAATCCGATTTGTTGCCCTGGAATTAGAATAATCTAAATAGACAGACAGACACAGATATTTCCTAGCTCTGTCCACTAAAAGGATCTAGAAGCAGTAACACCCAATAGCAATGAGCGACCTAGTACCCAGATCTTGGTTTTTGAATATCAGTCACACCAAAAGGAATGAGGGCTCATTGGAAAAATTCTGATCCCAGGGCTGCAGCAGTTAAATTACAAGATTAAGCTGAAACACCTTGTGCCAGAAAATAAAGAAGTGCTAAAAAAAAAAAAAAAAAAAAAAAAAAAAAAAAGGAAATCTGTCAAAATGATTGGGGAGCTGCCTTGGAGGGGCTTCTACTGGCAAAACTGGGACAACGTGAGCATCAAAATAAACAATGATGTTAATAGATTATAGCCCATTAAGTTAAATATCCATTTTTAAACATTAAAAATAAGAGCTAAAACATAAAACTTTTTTTTTGAGATGGGGTCTCATTGTGTCACCCAGGCATGTGGCGCCATCGCAGCTCACTGGAGCCTCACTGCAGCCTCACTGCAGCCTCGAACCTCTGGGCTCAAGCCGTCTTCCCACCTCAGCCTCCCAAGTAGCTGGGACCACAGGAATGTGCCACCATGCCCAGCTAATTTTTTGTAGAGACAGAGTCTTGCTCTGTTGCCCAGGCAGGTCTTGAACTTGTGGGCTCAAGCAATTTTCCCATCTTGGCCTCCCAAAGTGCTGAGCTAAATATATTTTTTAATGGGATCAGAATAATACCATGTTCTACAACTTACTGTTTCATTTCACAACATAACTTGGGTACCTTTTTATGTCAATAGAAATAAATTTCTTCAGACAGGATCCATATACCCAAATCCAAATGAAAGCTTGTAGAGTTTGAGACACTTTAAATGTATCTAATCTGATTCACTTAAATATTAAAAAATGATTATAATTGTAAAGTGGATTGTATTGGTTGGGAATTGAACTATCCATGTACTTACTTATGGAGGCTGGACATCTGTGACTCTCCAGTCACGCTGTGCTGCTCTTTCTGTTTCCAGCTGGAAACTGGGCTATTTTAAAGGTCACGGTAATCGGGAGAAGGTATGCATATCTATTTTCAAAAACCTATGCCTCACACACTCTTTGAAGGGGAGATCTTTTCATCCTCCACCAAACAGAGAGTGATTTGGAAACAAGACCATTTCCAATCCCATCAAGGGTTGGCTCTAGGGGTGCCTGGTTTCTGAGGCATCAGAGAGGTTCTTGTGTTTGGGAGCAGGTGGCTTAGTTCTTACCTCCATTGCAGGGTGGGATGGAAAGAGGCAGGCAAAGCCTGAGCCAGCAGCAAGAACCAGGCAGTATCAAGAAAAACGGAGACTGAGATACTTGCTAACACTTTGAATTGCTCCTGCCCAAAGCTTGTTCCCTGAGGTTTGTTACAAATTGAGTGAAATTAATCCATTCCTTCCATTTTCAAGCAAGTAAAAAAAAAAAAAAAAAAAAAAAAAAAAACACCATAAAGGATTCGCTTGCTGATACTGCATCAAAGGGAGGACAGTAAATTCATGTGAGTCGGCAAAGAACCCCAAGAGCTCTTCCCCTCTGTACCAAGGGGAAACTTTACTCCTATTAGGATGGTTTGAAGGGGAGAGGGAGAGTACTGTTGAACTCATGAGAGAGTATGAAAGCAAGTGTATGGGTCTACAAGCAACCCTCTAAATGGCATAGATGGTGAAGAAAATGCATTAGATGTATTTTTAAATGTTTTCCAACATTTTGTTATTAATACATTTCACATATAGAAAAGTTGAAATAATTATACAGTGAATATCCATGTAACTACCACCTACATCACATACCTAACTATGTATCTCTCTATAAATCCTTTAATAAATCTTATTTTTAATGCTGTCTAAATAAATTACAGACATCTGTATACTTTATTCTAAACACTCCAACATATATATCAGTCAATCTTTGTTAATAGTTTAAAAAAAATTTAGTCATGTTTATTGAGGTATAATTACATAGAGTACAGCATACTTTTTAAGTGTGCAGTCCTATGGGTCTTGACAAATACTTACAGTCGTGTAACCACCACAACAATGAAGATATAGAAGAGTTCCATCACCCCAGACATTCCTTCATGCCCATTTGGAGTTAATCCCTTTCCCCAGCCCTTGTCAACCAGTGATCTGTTTTCTGTCCTTATCGTTTTGGCTTTTCCAGAATGTCTCATAAGCTGGGTACAGTAGCACATGCCTAAAGTCCCAGCTACTCGGGAGGATGGCTTGAGCCCAGGAGTTCTGGGGTATAGTGTGCTCTGCTGACGGGGTGTCTGCACTAAGTTTAATATCAATATGGTGACCGTTTGGGAGTGAGGGACCACCAGGTTGCCTAAAGAGGGGTGAACCGGCCCAGGTTGAAAACAGAGCAGGTAAAAACTCCTATGTTGATCAGTAGTGGGATCCTGCTTGTGAATAGCCACTGCACTCCAGCCTAGGCAAGTGCAATAGCAAGACCCCAGCGCCAGACGCAGTGGCTCACGTCTGTAATCCCAACACTTTGGGAGGCCAAGGTGGGTGGATCGCCTGAGGTCAGGGGTTAACGACCAGCGTGACCAACATGGAGAAACCCCGCCTCTACTAAAATACAGAATTAGCTGGGCATTGTGTTATATGCCTGTAATCCCAGCTACTTAGGAGGCTGAGGCATGAGAATCGCTTGAACCCAAGAGGCAGAGGTTGCAGTGAGCTTAGATCACACCAATGCACTCCAGCCTGGGCAACAAGAGTGAAACTCTATCTCAAAAAAAGAAAGAAAGAAAGAAAAAAAAAAAAACAACAAGACCCCATCTTAAAAAAAAAAAAATCTCATAAACGGAATCATACAGTATGTAGCCTTTTGAGTCTTGCGTCTTTCACTTAACATGATACATTTGAGATACATCGACGATATTGCATGTATATTTGTTCCTCTTCATTGCTGAGTAGTATCCCATTATTGGATGTATTCTTATACAGTATAGTTATTTGCAAGTGGTAAGATCTCTAATCACCAAAAAGCATGAGTAAACATGGTCATCAGAGGGGACAACCCCCGAGTTCTGGGGCACCCCCATTCTATCCATAGCTCTGGTCCTCTCTCAGGGGAAGCTCTGAGCAAACGAGGGACTCTGAACCCTCTAAGTCCCACTTCACCTCATCTGTACCCTGGCAATATCATCAGTGGCAACTACGCAGGGATAGTTTATTTAATAAGCAGTAAATGATTATGATTCACAATGTATTAGGCCAGTCATCAACCCTACTTTTTCTTTGACATTGTATATGATTATACAACCTGTACACAAAAACAGAGATCTTTCCCCCCATTTAAGACCTGAGCCAGGATGACACAGACAAGCAGAGGCAGGAGGATACAGAAGAACAAGGATGGGAAAAAGGGGAAAGACACTATAGTGGAGGCTGTAATGGTTCTGTCAAGCTAAGACCCAGTTGTGGAGAAACCAGGAGTCCCACTAGGTTTGAAGAGCTTTCTGGCTGTCTGGTTCTCCCACTCCATTTTCTTTCCCTACCTTGAGTTAAAAGTCTGTGTTTTCAATCTAAAACAATAATATCCTGCACACAGAAGGAAAAGAATTAAAGAATATCTTGATCTCTTAAGAAAAGCATATAGTTTGACTTCATGTTTTTAACCCAGCTTTTAACTGAGTATCCCAGACATCGTTATAATTCCCTCAAAGGACCAAAAAAAAAAAAATTTTGATTTTCTTCTATTTCCCCACAACAGTTAAAAAATGAAGATACCGGGTTTTTTTTGTTTGTTTGTTTGTTTTTTTAAGATGAGAAGCATAATCTTCAGGGTAAGGTTACGTATTTTTTTTTCCTTCACCCTCAACTCCCAATGCTGTCTCTATTTCTGTCATCTGAGAAGGTGATGTGGGGCACGGAGAGTCCCAGCTCAGGGTATGGGACTTGTTTCCTGGTCTTGCCCCTGCTCATCTGTGAGGCATCAGTCAGACCACTCACTGTCTCAGTACAGTCAGTACGTGAACATACCTTTGTGTCCGGGCCAGAGTTCGTTCCTGGTTTCCTATCCACTCCTTTTCTCTTACTTTTTTTTTAGACAGAGTCTTGCTCTGTCGCCAGGTTGGAGTGCAGTGGCATGATCTCCACTCACTGCAACCTCCACCTCCCGAGTTGAAGCCGTTCTCTTGCCTCAGCCTCCCAAGTACTTGGGACCACAGGGGCGTGCCACCACGCCCAGCTAATTTTTTGTATTTTTAGTAGAGACGGGGTTTCACCATGTTGACCAGGATGTTCTTGATCTCTTGACTTCATGATCTGCCTGCCTCAGCCTCCCAAAGTTCTAGGATTACAGGCGTGAGTCACTGCACCCGGCCCTCATTTCTCTGAGGGCAACCTCTCCTTGCACTCTGCTGCCTCCAGTTGTACTAATCAATGGTGTCTTCTCTCAGTCTTAGAACACAATTCTCAGGGCCTTTCCTTACCTCCTCCTCCATCAAATCAGATCCACTCTTCCCCATACTTTTCCACCCTAGTGTGGACTAGATGAAGGGCCCAATGTCAACCTGATAAAATTGATTAAAACTTCACATTCTTAAAGGTGGAAGTGACTTCACATTCCTAAGGGTGGAAGTGATTTCACATGCATTATCTCATTGGAGACCCACAACTACCCTGCAGAGCTAGAAGGATCCGTACTATCCCTGCCCCCCAATTTTTTTCTTGTATGGAAACTGAAGCTCAGAGAGAAAGGAGTAAGACAGTACATCTGTCATTTATTAGGGGCAATATTAGTATTGTGTCCAGAATTGGGGGGTTCTTGGTCTCACTGACTTCAAGAATGAAGCCATGGACCCTCACAGTGAGTGTTACAGTTCTTATAGATGGTGTGCCTGGAGTTTGTTCCTTCAGACATTCAGATGTGTCTGGAGCTTTTTCGTTCTGGTGGGTTCATGGTCTCGCCAGTCAAGAGTGAAGCTGCAGACTTTCGTGGTGAGTATCACAGCTCTTAAAGGCAGTGCATCTGGACTTGTTTGTTCTTCCTGGTGGGTTTGTGGTCTCCCTGGTTTCAGGGGTGAAGCTGCAGACCTTCCTGGTGAGTGTTACAGCTGATAAAAGCAGCATGGACCCAAAAAACAAACAGCAGCAAGATTTATTGCAAAAACCCAAAAAATAAAAATTCCACAGTGTGGAATGGGACTGGAGTGGGTTGCCCCTGGCTGGTCCCGGCAGCCTGCTTTTATTCCCTTATCTGGCCCCACCCACATCCTGCTGATTGGTCCATTTTACGGAGAGCTGATTGGTCCGTTTACAATCCTTGAGCTAGACACAGAGTCACAGAGTGCTAGTTAGCTAGATACAGAGTACCAATTGGCCTATTTACAAATCTTGAGCTAGACACAGAGTACTGATTGGTGTATTTACAAACCCTGAGCTAGCCACAGAGTGCTGATTGGTGCGTTTACAATCCTTGAGCCAGACACGGAGTCACAGAGTGCTAGTCCTCCAAGTCCCCACTAGGTTAGCTAGATACAGAGTACTGATTGGTGTATTTACAAACCCTGAGCTAGACACAGAGTGTTGATTGGTGCACATATGATCCTAGGCTAGATATAAAAGTTAAGTCCCCAGCCAGTTCAGGAGCCCAGCTGGCTTCACCCAGTGGATCCTGCACCAGGGCTGCAGGTGGAGCTACCTGCCAGTCTGGAGCCCTGCCTGCACTCCTCAGCCCTTGGGCTGTCAATAGGACCCTGCACCACGGAGCAGGGGACGGCCCCCATAAGGGAGGCTTAGGCCGCCCGGGAGTCCACCGCAGGGGGAGGAGCTCAGACATGGTGGGCTGCAGGTCCCGAACCCTGCCCCACCTGGAGGCAGCTAAGGCCCAGCCAGAATTTGAGTGCGAAGCCGGCGAGCTGGCACTGCGGGGGGACCCGGCGCAACCTCTGCAGCTGCTGACCCGGGTGCTAAGCCCCTCACTGCCCTGGGCCTGCGGTGCCGGC
Organism: Macaca thibetana thibetana; assembly: GCF_024542745.1. Lineage (NCBI taxonomy): Eukaryota > Metazoa > Chordata > Mammalia > Primates > Cercopithecidae > Macaca > Macaca thibetana. The sequence goes on along the minus strand of NC_065581.1, from coordinate 25,035,174 downwards.
TGGCCGCTCCGTTTGTGGGGCCTGCTGAGCTTGTGCCAGCGCCCACCGGAACTCATACCGTCCGGTGAGCGCAGCCCCGGTTCCCACCCGCGCCTCTCCTTCCACACCTCCCTGCAAGCAGAGGAAGGAAGCTCCGGTCTCAGCCATCCCAGAGAGGGGCTCCCATGGTACCCTGGCGGGCTGAAGGGCTGAAGTGCTGCCAGAGTGGACGCCAAGGCTGGAGGCCAAGGAGGCACTGAGAGTGAGGGCTGCTAGCACATTGTCACCTCTCAGTATCAGGCATTGTGCCAGCTCCCCTATTGGGCATTATCTCACTTAATCCTCAGTTCAACCCTATAAGGTTGGTAATTGTATCCATTTTGCAAGTGAGAGGCTGAGGCTCAGAGAAGTTAAAGGACTTACTAAAAATCACAGGCCACAGTGTGGCAGAACAGAGCCAACATTCAGACACTCTTAAGTCCAGAGCGGGTTTTCACTGCTAGAACTCTAGGACTCAAGCTCAAATCAATCAACTCCTAATTTTATGGTTCTTCCAGTGGCCACGCTGTCTAGTCAGAAAATACACCCTACAATCTCTCCCCAAATCTCAAAACATGGGCCCGGTTGAAATGCACACAGCTCTGGGAGTCTCCTAGAGGCAGGACAAGGGCTGGCGATGTCTGAGGGCAGCTAAGGAGATATTTGGAAATCTATTGGAAACTGCATCTTCCTGCGCTGTGCTGAATGTCCAGGTATCTGAGAATACAGTGAAGGAAAATTAACCGAATATTCAAATCTCTACAGAATGCCTACCTTGAGTCCCTGAATTCTTTTTTATGTAGGACGAGGGTGGTAGGGGCCACTCAGAAAGAAATCTGAACACGCAGAACCCTTGGACTTAGAGCTGGTGGGGGTCGTAGGCAGCCAGCCCACTTCCAACGGACGGTGCCCACTACCCTTTCTTCTCAGAACCGAGCCAAGAAGGATGGCTCAGCGGCCCGACTGGAGCACCTCTGCCTTCCTTGGCTGCTGGGTGTGTCTCCAGGGATTCCTGTCCACGGAAGTTGCCTCTTCCCTCTTGTTCAGTCGGTTTCCCAACCTGGGAGCGTCTGCGGATCACGGTATTTGAGAGGCTGGGCTGAGGTGGAGAAGAGGGTGGGGCAGGAGCACCTAAGTCGCTCAAGGATTTGGTGACTCATTCCCAGGGAGGGGGGCCCTCTTTCTCCCCAGCATTTGGGGCGCCCAAGGCTGTTCCCACCCTTAGCGGAGGATGCCCCTGTCATCCCCCAAGGTGCCTGCTCAGAGTGAGCCAGCTACAGCATGGCCACCACGAGGCCGGTTACGTATTTATTTCCTGCCAGAACTGAACCCCAAACGCTTTTCCTTCTGTGCTGTGCGTGAAAGAAACAGAAACCGCTGCACAGCATGTCTATATTTAGACCCTGGGCCCTGACCCTCCCACAGAGGTCAGCTTGTAGACTTTTCTTTCGGAGCCTGGGGATGGGTTTGTACTTCACCCTCGAGCGCCTCCCCCTGGGAACCCGCAGAGGGCTGGGTGGCTCTGCAGTCCTGTGTGCTAAGTGCTTTTCTTCGCTTCTCGGTGCTTGGGCCGTCTTGTAAGCAAAAGTAGGTGAATTGAATCCACCCTTACGCGATTATCGTTTGCATTAAGATAATGCACGTGGAAATCTTTTGTGAGCTATGCAGTATCACCCAAATTATTTTTTATTATTATTTTAAAAATAGAATGCATCAGCAAGTTCTTTATGAGCTTACTTTTTTGTTTTAACATTTGGAAATTGGAGCAGCTACTTATAGAAGACTTGCGGATCCCAGAATGTGCCGTTTACCTGAGTGGTTTCTTTTGCACTTGCTGTGTCAGGACTTGTGAGGCCGGTGATGTCAGCAAATCAGCAAACAGACTCACACCTGAGCAGCCCGGGAGTGGTCTAGGGCCTGTGGAGCAAGCCAGAATGGCCTCTTCTCAGCCTCCTCTCCACTGGAGAGCACTTGAGTTATTATTTGTTTCCTCCAGACCTCAGCCTCTTACCTCCTGCCAAATTCCTTTCAGAGGCATTCGTGCTGTATGCCCCAAGATTTTCCTCTGTTTACCTTCTTTAAAGTTGGCATGGTCTTGAATTTTAGACCACCGTAATCTCCATCTGACAGTGAACATTCACAAATTCAAAGCAATTGCAGGATTCATATTCTGAAATTCATGTAAATGATTTGTGAGTACACATAAAACTCCTTTCTCTAATATACAGAAAAAGAAAAATGTACAGCTGCTCAGGGTAACAAAGTATTGCCTTCTAGAAATTCTCAGGCTTCTTGTCTTTAAGGATAAACAGGAAGCATTTATAATTAGTGTCTCCGTTGTTTGCATATTGAGCTTCCAAAATGCTTTAGAAGGTTCATCTTTTCAATCCGCCCTTCGCAGTCCTTTATTTTTCATTTGCTAAGCAGAGGTAAACTTGAAACCATCTCTATGTGACTTCTCATAAATCCCAATTAGTGAGATCTCAAATAATGAACTTGGCTCTCATTTATACATGTGACAAAATGTATACCTAAATAAATATCTAATAAAAGCTCCCTAATAGCAAAATACCATGAAGAGAAGCAATTTTCCTCTCTTTTTCACACGATGGCTCTAATTAATCATACAGTACAGAAAAATAAGAAACCTTTTAGGTAGCTTTTAGTGGTTTGGTTCATTCTTTAGTTTCCATCTGTGAGTAGCATTCATTTATAAACCTGTCTTGCTGAGCACGATGCTTTTAAAAATGACTTGCTTGTGACTCAAAAACAAAAAACCCAACAATCTTTGTAACTTTTAATCTCATGCAATTTCTTCAGTTTCTTTTGTTGGTGAATACACGTACAACTTGGTTTTGAAATACCATATATCAAAGCACAACCAAATCATCCCTTGGAGTCGTGAAGAAGCTCATCCATGTATCACAGTCTTCTGGTCAAGCCCATATTTCAGTGTCTCCCACAGCTCTGATTCTTGACCTCTAAGAAAACCCACCCTCTCACTCTTCCTGAACAGTTGCTCACTAGAGGACTAAGGGAAGGGAAAGATTGCTCCTTAAAGTGAAAAAACAATGTTTTCCAAAGCCGTGTTGAATACGCATATTCATCATATCACAGGAAGTTTTTCTTTTAAACCTAATGTGCATTTTCTTTAATTTGTATGGTTTTCTCAAGTTCAACATTCAGTTTTCGTTTTAATCAGTTATATTCTAAAAACAATGAAATGTTTTTCTCCTTAGAAATTCAATTTCAATTAAAAAGAACTTTTGTTTTTCCCTTCTTTTAAGGCACAAATAGTGCTGGGAGGGGGCGAGGGTAAACTTCTTTATCTGTCCCTGTCTTTTTTTTTTTTTAAAGGTCCTGTTGCTTTTATACTTCTAACCCTAAAAAAGCCTTGTCATGCACCCAGTCTTCCCCTAGCTCTGGGCTTCCAGAGCACTGTTATTCAACAGAGAGTTTCTATGTAAATCCAAAGTACTATCTCCAAATAGCAGAAACCTTACCACCACAGGCTCTTATTGGAATTTGTCTGGAAGAATCCTAAAGCTAAATAAATAGAAGCTTCTAAATTACCTTTTTCCCCCCTTGAGTAGATCAAATTCTTAGAACTCCTGCCACCCACCTGTACACCAGGAGCTGTGGGTGGGAGCGGGCGTGAGGCAGAGAGGGCTTCCTGTTACCATTAAATGGTAAAAGAGACCTCTACATATCAACTATGGCCTCTTTTTCTGGACTCTTCTCCCGTCCATTTAGTGTGAATATTTGAAGGTTAAACTGAGCATGGCCCCACATGTCTGATTGCTCACCCATTGACATACAACCTGAAGTCACAAATTTGGCTTCAGAGAATGTTGTGGAGCCGAAAGGATGGCAACTTCAATTTTCAATAAATAACTAGAAACAGAGAAAATAGTTTTCCAAGTCATCAAAGAAAACCCATGGTGAGAAGGATATCAATGGATTAGAAGAGGCATAAAGAGGAAACTGAAGGCAAAGCATTGACAAAATCTAGAAACGATTATCAGCCTCAGCTAAGTCTGATACTCACCTGCTCCATGGACAGAGTAGGGAAGCAGCAGTTACAAGTTATGAGAAACAGCGCTGCAGTATTGTCGGGAGGCAAGGTGAGGGCTTTCCTTCCTCTTTGAGGGTCAGTTGGCAGTCTGGGGGCACACTGCTTCCAAAACGACACAGAACTGTAAACCTTTAACAATGGTTTAAAAATCTGCATGCTTCTGCTCTGTTGCCTGCCACCGCTGCCTGACAAGAGTGGTTCACTGCACTATGAAGACAGGCTCCAGATGCTTAGAACTAGTGCCTCCAATCCCAGATGCTAGGTCCGGCAAAGGCTCCATGGTTCTGGCCTATAGTGGTGGCCTGGACACCTCCTGCATCCTCGTGTGGATGAAGGAACAAGGCTATGACGTCATTGCCTACCTGGCCAATACTGGCCAGAAGGAAGACTTCGAGGAAGCCAGGAAGGCGGCACTGAAACTTGTGGCCAAACAGGTGTTCACTGAGGATGTCATCAGGGAGTTTGTGGAGGAGTTCATCTGGCCGGCCATCCAGTCCAGCACACTGTGTGAGGACTGCTACCTCCTGGGCACCCCTCTCGCCAGGTCCTGCATTGCCAGCAAACAAGTGGAAATCGTCCAGCAGGAGAGGGTGCCCACGGCACCACGGGTAAGGAGAACGATCAGGTCCAGTTTGAGTTCATCTGGTACTCGCTGGCACTCCCTCACAGATAAAGGTCATTGAACTCTGGAGGATGCCCGAGTTCTATAACCAGTTCAAGGGCAGTAATGAGCTGATGGAATACACAAAGCAACACGGGATTCCCATTCCCGTCACTCCCAAGAACCCATGGAGCATGGACGAGAACCTCATGCATATCAGCCGGGAGGCTGGAACCCTGGAGAACCCCAAGAACCAAGTGCCTCCAGGTCTCTACACGAAGACCCAGGAACCGGCCAAAGCCCTCAACACCCCTGACATCCTCGAGATCGAGTTTAAAAAACGGTCCCTGTGAAGGGACCAGCGTAAAGGGTCCCCGTGAAGGTGACCAACGTCAAGGATGGCTCCACCCACCAGACCTCTTTGGAGTTCTTCATGTACCTGAACGAAGTCGCGGGCAAGCAGGTGTGGGATGTACTGACATCATGGAGAACCACTTCACTGGAATGAAGGCCCGAGGTATCTATGAGACCCCAGCAGGCACCATCCTTTACCACACTCATTTAGACATCGCGGCCTTCACCATGGACCAGGCAGGAGGTGCGCAAAATCAAACAAGGCCTGGGCTTGAAATTTGCTGAGCTTGAAATTTGCCGGTTTCCAGCACAGCCCTGAGTGTGAATTTGTCCGCCACTGCATCGCCAAGTCCTAGGACTGAGTAGAAGGGAAAGCGCAGGTGTCCGTCCTCAAGGGCCAGGTGTACATCCTTAGCCGGGAGTCCCCACTGTCTCCCCACAACGAGAAGCTCATGAGCATGAACGCGCAGGGTGATTATGAACCAATTGATGCCACCGGGTTCATCGACATCAATTCCCTCAGGCTGAAGGAGTATCATTGCCTCCTGAGCAAGGTCACTGCCAAATAGACCACTGTACAATGAGGAGCTGGGGCCTCCTCACTTTGCAGCTACCCCAAGTACAGGTGCTAACTGTTGTGATAATTTGTAATTGTGACTTGTTCTTCCCAGCTGGTAGCGTAGTGGGGCTACCAGGCCCCAGCTTTGTCCCTGGTCCCCTGAAGCCTGCAAACATCGTCATTGAAGGGAAGGGTGGGGGGCAGCTGCGGTGGGTAACTATAAAATGGCAATTAAAAGATACACTAGTAAAAAAATTGCTCTGAAAACGAGTCTACTGGGCAGTGACATTCACCTTTCTGAAATTAATGTATACTCTATTTGCATTTTCTCTTTTTCCTGTCATCATCTTTGTCAATTAGTAAATAAATCCCTAAAGCTTGTAAATATTATTTTGGGCTAGCCATGGTTGCACCATCATGCCTATAATCCCAAAACTTTGGGAGGTAGTAGGGAGAGGACTGCTTGAGCCCATGAGTTCAAGTCCAGCCTGGACAACACAGTGGGACTCTTATCTCTACAAAAAAATCAAAAACTTAGCTGGGTGTGGTGGCACACACCTGTAGTCTAGCTACTCAGGAGGCTGAGGTGGGAGGATGGTTTAAGCCTAGGAGTTTGAGGCTGCAGTGAGCTGTGAACACACCCCACTCCAGCCTGGGTACCACATTAGTTATATGTGTTATGTTAAAAAGAAATATTTGTCCTTATGAATTAATGATTAAGCAAACTGTATATCCATACAATGAGATATGACTAAGCAATAAAAACAAATGAACTGATGCATGCAATCACATGGCTTATTCTCAATGCATTATCCTAAGTGAAAGAAGCCAGACTCAAAAGGTTACATACTGTATGATACCACTCATAAGACAGTCTGGAAAAGACAAAACTATTAGGACAGAAAGCAAATCATTGGTTGCCAAGGGCTAGGTAGAGAGGTTGACTACGGAGGCATGAGGAAACTTTTTTCATATGATGTAACTCTTCTGTATCTTGATTGTGGTGGCGGTTACACTACTGTATACATTTGTTACAACTTGTAGAACTATGCACTAAAAAGGGCTAATTTTACTCCATGTAAATTATACCTAAAAACAAGTGTATCTAATTCCATCAAATTGATGGGTTCATTTCTACATAGTTACAGACCTTTTTTTTTTTTAAGTTTAATATTTATCTTTCCCCTGGCACCAACTTTCTCTTATAAACCAATTACCTGATCTGAAGCATTAAGGCATTTAGGATTGTTTCATGTAATAGGGTGGATTTCAATCTGGTCTCTCACTGACTCAGACTATAGACAAACTCCTCAGCTAAATGTTGGGACCCTCCACAGTCTTGCCACATTTGCCACAACTTTAATTTCCTTTTTTTTTAAATCTTAAAATTTTTTTTTTTTTTAATTCTATAGGTTTTCTTGGGAACAGGCGGGATTTGGTTACATAAGTAAGTTCTTTAGTGGTGATCTGTGAGATTTTGACTCATCAATCGAGGAGTATACACTGAACCCAATTTGTAGTCTTTTATCCCTCAACCCCTTCCCACCCTTTCCCTCTGAGTCCCCAAAATTCTTTGTGTCTTTCTTATGCCTTTGCATCCTCATAGCTTAGCTCCCACTTATGAGTGAGAATATACAATGTTTGGTTTTCCATTCCTGAGTTACTTCACTTAGAATAATAGTCTCCAATCTCCCCCAGGTCGCTGTGAATGCCATTAAGTCATTCCTTTTTATAGCTGAGTGGTATTCATCGTGTATGTATACCACAATTTCTTTATCCACTCATTGATCGATGGGCATTTGGGTGCCACAACCTTAATTTCTATAATCCCCTTGCATGATCCTTCTTCTTAAACAGAGCTGGTCTCCTCACTCCCTCTAGCACTCAAAGCTCATACCTTTTTTCATATAGTCACCCTGTCCAGAAATGCATTCCTCTCCTTTCTTCTTCCTCCTCCTCATCTCACTTCTATCATCAATAAATACTCACGAAATGAGCACTGTCCTATATGCAAAGGAAACAAAGATTAAACTAGCTGGACACAGTGGCTCACACCTGTAATCCCAGCACTTTGGGAGGCCAAGGCGGGTGGATCACCTGAGGTTAGGAGTTCGAGACCAGCCCGGCCAACATAATAAAACCCCATCTCTACTAAAAATACAAAAAAAGTAGCCAGGCATGGTAGTGGGCACCTGTAATCCCAACTACTTGGGAGGCTGAGGCAGGAGAATCGCTTGAACCCAGGAGGCAGAGGTTGCCGTGAGCCAAGATCACGACACTGCACTCCAGCCTGGGCAACAGAGAGAGACTCCGTCTAAAAAAAAAAAAAAAAAGAAAAAAATTAAACTAGACATGAACTTTGTCCCCAAAGAGCTTCCAGGAAATAGGACTTATAACAGCATGTTAAAAGTTGTTTTGACAATATTATTTGTGAATTTTATTTTCTTTTATCTCATTGGGACTATCTAATTTTGGACATTGAATACCTGTTTGGTAGTACGAGGGTGAGGCAGAGATTAAGGATTAATAAATGGTTTGGACTAGAGGTTGTTAGACTTTTGGAAGTGACAACTAGACATTAGGATATCAAAAATCAGAGATTGCCAGTATCAGAAAGGACCTGGTGGGTAGAGATACCTTGTGGAATCTCATTACAAATGGCAGATACATCCATCTTAATCTATGTTGATGCTCTCATTCACAGTAAGAATCAGGATGAATATCACATTGACTTATTGGATAGCACAGGGAAAATTTACTCTTGAAGAAGGCTAATTAATTGCAATGAGCAGATTCTAGGAGGAAAAATATAACCTATCTCAGGAAGGCTCCTGCATGTTTTATTTCAAATCCTGCTTAGTTGTGTTTTCATTCTTTAACTAACTCAGAAGGATCTTTTAGCTGAGGGAAAAGTGTTCTTTTTTTTCTTGCAGAATTTTCACTAACACATAAGGAGACATTCTGCTTGTTTATTATAAACTATTTACTTGGTTGTTTATTCCAACAATAGCAAATTAACATTGTCCAGAAAAACCTTTAATACTAGCTGATTTTTAATAAGACATATTGTAATACATAATCTTGGAAATAATTTTTAAAGTAAAGAACAATATAAATGAGACATAAAAATATCCTGTAATCCCACTATCCAGATATAACTATTAATATTTTGAAGTATGACTTCCTAGTCTTTTGTTTATATACATATTATGTATATAATTTGGTATATATACATATTTTGGTAGTCTTCTTTCAATTAATGTAATATAAAAATATCCCCATGATAACAAGAATTCTTCAAAAAACTGGATTTTTAATATGGTAGCTATAGTATATCATCATACTTATTCACATCTTTTTCTTTTTCTTTTTTTTCTTTCTCTCTTTTTTTTTATTTTTTTGAGACAGAGTCTCACTCTGTTGCCCAGGCTGGAATGCAGTGGCACAATCTTGGCTCACTACAACCTCTGCCTCCCGAGTCCAAGTGATTCTCCTGCCTCAGCCTCCCAAGTAGCCGGGACTACAGGCGCGTGCCACCACGCCCGGCTAATTTTTTGTATTTTTAGTAGAGATGGGGTTTTTCACCGTGTTAGCCAGGATAGTCTTGATCTCCTGACCTCGTGATATGCCCGCCTCAGAGCCTCCCAGAGTACTGGGATTACAGGCATGAGCCACTGTGCCCGGCTGACATCTCTTTCTAACTTTTCACTAGAATTAATATCTTTATACAATTATTAGCTATGTTCCTGATTATTTTCATAGAAAAGACTGCTTTATGTTTGATCCTAGAGTATAAATCAAAGGGCATACATTTTTTAAGGCTCCTAATACATATTGCTAAATTGCCTTCCTTGAAAGTGGTAATAATTTATTCTGAGAACATTACAGTATGCCTGCTTTCCTAACAACCATGCCACATATTAAGAGTATTTATGTTAAAAATATATGCATTTGTCAAATGTGGAACCACTTGTGCATCAACAAGAATAATGCTTGCAATGGGTTAAAATACATCCAATATAAAAATCTATGAATTCCTAATGAAACACAAAACATCACTGCTCACCTTTGAAGGTTGCCAGGACACTAATTTGTTATTCTAAATATATATTTTAAAGAGATTGATCACATATTTGTTCTTTCTTTCCTGTTTGAACTGTATTTCAAGCTAACTAAATAGATGATGAGAAAATCCCAGCTAATAGGTATATAAGTAATAATAAAACTTATACCATCACTATTTTGCAATCCTCATGAAATGATGGATGGAGACAATGATCATCAATAGATATCCACACTCTCAATGAAAGGTTATTGGGGAACTTTATAATAGAGAATTCCAACTGACATTACCTGTACCCGCAAATCAATCTTAATATCACGTTAAGGAGGACAACTAGGCACGGGCTTCAAGATTTGATTAATATAGCACCATACAGTGTCACCTATTATCTTGCCAAAAATAGAACTGGGATTTAATCAACTCTAATCTAATCTAGATCTTACTACTAGTTTACAGGAAATCCTAGGAATAGAAACAAGTTAGGCAGAACTGGAGGAAGCAATTAGTGCAAACCAAAATGTGGAAAATTCTACAGGGCAAATGATAGATTTTTAAAATAAATACATTGTGTTTGTTGGAAGGGGTGAGAGGTATAATCAAACAATTGGTTAAGGAGAGTTCTACGTAGAAAAAATACCTGCTTTTAAAGGAGAAAGAAAAACTGGACAATAAAATCTTATTTATTACCTATTTGAAAGCTAATAGTATTCAATGAATATCATATGCAAACTGTTTTGGTGGTAGATTATTCTGTGTACGAGAGGGTTTGCTTCTGTCAAAATTTAAAACATTTTCTTTGTTTCTGATTTTCCAAGAGGAACATATTTCAATTTGCTCTTTTCACGTAAAGCATTAGGAAAAAGTCTTCTGAGCTAACCAAGATCATTTATTACATTTGAAATTGCAAGGTCAATTCAGGCACTCTGGGTAGTAACCATCAGGTGGTGCCGCTTTACAGCTTTTCTCAACCCAACATGAAACACTTCAGACTTTGAAATAAGCAAGGAGGTAAGAGTAGTCACAGGAAACTGATACAGTCACCAAATACTTAAGCTCAATGCTATGGCTTCCCTAGGTGATATTATGAAATTACTTGTATTTCTATGTTCGTCCTACCTGTTGTCATCCCTCAGTACTTAGAGATTTTAAGCAGAAATGTGTTTTAACTATTCTACTAAGAACCAAAATACCAATTTTGAGCTTCCAAGAGAATATTTCCATCATAGGAGTCTTAAAGACTTTACAGAACTTTTCATTTTCCTTTTGAAACCAGTGCAAGGCCACTGGGCTGTGCCGGGGTCCACTCCGTCACTTTGCTGGTTCCTGCATTCCCATCTGTCAAAAAACTGTTGTGAGCTAACTGAGCTCCCACACCACAACTACCACTCTCCTGGGTTAAAACACAAGAACAGTGAATCACAACCTGGCCCTCTGGGCATTTGCCACTTGGTTACTCCTGAACAAATTAGAGAACAAGTAAGAACTAAAACTGAAGGGCACTGAATAAGGGTCATAGGGGTGGTCAGGTGAGACCAGAGGGCCAGAAGGGCTTTGTGGAAGAGGGAACACCTGAATTAAGTCTTAAATGGATGGGTTGATTTGAATACATACCAAAAGGAAGAAAATCTGGGGAGCATCAGCAAATGTGTGCATAAACTGCTAACTCAAAGCCCGTAAGCAGGTAACAGAAATAAGCAGGCAATCTAGATGTAAGACAGTAAAGAACAGGGAGGACTGTGGCAAACAACTGAGCTTTTGCTCGACCTAAAAGGCATTTATGCCATTTTTCTTTTTTTCTTTTGAGACAGAGTCTGTCACCCAGGCTGGAGTGCAGTGGCGCAATCTCAGCTCAGTGCAACCTCCGCCTCCTGGGTTCAAGTGATTTTCATGCCTCAGCCTCCCACATAACTGGTATTACCTGGTTAATTTTTGTATTTTTAGTAGAGATGGTGTTTCACCATGTTGGCCAGGCTGGTCTTGAACTCCTGACCTCAGATGATCCAAAGTGCTGGGATTACAGGCGTGAGCCACCGTGCCCAGTGCCATTTCTTTTAACACTGTTCCAGTCCCTACCTCCCCACAAAGTGTCTCCCAGCTGGCTGCATGCTGGTTTGCAATCTCTGGGAGAGGCTGGCTACTTTCTTCAGATCTTTTGTTTCCCTATGTTTTCAACTTACCATGTCTAAGTGAAGCACCCAGAGCGTGAATCCCCAAGAAGATGCATACAATGAGAGGGTCTTTCTCCCTAGGTTTTATTCCTGGAATTTTTTAGAAACCCAGAACTAAAATTGGAATTAATAAATTTTTCTAATTATGAGATAGAAAAGCAGAAGTAACAAGAGTTTGAAATTTTAATGTCAGAGCTTTTTTGATGAATGTTCATAATTATAGCAAGGGAAAAAGTGATGAATCAGTTGAGGGAACTTTATTATCATCAGACACAAGACTTTTGTCGTGTGTTGCTTGTGATGCTAACTCCATCTCTAGTTACTTAATGTTCCCAGATTCGTGACTATTTTGTCATTCAAAGATCAAACACTTTATTTTCCTGCCTTCTCTTTCCTCTTAGGTATTTCAGCAGCAATTAAGTCATGCTGTGGAATGCTTAAGTGCAGTAACAAATGTCATGAAAAGTGAACATACAGCTAATTTTACTTCTCATGAATAGGGCTCCTGTGGTTCCACTTCAAGACTAATGGAGGGGATGCATTCCATCCTTATTCTCTACTTTAAATCGCTGAGATTAGCTTCAGGGATCCAGCTTCCACTCGGCCTAAATTTTTCAACTTTGTGGGCTTATTCCATATAGTTCTGATCTATTGTTGATGCCGTATGCCTCAGGAACTACTGGAATGAATTGTTATTTTTTTATTCATTTTTAGAATTGCATTTTTAGGGCTGGGTGCAGTGGCTCACACCTGTAATCCCAGCACTTTGGGAGCCTGAGGCAGGTAGATCACCTGAGGTCAGGAGTTCGAGACCAGCCTGACCAACATGGTAAAACCCCCATGTCTACTAAAAATACAAAAAAAATTAGCTGGGTGTGGTGGCACATGCCTGTAGTCCCAGCTACTCGGGAGGCTGAGGCTGGAGAATGGCTTGAACCCGGGAGGAGGGAGGTTGCAGTGAGCCGAGATTACGCCATTGCACTCCAGCCTGGGTGACAGAGAGAGACTCCGTTAAAAAACAAAACAAAAACCCAGCATTTTTAAGGGAAGGCTTTCCAACCGTGATTAACTTCATTTTCTCTAGGCCCATGAAAGACCTCCTCCCCCTTCTCCACCTCCCTCTACAATATATAAGTATGCTACAAAACTAAAGCTAAAGAAATGCTTTAAGAAATGTAAAAGCTAAAGAAATGTACTTTGGGAGGAATAAGCAGGAGAGGGACCTCCTTTATTTCCCAATTACTATAATACTATTTGGCATCAATTAGTAAACAAGGTTTGAAAAGGAAATAAGGATTTGGTAAAAGTGACTGAACTGTCCCACAGTTTATACAGAATCAGGAGGATCCTATGAATTTCCCACTGGGTTAAAAACATGACACCATCCAAAGAGACAGCATGCCCACTAGAGCCGTGTAGACGGTCGTAAACACCGTTTCACCAGGCTGCACAGATGATGCCGCTCTTCCCTTCACCTCCCAGCCTGTCGAAAAGGTTTTGTTATTTTCTACTCATTTCAGAAGCTGATGTGTAAATGGTGTGTATGTCTGTTGTCATGACAACCCAGCAGCAATTGGCCTGGGCTTCTTACCAGAGTACAAATGTGCTCTTGACATGATGCTTATCAGACTTTGCCAGACAATTTTCCCTCCTGGATTCACACAAAAGGTTTCGAAGACTCCTAACTGCATTTAGAGGAGAGACAGGCTGAAATCTCGCACTTGGCTCCCGTGAATGATGAAGCTCTAAAGCTCTGATCCCCTGCTGAAGTCATCGTGTTCTAGTCTATCATTTCAGTACACTGGTGGCAACTCTGTATAATTAAAGAGGACCAAGTATAAATGCAGCAAAAAAATCTTGCTGATTACTGGAACTGGGCTTTTGTTGATGTTTTAGGTGACACATAACCATCTCTGCATTTAATAAAAGGTCACTGTGAGTGCGTGTGTTCTTATTCTTATTTTGGCTTGTCAGATTTGTGTGTAGGTGCCATACCAAGAGAAAAACAAAACACAACAATGCAAACAAACTGAATGATCCCTCGGGCCCTTCTCACACACTTGTGGGCTCTGTTTTGTCCTTGTCCCTAGTGACCAGAAGATTTCAACTCATAATAATTTGTGCCATGTTACACACAACTTTTGATCATTTAGGGATGGACTGTGGACTGTCTAAATGTTGGAGCTCTTTGGTACCTTCATTTCTCCTCCTTGTCCTTCCCACTACTGCTGTATCTGCCATTTTGCCAGCATCTCTTTCAGAGGCCATATAGAGGAAATGAAACACACATTGGTTAATTTGACACTTATTAGCACCCCTCCAAAGGGTTTTATTAGGACAATGGGAACTAGTGAAATGACTTGTGGGGATTATCTGTGGTTCATGCCAACCCTGTTTCCAGAATCATGTGCACTCTGTAGTTGGCTCTGTTTTGAAATAACTTCTATTAGTTATCTCATTAATCCAATAAGGTAACTCATGAAATCAAATAAATACCAGCTGCTTCTTTAAAAAGAAATCTTTGTACGTCTCAAAAAATGAGAGCTATTGAAATGTGAGGTAGAAAAGACTACAGGATATTTCAAGGTGATTGTAGTTTTCTTTGGATCCTACTTACCAGTTGCAAGTTGACCCGCTGAAAGGAAAATTAACTACATTAGGATTCAGCCACAAATGTCAGCCATGTCTTCAAGCAAGTAGTTTAAAGCTCACAGATTTCAGTTCCCTCATCTGTAAAATAAGAGAATCGGACAACATTAATTCTAAGGTCTGCTCCAGGCCTAAAATTCTGTTTCCCTCCGGGAATTCTGGAAAACCTAAGCCCCAACCTTGCTGATGCATTTTGATAAATTAGGATTAAAAAATACTAGGGGTAGCCATAAGAGAGAATCATCAAAAAAAAAAAAAAAAAAAAAAAAAATCAACATTGATGCCCCTTCCAGGCCTAAATTTTTGGCCTGCTTCCCAAAACTTCCCTCTACCTCCATCTCTTTACCTAACTCCTCACTCCACATTCTTTTAAAATAAAAAGGCAACGAAGAAACTGCAAGTGTCTGGCTTGAATTATTAGCTTCCTTAAATTCAACGTGCCTATTGTAGAAAGGAGTTTAACATGGAGTGGGAGACTGAACTACAGGAACTCCAAGTACCATTTCAACACTCACTTTCTGATTTGAAAATGTGATATTAATTATACAAAAGAGCCAGTGCAGAGAAGCCCTATAGACCCAGGTCACAAACTTGTAGTTTATCAGCCCACAGTATCTTTTGTTTGCCACACAAGTGATTTACATTTCCTTTGAGTTTGGTTGTCAGCATTTAAAACATAAAGATTTTGCATAAAAAAATTCAGGTGTTCAGTGTCTATTTGTAAAACTGGCAGAGCTGATGAAGGTGGGCTCAACTCCCCACAGTTCCCTGGTGCTCCAGGGGCTGCCCCTTCAGGCAAAGCACGTGCTCCCCCTTCAGGCTGAGTAGGTGCAGCCCTCCTAGTATACCATAGTCCACACCCCGCTATAGCCTCATTCATTCCCCCTGCCCTGCCCTGTGCACAGGGGAGTTGCAGATGCTTGACTTACTGGCTCCTCAAGGAACACCCACGGTCTTCAGACCACCACTGAAGAATCACTGTTCTGGGAAAAAAAAAAAAAAAAAAAAAAATTCACTGACCTTTCAGAAAATACATCCTGAGAATTATCCAGTCAAAAGTTAGAGCTTCTTTGGGGAAGTCTGTGCTTATTTAATGATGTTTTAAAAACAAAGAAAAGAAAAAAGCAAAACAGCAATCTGAACATCAATGACAGCTATTCGGTAGGTGAGATGCTATTTTTGTTTATTCTAATGAACACTCTGTGTTCTAATGAACATCTAATGAGCATTCTGCAGATGCTCACCTCTCTGGAAGAAAAAGAGAGGGAAAAAAAACCCCAGAGGTGGAGTACTACTTAATCAGACTACTCTCTGATAAAAGAATGACTAGTGGTCCTGGTCTCTCATTACCCCCGTATGGATGCAGGGATTGGGCAATCCTTTTTTTTTTTTTTTTTAAACAACTTTGTTGAGATGTGATTCATATACCATAAAATCTGACCTTTCAAAACATACAATTCAGTGGTTTTTAGCATATTTGCCAAGTTGAGCAGCCATCATCACTATCTAATTGCGGAATGTTTTCACCACGGCAAAAGGAAACCCTGTCCCCATTAGCAGGCACTCCTCGTTCCAATCTCCCGTTCCCTCAACCATAGGCAAGCACTAATCTACTCTCTATCTCTAAGGATTTGTATATTTTGAATATTTTATATAATCGGAATCATATGATCATAAGTAGCATTTTGTGTCTGATTTGTTTCAATCAGCATAATGTTTTCCAAGTTCATTTATTTTGTAGCAGGCAATAGTACTTTCATCCTTTTTATAGCCAAATCATATTCCATTGTACAGATAAACCACATTATGTTTATCCATTTTCTCATCTGATGGACATTTAGGTTGTTTCTTTTTGGCTATGATAAAAAATGGCACTGTGAACATTTGTGGACAGGTCATGATGTGTATATATGTTTCCATTTTTCTTGGATTTATACCTAGAAGTGAAATTGCTGGATCATATGGTAATTCCATATTTAACTTCTGGAGGAACTGCCAAATTATTTTCCTCAGTGACTGAAAATTTATATTCTCTTCAGCAATATATGAGAGCTTCAATTTCTCCACATTCTCAAGAACATATGTTATTATATTATCTATCTTTTTTAGTTTAATCATCCTACCAGGATCTCATTATGGTTTTAATTTCTCTTTCCTTGATGACATATGACTCTGAGTATCTTTTCATGTGATTATTAGCCATTTGCATATCTCCTTTGAAGAAATGTCTATTCAAACTCTTTTTTTTTTTTTTTTTTTTTTTTTTTTTTGAGACGGAGTCTCGCTCTGTCGCCCAGGGTGGAGTGCAGTGGCGCGATCTCGGATCACTGCAAACTCCGCCTCCCGGGTTCACACCATTCTCCTGCCTCAGCCTCCCCAGTAGCTGGGGCTACAGGCGCCCGCCACCACGCCCGGCTAATTTTGTTGTATTTTTAGTAGAGACGAGGTTTCACCATGTTCGCCAGGATGGTCTGGATCTCCTGACCTCGTGATCCGCCCGCCTCGGCCTCCCAAAGTGCTGGGATTACAGGCGTGAGCCCACCGCGCCCGGCCTCAAACTCTTTGCCCATTAAAAAAATTTGGTTATTTGTCTTTTTATTGTTCGTTTTAAGAGTTCTCTATATATTCTGGACACAAGCCCCTTATCAGATATATGATTTGCAGATATTTTCTTCCATTCTGTGAATTTTCTCCTCATTTCTTAATAGTGTCTTCAAAAGTTTTGATTTTCATGACGTCCAACATCTATTTTGTATTTTGTCACTTATGCTTTTACTGTCATGTCCAGGAAATCATTACATAATGCCAGATCACACAGAATTACTCCTGCATTTTCCTTCCTTCCTTTCTTTTTTTTTTTTTTTTTTTTTTGGTGAGACGGAGATTTTCTCTTGTTGCCCAGGCTGGAGTGCAATGGTGTGATCTTGGCTCACATCCCATTCTCCTCCTCCCAGGTTCAAGCGATTCTCCTGCCTCAGCCTCTAGAGTAGCTGGGATTACAGGTATGTGTCACCACGCCTGGCTAATTTTGTATTTTTAGTAGAGACGGGGTTTCACCATGTTGCCCAGGCTGATCTCGAACTCCTGACCTCAAGTGATCCACCCGCCTCGGCCCCCCAAAGTGCTGGGGTTACAGGCATGAGCCACTGCACCCAGCCTTACTCCTGCATTTTCTTCTAAGAGTTTTATAGTTTCAGCTTTGACATTTGGGTCTATGGTCCATTTTTAGCTAGTATTTGTCTACGGTGTGAGACAGGGCCATGCAGTCCATTTTTAATAGTTAAGAACTTGCTTCCTTTCACTTATGTTCCAGCCTGTGCTTTATTAAAGAACATAAAAATATGAGAAAGTAATCCCAAGAAACAATAAGCTTTGCTTGGATTCTCGATGTAATACCATCCAATTCCCTTCACACATTATAGTGTAACACAGGCCAACTAGATAAAGTTTTCCTTTGTGGAAGAGCAGACTAAACTGTGGTTTGATGACTATGTGACATATTCTAGAGTTCAGATACAAGATCCAAAGTAATGTGGCAGTGATGCCTGGAGCCCTGGCCATCCCCGTCTCATCCCCAGTGTCTCACCAGAAGACTGGATCCTGGGAAACTGCTCCTCCTGGAGACTTCCTTTTAATTACAATGCACACACGTATATGTACACATTATATACATGCACACACACATATACCTATATGTACATATACATATGTGTATGTATATATAAACCCAATTCCTAATTTTTGAAATTTATAAAATGTTAAAACATGTAACCACCATTTGTGTTGGCATCCCTAGACTCCCTCCACTGCCCCATTGCCAAATTTTTCTTTTCCAATGAGTCATTGTAAAAAAAAAATTTTTCATAGATTCTGTAGATGAAAAAGTGAAGAACAGGATGAAGTAACATGCGAAGATATCTGAAGGCAGAAGATATAAGGGACAGACTCAAGCAGGGTCCCAACTGGAGAGAACAAGCTTTCCCAACCACCCAGGCAGAGAGGCCCTTCTTTATCTGTGTCCCTATGCTACTTGCACACACTTCTAGTGTAGCATGCACTGGGATCATTTGTTGGCAGTGGTGTCTTCCCCTATAACCTATATGCTCCTCAAAGGCAAGAAGTCCATCTTATTTATTTTTGTATCTCATCCTGTCTAGTGTCCCTTGTAGCACCAGAGACCTAGCAAGCACTAAAAAAAATGCTGGCTTAATAAACGTTTACGGAGTGGAAGTGGAAGGAAATCTTTTCTTTCCTGTTTGCCCGAATAATATAGGATCTATATAGCACAGGCTCCTACTTATAAAGCCCATATAAATCCTGGTGCTCCCATAGCCCAATCCCAGTATAGAGTTCTAGTCAAAAAATGCCATCTAGCAAGAAAAAGTAGTTTAAAAAAATTCTAATTTTCACTTGAATCTCTTGAAAGACACTGTCTTAGTTCATTTTGTTTTGTTCTAAAGGAAAAACTGAGTCTGTGTAATCTGTCAAGTAAAGAAGCTTACTTGGCTCGTGCTTCTGCAGGCTGTACATGAAGCCTCGCACCAGCATCTGCATCTGATGAAGTCTTGCTGGTCAGACTGCTTCCGCTCAAGGCAGGAGGTGAAGGGAAGCCAGCTCTGTAGAGCTTACAGGGTGAGAGAGGAGGAAAGCGGGAGGGAGGAGGGCCAGGCTCTTTCTAACAACCAGCTCTGGTGGGAAGAAGGGACTAATACAGTGATGATTCGATCATCCCCAGGGAGGGCACAAGACTGTTCATGAGGGATCTGTCCCCATGGCCAAACACCCCCATTAGGCCCCACCTCCAACATTGGGATTAAATTTTAACCTGAGGTTAATGGGGGACAAACATTCAAACTATAGCAAACATTAAAAAGAATTAAACTCATAACCTACTATGACATCTGTAAACATGTTCCATTTGCTTCCTCTCCAGTTTTCTCTTATCTTGAAGCTCTTCTTGATCCTCTCTCTCTCTGAACTGCTTCCTCCTAACTCTCTCCTGGAAGTTCTTCTGGGCACTCCATTATCCCATGCTCTCCTGCCTCATGCCTCACCACAGGGCCTTTCCTGCTGGCCACAAAACCCGCCTGGCCCAGGACAGTAGAAGGCTGTGTGGCCTCTTTGCTTGGAGACAGTTGGGTCCCCACCTCCATCCACAGGAAGTATAGTTTTTTCCTTATCCTGCTTTTCTCCCAAAAAAAAAAATCATAAATAATTTCTGGAATTCTATTCTTTGTTAATATTACTTGTTATCTCATGAGTTAGGTAGACTTTATGAGAGACCTTGAAACTTGGCCACCATTTAAAACATGGTTTCTGTGGGAAAGCCTACCATACATACTGAACAGCTGATTTACAAGCCAACTTTTGGAATACAACTTATTCATAAGCTGGGAGCCATCTGGGTGGTAACTAGCTTCGTGGTTTCTTACTCTTCTTTTGGTTTCATGGTTTTGAATGAGGTTTGGTCAAAGTTAAAATGGAGGAAACATTTCCTACTAATTCATTGGTATTTTTGTGAACCTTGGAATCTGGCAGAAGTAAATAATTCTGGAGAAATATGGACTTCAGGATCGTAAGATGATTTCTAAGGGATTTCTCTTATTTAATCGACCAAATTAACATCTCAGGCTGGAGTATTTAGGATTGAGTTACTAGAAAAAGAGAAAAGTGAATTCAGAGAAATTGTTAATCAAGATAAATGTTGAAAGGCGGAGAAGCAAGGGATAAAGAACACTGCATTCTGTCTGACCTGCTTACGGAAGCAGGTCTTCTCTTGTTTTTGACACTGGTCTTAGTAAGCTCCTCTTCCTTTTGTGCTCCCTACTGCTAGGGAAGTACCTTTCCCCATGAGACCAACATCACTCGCCCATGCTTTTGAAGCCAAGAGCAGCGAGATACCACCAGCAAGACCCTGCATCAATCAGAGCTCCAGTCCCTGCTTTTGTTGCCTTCTCTGAGGTGAGGCAGCAGTAAAGCATGGACCAGAGTCATCCTGCATCAGTGTCCTGGCTCCATCCCTAACAAGCTGCATGAGCTCAAGCAAGCTATTGACCTCTCCCTGCTTAGTTTCCCAACAAACCAAGCAGAAAGTAGCACCTGCTGAATTGCCAAGAACAGTGCTTCTCAACCCAGGCACTTCCCTAGAGGGAACGGCAGGAGACCCACAAATGCCAACAGCTCCCCCAGAGTCATCATCTTGCCTATCTCCTCACCAAATTTCCTCAGCACTCTGACCAATTTCTACCACTTTTACTCTCTCTCTCTCTTTTTTTTTTTTATTTGAGACAGAGTCTTGCTCTGTCTCCCAGACTGGAGTGCAATGGTGCGATCTCGGCTCACTGCAAACTTCACCTCCCAGGTTCAAGTGATTCTCCTGTCTCAGCCTGCCAAGTAGCTGGGATTACGGGCACCCGCCCCCACGCCCAGCTAATGTTTGCATTTTTAGTAGAGACAGGGTTTCACCATGTTGGCCAGGCTGGTCTTGAACTCCTGACCTCAGGTGATCCACCTGCCTTGGCCTCCCAAAGTACTGGGATTGCAGGTGTGAGCCACCATGCCCGGCCACCACTTTTATTCTTGGAGCAGATGTCAGAGAGGCCACTTTCTTTGGAAATCGTCTCCTGCCCCCTTTCATATCTAAAATCTCTTATTGTATTGGTGTCTTATCGCTACTGTAACAAATTACCCAAAATGTAGTGGCTTAAAACAGCATAATTTTGTTATGTTTTATAGGCCAGAAGTCCAAGTCTTATAGGCCAGAAGTCCAAAATGGATCTTACCAGGCTTAACTCAAAGGCTACATTCCCCTGAAGGCTCTAGGGGAGCCTGTTTCCTTGCCTTTTCCAGCTTCTAGAGCCACCTTTGCTTGTGGCCACAGCATTTCAGCCTTTGTCTCTGTCCTCACATCTCTTTCTCTGACTGACCCCTCTTATGGGGACCCTTTTGAGTACATTAGGCCCTCCTGCATGATCCAGGGCCATCTCCCCATCTCAAGACCCTTAACTTGGTTGGGCACGGTGGCTCACACCTGTAATCCCAGCACTTTGGGAGGCCGAGGTGGGCGGATCACGAGGTCAGGAGTTCGAGACCAGCCTGACCAACATGGTCGAAAAAAAAACCCTTAACTCAATTCCATCTGCAAAGTCCCTTTTACCATGCAGTTCTAGAGACTAGCACGTGGATGTGTTTGGGGGACCATCATTCAGCTACCATGTGTGTCTTGGCATCACAGTAAAAAATGAGGCAGATTCTTAGTACTGAGTTTAAGAAAAATAATAATAACGAGGCAGAAAGAGTTCCATTTGACATTTCCATTGGAGGTATTTCCAGTGTTTCCAGCATTGGTTGCCTGGGATGATGCCACTAAACATGATAGGAAATTGAGGTCAGGGGCAAACTAGGGGTGGGGGCCGGTGTGACTACAGCGTGCTTATTTGTTGGTATGTTGTATTTGAGGTCCCTCCAGGAGATCAATGTGGAAATGTCTACAGCAGTTGGAAGAACAGGTCTGCAGCCTGGGAGAAAAGCCTGGGCATGGATGGAAATGTGGAGTCATTGACAGACAATACAGTTGAAGCCGTGGGGGTGCCTAAGATCACCGAGAAGGAAGATGGGGAGGGCAGGGAGGAAGCGCCAGGAGTGCAAGGTGTCTGGGGAAGAAGAATAAGGTCAGAAAGCATAGGACTTTTAGAGAGGCCAAAGGAAAACGAAGAATAATTATAAAAATAATAATATCCTGTATATTGGTAAAGTGAAACTTCATTTGATCGTATCTTGCTTATTACGTACATAGGGGAAACCCACTCATTTTATTTATGGTTACATTTTTCAGTATGTCACATTTACAAAACTGACCAAGTGAGGATTTGTTGTAGTATTGAGCGCCCATGGTGGACCAGGCAGTGTCAGTGATGAGGATATGAAAATGAATCAGCAGGGCCTTTGTGCTCACTTATTCAACCCACAGGATAAGACCAACAGTATCAGAGAAGTAACCTCCTCTGAGAAGCAGACCACTACTCTGGTGGACAAGAAGATCCAGCTTACCGTGTAGACACAGAATATCCTCTGTTCATGGTATTTGCCTTTAATAGCCTTTTCTTTATCTATTGAAGATGTTAAGATACTGGCTCTTCTCTCCAGTATTAAGAAGACTAATAATAATAATAAAAGTCCATGTCACCATAGCCAAAACAGAAAACAGAGCAGAAACTTGGTGAAGTTAATCAAATAATTGCTGCAGGCCCTTGGCTATGGAGAACTCTCCCTGCTTTTAGTTGAGCAAGAGAGCCTCTCAGAGCCTGGCACTGGGATTCACACAGCGTTCCGTTCCAGGGCCACAGGGTCCCAGCAGCAGCACCACACAGCATTTGAGCTCCAGCTCCTCTAGGCTTTCAGCCATGGCACCCTTTGTTTGTTTTTCCCCAAAGCAAAGTGCTGCCTGGCAGCTGAAAAGAGTGCATGTTTCCTCCTTCTCAATCCGGCTTCTTATATAGCTGTGCTATATTTGGCAGCTCAATCTTACTTCCTGTTCCAAATGCTTCCTCTTCCTGTGGGTAGAATTCTCAGAACTCTCGTGGCTCTGGTAGGTGTTATCAAAAACTTGTGCAAGGCCACTTGGTGGTACAGTCTGTGCTCCACAGAGCCACCTCCTAGCTCAGTGACTCACCTGTGCCTGGAGGACACAGGGGGTGAACTCTTCAAGAAGGAACGGAGAGTTCCAGGACACCTCTCACTTGAATTGTGATGAAGGTTTATTAATGAACAAAAAGCAGAGGGAGATTAGAATTTGTGGGGATGAGGTGGCGAGAGAGGTTTGAAAAGGCAGATGAGACTTTAAGGCCCAAAGACAAATACAATTCATTCCTAAAAGAAAAAGTAGTTAATTATTTGTTTAAGATCTATCTTCCCCTGTAGGCTGTAAGAATCATGAGAACCATGAGAGGCCATGCCATTTTTTGTGCATTGTTTTAACTCTAGTATAGTGCTAGCTGGTGTTACAGTCGGTGCTCAATTAATGTCTATTGAACAAATGAATAAATGAATGAATGAAGGCAGAAAGAGGCATAAGCATTGAAAAGTAATCCTTTAAAAACTTATGTTGGTATACGGAAAGAGAAAGAAAAACTGTATATATGTTAATAGTGTTTATTTCTGAGTGGAGGGATTAGAGAGTATTCTAATTGTTTTCCTTTTATGATTTTCTGTTATAGTCTCATTTTCCTATAATTATTTCTCATGCTTGTTTAATAGAAATATTTTAAAATAAGGATTCAAAATTTTAAAAGCCTGGAAGGAAATATATAACTTTAGAGCAGCTTTTGTGCTGGGCATAGAATTGTAGAGTTTTATTTTATTTTCTGAATGTTCTATTGCTTTCATCATCTAAGAACACTTTTGGAATGAACAAGTTAGTTAGTCACCATGGCAGGAGAGCACTATTGTAGGAGGGCTGGGATCCCAGAACTCAGTGATCAAGAAGAAAATGTCAAGTTAAAGAGAAGAAGGTGATGTATATAACGGCCTATCTTTTGATATATATATATATATCCATAGGAATTTTATTTTTGAAATGCCCCTTGAAAACACCTGTCACATTCACCAGGAGCTAAATTGGTCCTGCATAATTTCTTCATTCCCCCTTCTGAGAGGCTATGTCTCTGACTTTGTTCACAGTTAAGGATATTTTTTTTTTCATTGACTGAGATGAGACATAGATTTCTTATGCTTCTTTCAAATGAAAACTTATAAATACCAGCTATTTGGGGATATTTTACAATTGCACAGATAGGAAAATCAGAACACAAAATATCATTGTTGTATAGATGCTATGCAGACCTGTGCAGGTGGCTCTATGACACTTACAGATTAATGGGGAGTTTTGTCTAATAAATTGATTTGTAATCTGATGGAGAAACACTTTGAGCTGTATTTGGTTTGATTAAGGTGGAACCTAGTTTAGACTACAGACAAACCAGTCTACAGACAACCTGGTCAGAGTCAGCCTCCTAGATAAAAACCCCAGGGCCTCCTTCAACCTCTGGTGACCAGAACAGTGTGAAGTGTTACTGCAGCAGTAACCACTCCAATCCTATTAGCTCTACCAAATAGGGAGATAGGCAGGGAAATTCTCCTGGTGCAAAGCTATCAGCTGTAGCTCAAGGGTTAATTACTACCATGATGTTGGGGATAATAGAATGGATGACACAGCAGAGTGTGTGTGGTCTGTGTGTGTCTGTGTGTGTAGGCTATTTGAATACATTTGGGGTACTAGCTTTTGATTCAGATTGTAACATATTTGGATGGTTGGAAATAAAACAACAGGGAATTAAAATGTGAGAATACTAAAGCACCTTAAGGAAGGAACTGGAAAAATGTCTCCCTTCAAAGACAGCAGATTTACATGCACACATGTGCGCACACGCGCGCGCGCGCACACACACACACACACACACACAAACTAGGTGCCAGTAAAAAAAAGAAAAAAAAAGCATGACTTCTCTCCAAAAACAACCCATACAAACTCTAAAAGGGCATCCTTCAATTTTCTGCCTCCACTCCAGGACAAATAGTCCCTCAGCAGCCCCTTGCATAAGGGGATCTCTCTGATTGGCCTGCTGAGCAGGGATACCTGGCTCCTAGAGTCCTGATGCGGGGTACCGTCAAATCAGTGCTGTTTGTGGGCGCTCATTTCCCTTCTTGGCAGGAGAAAACCTGAAGAGGAGGCGACAGGGTGGAGAAAAATCCAGTACAGGGGGTGAATGGTGAACATAAAGGAGAAGCTGTTACCCTCTCCAGGCCAAAGAGAACTGCTGTAGAAATGCTACGCTGTGACCAAGCAGCAGGGATTACGAGGTATACAGAGACATTTTTTTTAACTTGTGTGATATTTAGTTACATGACTTTGGTGGTCTAAAGCCTGTCTGTGCTTTGTTCTTTTTTTCCGTATCCATCCTTCAACAACCGGATCCTATCAGTTATTCCATTTTAATTTCCATCTTTCACTGAGTTTCAGTATCACTGTGGTTTGTAGGTATTTTAGCCAGATTTAGTGCTTTTCTGTGATATTCAGAAACTGTCTATAAGTCTCAGGAAGCTGAGACAATGAACACATCACAACCATAATTTCCCTTGGCTTGGTTCTACTCAGTTATTCCTTTTCACTTTGTGCTGCTCAAATCCCCATCCAGATGCACTATTGTGTCTTTAGGACATATAAAATACCACTGGAGCTGCTTCTATTTGTACTTTATTCACACAGTGACATGACACATGAAATGGTCATAACTGAACTGGGGTCAGATTTATTAGACTATTTTTAACATATGAATTCAAAAATAGTATTTGAACAAACAAGTATCTAAAATTTGCACTTACCTGTTGGAAAAGCTAAGACTGGAGCACATTCTACTGAAAGTGTAAAAGTGTTAGGTTTGGAATAAGGGGTAACGCTACCTTTAAAGGAGATTATAGGCCAGGCATGGTAGCTCATGCCTGTAATCCCAGCACTTTGGGAGGCCAAGGTGGGCAGATTGCTTGAGCCCAGAAGGTGGAGACCAGCCTGGGCAACACAGTAAGACCCCATCTCCACAAAAATAGAAAAATTAGCCAGGTGTGGTGGTGCACGCATGTAGCCTCAGCTACTCGGGAGGCTGAGGTTCAAGGATCACTAGAGCCCAGGGAGGCTGAGGCTACACTGAGCCACTACTGTGCCACTGCACTCCAGTCTGGGCAACAGAATGAGATCCTGTCTCGAAAAGGAAAAAAAGGAGATGATAATAATAATGTGTTAATTCTGAAAAACTGATAATTTATGTAGACTTCTTTCAAAGAGAAAAGAGTTAAATAAAAATAAATCTTGAGATACCTGTTACCCAATGATACACTCAAAGGCTGAAGTCAAAATATGTTTTCCGCATTTTCTTCCATGATTGCTGAATGGTTTTGTGTTTTAAGAATGCATGTTCCTAGAAAGGTTATTGAGAAAGTTTTAAAGATTCAACCTATGTAAATGGTTGAGAAGTGACTCACCAATCTTTTCTTTCTACAATCTAATCTGCCTGGTAAAAATAAAAGTAAATTGTAAACATGTTTTATAAGACCTGTTCCATGCTTTAACCATAAAATGTTCCACGGAATATAAAACATAAAAATTTTCCATGTTTTAACTGTAGAAAAATTCACAGGAGCTGCAACCCATATGAACTTGTCTTAAATCACTTTTGTACTTGAATCTTTTGCAAATTGCAGAAGGCACATTGCTGGCTGCAACTTTGGATAAACCACGCATTCCATTTCAAGATGGCTGTTTAATCTTTCTCAGACTTGACAATGCTCAGGCAATTCTCACCATGACGTTCATTCGTCTCAGGCTGCCACTTTCCTGTGGCTACCATCACTTCTACATGTGGCATTTTTGATTCATACCGTGCCAGGTGGAGCTGAGTCCCTGCTTTCTTTCTTGCCCAGGGGTTTTGTGACAAAAAGCTGAATGTGATCCAGAAAGCAATAACATGTTGTATACCTAAAACACTTGGGTGTCTTTAAAGGTCACTGTTGCTTCTGCAGGTACCGTCAGTATTTGTAAGGGGAAAACATGAAATACAGGTTTTGCTTTCTATGGGAATGTGCAGGAAGTAAAAAAGCATCCATTTCTTGAGTGTTCTCTGAATAGATAAGGAAATATGAGTGATTTACAGTGGACCTTATTTCCTAAAGCATTTCAAACATATTTAAACAACAAAAAGATGAACAGTGAAGAAATACATACCATTTGGATAAGTCCTTCCGTAACAGGTGGTGGTTCTCTTAATTTTTATAAATGTAGAGTCTACAAGTTGGAGGACATACATTATATTCTTGTCCACAGAATTTGTACTTTACCAGTATTTGGTAAGAGAACACCCCATAACTTATATGGTTGTCCTAAAGTTTAGGTAATTTTGTTTTAAATACCATTTACTGAATGCTCTAGTCATACCTACAGTCTAAGGGAAAGGTTGGCACACTGTGATTGGTATACCTAGTGCAGCTCACTGCTGTTTTGTAAATAAAGTTTTATTGGAACATAGCCAACCTCATTTGCTGATTTATTGTATATACCTGTTTTCACACTACAATGGTAGAACTGAATAGTTGCATCAGAGAAAGTAAGGCCCACAGGCCAGGCGTGGTGGCTCACACCTGTAATCCCAGCACTTTGGGAGGCTGAGGTGGGCAGATCACAATGTCAGGAGATTGAGACTATCCTGACTAACATGGTGAAACCCCCATCTCTACTAAAAATACGAAAAAAAAAAAAAAAAAAAAAAAAAAAAAAAAGCTAGGCATGGTGGCTAGTGCCTGTAGTCCCAGCTACCTGGGAAGCTGAGGCAGGAGAATTGCTTAAACCCAGGAGGTGGAGGTTGCAGTGAGCCAAGATCACGCCACTGCACTCCTGCCTGGGTGACAGAGCAATACTCTGTTTCAAAACCAAAAAAAAAAAAAAAGAAAGAAAGAAAGAAAAAGAAAAAGAAAGTAAGGCCCACAAAGCCTAAAATACTTACTCTGTGATTTTTTTTTTTTTTTTTTTTTTTTTTTGAGACAAAGTCTTGCTCTGTTGCCCAGGCTGGAATGCAGTGGCACAATCTCGGCTCACTGTAACCTCCACCTCCTGGGTTCAAGCGACTCTCCTGCCTCAGCCTCCCTAGTAGCTGGGATTACAGGTGCCCGCCACCACGCCCGGCTAATTTTTTTGTATTTTTAGTTGAGACGGAGTTCACCATGTTGGCCAGGTTGGTCTCGAACTCCTGACCTCATGATCTGCTCGCCTCACTCTCCCAAAGTGCTGGGATTACAGGCATGGGCCGCTGCACCCAACTACTCTCTGATCTTTTGCAGAGAAAGTTTGCTGACCCCTGTCCTAAGTTATTAACATTTTAGGACTAAAAATATGTATATTGTCTCTGTATTTGTATGATTACATAAATGCATATGTATATACCTATATGTAGCTACATATGCATATATATGTATGTATGGTCTACCTACACATATGTAAATATATAAATATGTGTATAAGCATATAGATACACATGAGTATATGTGTGTTTACATGTATATATGTGCATGTATATGTACATGTGCCTATGCATGTGCACATGCACAAGATTAATTGAATTCTAAGCAGGACATCGCTAGGGAATGGTATCTTTAATTACACCTGAAAAACAATCAAGGTCTACAGCCCCTTTCCTGAACATACTGACTGGCTCTCCTCCATTTAAGTGGTAAATGATGCCTGGTCAATATACAGGAATTATGTTCTTTGCCTCCTTCACTTATAGGTCTGTCTCTGGAGAAAGCATTTCTCGAAGGATGTTTATAGCCAAGAACTTGAGTCACTATTTCCTTGCTGCTGGTCCAGCATGCTGAGGAACAACAAAAGCAGCACTGCTGGGGAACTTCAGGGCAGCAGGCTCAGTGCTGGATTCCTTGGTGAGGACCTCGTACTTTTCCACAGAGTTACTCAAGGCCCCACCAAGAGCAGAAAGAAAAGCCAGCACGGGAAGAAAAAAAAAGGAAAAAACAGTACAGAAAGAAAATAGAGAGGCTGGCTGTATGTAAAAACATGAACAATGTAGCCCAACATTGTTAACTAATTTTAGTTTGGGAAAAGGAAGCGCTGCATTAATTGTAGATTTAAAATACAGATATAAAACCCTTCAAGCCAGATATTCATGAGTTCACTTATTCATTTAATAAATGACTAATTGAGCATTTACTATGTGTCAGGGACAGGGTTGGGCTCAGGAGATACAACAGTGCACAGGATACAATCCCTGCCCTTACAGACCTGACAGTACAGTCGGGGAGGAAGATGGGTGAACTCTTACACTGGAGTGAGTTGTGTGAGTTTTCATGAGTGGTCAGCATAGAGCGCTACAGAGCTAACACGAAGGACGCCCAACCTTCCTGACACCTTCAGTGGTCAGGAAAGGGTTCCTGGAGGAAGCATCCTCTAATGGAGAGTGAAGTGAAAGCAAGAGTTGTCTAGGTGAAAAGACACCAGTAAGAACTTTCTAGGCAAGAGAGCCAATGTGTGCATAGGACTAGACTTGAGAGAGACCATGGTATTGGGGATATGCAAATGGCTCTGGGTGGCTGGGGCCAAGAAGACAAAGGATGAAGGGTGGCAAGGAATTGAGGAAGGCATACTTGAAGCTAAAAATCTCAGTCAGCTGACTGACCTTCTCTCACCACCACCTGATGCTGATGGGCTCAGAGAGGTCCCCAAACACAGGTGAGACCTCGACTCCAGCTGGTGTCCAGGCTCTTGACACTGTTGCAAGAAGGAATTCAATGATGAGTCAGAAAATAGTGAAAGTACAGAGATTTGTTGCAGAGGGAAGAGTACACACTCAAGAAAAGGGAATTTTGTTGTAGTCAAGAGTCATGCACAAGGGGGTTTGGAGTTGCTACCTTCATGGGTTTCTTTAACCAAAGCAAGGGGTAGAATATTCATGAAAATTCCTGGGAAAAGGTGGAGATTTTTCAGAATTGTCGTGCCACCCATTTTTCCAGCAGATATAGATGTTCCTGGAACTGTCATGGCACTGGCAGGTGTGTGATTTGTATGTTAATGAGCATATAATAAGGTCCTAGGTGAAACCTAAGTAGGATCCAGCTCCATGTTGGGTCCAGTCAGTCTCAGT
This sequence comes from Macaca thibetana thibetana, assembly GCF_024542745.1. Taxonomy (NCBI): domain Eukaryota; kingdom Metazoa; phylum Chordata; class Mammalia; order Primates; family Cercopithecidae; genus Macaca; species Macaca thibetana. Next base: position 25,004,992 of record NC_065581.1, on the reverse strand, counting down.
CAGCTTGGTCCACATCTGGTTTTTCAGGGTCTTACCAGCCCGTAGCCTCTATTCATGTGAAACTGCTGCGTGGAATTTGTATCTCCTGTAACCACCCTATATGACTCCTGTCTCACATCCAAATCAACATCCCCAAGGTTTCCTATCAGCCTTCATTTGATCTCCCAGATCAATTAGGAGGAACGAACACTCTGATTCAGTGCTATGTGGAGTCACACTGGATCCTGAGGCAAAAGAAATATACATCCGTATGGTGTACACTTACCCAAAAATGCTTCTATAGTTTGTGGAAGAAGTCAATACAAGCTCTACCAAAAAAAAAAAAAAAAAAAAAAAAAAAATGACTGCATATAAAGTTCCACATTGTCCAGTCTGTTCCCGTGCCATTGTCAACTCTCATGACACTGTCTGGCCTGGCCAACCTTGGGCTGATTGGAATTCCTGTTGCACAATAACCCAGGGTCATAAAACAAATAACAGCAGCCTGTCTTCACCTAATTTTTTGATATTTTGTTTATTGTAGTTTTTTTTGCCCATAGTCTATAGATGAGAAATATTTAGGATCCAGGTGGTGAAAAATGGTAAACAGTTTGCATTTTGTATAGGGGTAATGGAGAAATGTTGAAAGGCTTTGAACATGGAAATAAAGGAATCAGATTTTTCTGGGTTAGAAATATCACTGTAGTTGCAGATTTGAGGGTAGATTTGGGATGTTAGATTTTCTCATAGAAACATCTGTATTTATAGTCACCAAAAATATCCCTTGGGGAATTGCTATTAACTTTATAAAAATGGTTCGCTATATAAAATCCTTGTAAATGAGAAATACATTTGTAAATATGTGCTGATTTGTACATATGTCTGATGGTAAATTTGATTATGCACAACTTTTCAAAAACATACTCCTGTGTTTTTGCAAGTGATCATTTTGTTGAGATTCTCAAAGAATTACTTGAGCAAGCTGATGAACACATCATGGAGTATAAATTGCAGAGGAGAACGTTTTCTAGCCAAAACACAAGAAAACAAACAGATTGAGGAAGTTAAGGGGGAAAAAAGGAGAAAAAGGGGCTTGGCAGTTTAAGAGTGTGGGCTAATTTACATCTGAAAATCCTCTCTCATGCTGTTCTCTGCACCTGGAGTACCCTCCCCACCGCCTATTCAATTTCAAGGCCCAAATCAAGCTCTATTCCTAAGAATTTTTTGATTGCTCCAGTGCATCCAATCTCCTTTTCCCCTTTAGTTAGTGGCCCTGAAACCTAAGTGTGAGAATCACCCAGAGGACTTACTAAAGCAAAGTTTTGGTTTCGGTAGGTCTGGGGTGAGGACTGAGAATGTTTTTCCAACAAGTTCCCAGATAGTGCTGATGCTGGTCACGGACCACACTTTGGGAAGCACTGCTTTAAACCAGTGCGTGTTTCTCAGACTTTAATGTGCATACAGATCACCTGGGGGTCTTGCAAAGGCTGCTACACTGAGATCTATATCAATGGTTCTCAATAAAGGATGACTTTACTCCCAGGGAACATTTGGACATGTTGGACATTTTTGTTTGTTATATACTGTGGCAGTGGGAAGTGAGGAGTGCTTTTGCTTGTTACTGGCATCTCGTGGGTAGAGGCCAGAGATGCTTCAAAACATCCTACAATGCAAAGGACAGCCTCCCACAATCAAGAATTATCTAACCCAAAATGCCACGTTGGGAAACTTTGATTTAAATGATACAATTTAGATACCATCACCATTTGCTATTGCTCATGGAGGTTGTAAGCATTGCAGTTTCCTAAAAGTAAGCACTATGTCTAATATAGAAATTCTGAGGCTCTTTCTCTCTCTGGGCCAAACACTACCTTCCCATCCCACCTCCTCTCCAAATGCCTAACACAGTGTTTACTACATAGTGAGCATACAGGAAAAGGTTTTTTAAATTAACTACCTAGGAACACTTAAACTAGTGGTTCTCAGGCTTGACTATATATTAGAATCACCTGGGGAGTTTTTAAAACACAAATGCCTGCGTCCCACCAATAGATTCTGATTTCATTGTTGTATGCTATGGACTGCATATTGGGAGTTTTAAAAGCTCTGCAGGTGAGCCCAATGAGCAGACAAGGTTGAAAATCATTGAACTCCATCCTCGCTAATGAGTAATTCACACTCGAAACTGTGAGAATGAGAAGGAACACTTGTAGCTGCTTGAGCACATATATGATTGCCGCTAAGGAAAACCCATTCCAAAACAAGTTAGACCCATAAAGTATCATTAATTTCCAAGTAGTTGCCGTGTACCGCCTGTGAGTTGTCCATTATACTATGTGCTAGGAATACAAAATTGAAAAGTATAAGGGCTCTGCCTTCTAGGGACCTCCTAGTGCAATGGAGAAGTTAACTATGAACAATACAGTAAGTGCTGTAATAGAAGCCTGTACAAAGTGCCTGAGTCATGCAGAGGAAGTATCACACTAAAGGAAGTGGCTTACTTTTCTCAGGGGCTCAGGAGAATTGGAGAAGGGGTTCTTAGAGAAGCCTCTCACCTGGGTGTTGAAAGTAAACAGTGTTGATTGGAAATGTCAAGTACATCAGCATGGTTGGACACAGTTGGACTGGCTGGTGTTAAAGGAAGCAGAAACAGTGGTGGGAGAGAAGGGAAAGGGGCCACACAGGGCTTGAGGGCATAAGGCCATTCATGAAGAGCTGCATGTTCAAGGGGTCAGGACTGTATAGACGAGAGGCAGCCAGTGATGGTTAAACAGAGAAGTGATATGAGGAGGTAAGCTCACTGTGATCCCCACCTCCTTTGCACACTTGAGGGCTGTAATTGAAAGATGCATTCATCAATTCCTGTTGTGCAGTAACCCAGGGTTGTAAATCAAATAATAGCAGCCTGTATTTATCTAATTTTTTTTGATATTTTGTTTATTGTAGATTTTTTGCCCATAGTCCATAGATGAGACCTGAGAAATACATAGAATCCAGGTGGTGAAAGACCACATGAAAAATGATAAGCAGCCTGCACTTTGTCTAGGGACAATGAAGAAACATTGAAAGGCTTTAAGCATGGAAATAAAGGAATTCGATTTTCTAGGTTAAAAATATCACTCTAGTTGCAGATTTGAGAGTAGATTTGGGATGTTAGATCTTCATAGAAATATCTGTATATAGTCACCAAAAATATCCCTTGGGGAAATGCTATGAACTTTATTAAAATGGCTCACAATATAAAGAATTACTTGAGAACATATAAGAGGTGCCTTATATGTTGTCTTCTCTGTAAGCAGAGCTTTGTGGAGTTGTGTGAGACTGCAGCCCTGCCACCTTCATCCCAAGTTCACTTCCCTGATGCTCCTACGGCACAGAATCGAGAGAATGACAAAATGTGTACAAGGGGTGGATTGAGTTGCAGGGATTGGCAGTTTCCCAGGCAAGGCCTGGCTGTCCAGAGTCCTCCCTCCCTGTGGCCACTTGCCCCTACTCCCCTCCCTCAGTGATGCCGCCCAGGAATAGCACACTTGATCCAACCAAATGGCTTCCCTCTGGGACCATTTCTCTTCTATCCTGATGGACCCTTTGAGACAATTCATTGCCGCTTCAGCAGCTCCTACTGCTGGAGCCTCACCCTCCTCTGCAGGCACATCCACCCCAGGGAAGGTCTCTGTGCAATCCCAGGCTGAGGACCCCATTAGAGGGAAAGCAAATGGCAGAGCCGGAGAGCCTATTAAGGCTGGGGTCCTGCTCTCCAGCACAAAACCCTCATAATAAGAAGAGAAGATGATGCAGAGAGGAAAGGAAAAGCCCCCACACTGGTAGCTCAGGCCTGGTTCTCAGCCCTTCTTCCTCAGAACCAGATGGCTCCCTGGATTTAGAGTATCCCCTAATGACCTCAGCAACCAAATTCTGCATGGCAGAGAGGATGGTTGGCCACAGACACTGGGGGCAGCACCAGCGGTTATCACAGTACAACGTCTAAACAAAATGTGAGCTCCATTGGCTGTCAGAGTTCACTGTGAATCAATACATCCAAGAAGTGGGAAGAGAGAGACAGAGATAATCCTCATTTTAAGATAAATATTTAAGCTTAAGTAGAGATGGGGCAAGTGTAGACCAGGTTAAGAGTATGTTTCTGGTATGCAAGGTGTGTCATGGTGCTATTTGTCATTAGCACTGGCCCAGGGAGCCAGGGAACATTGTTCTACCCCAGGTTTCAGAACCCAAAACTTTGCCTTATGGTGGCCACAGACACCCCAAACCATGTCCCATCGCTCTCATGAGTACCCCAATGTCTTCTCCCACATTCTTCAAGTCCCTTGTTCTTTCCTCTTCTACAGGTGAGAATAAAGGTAGTGGTGATCAGAGTCATTACAACAGATCAGAAATGGTTTCAGCACCACTTTACCTGCAAATGGCTTTCAACATCCCAGTTTCCTCATGGCTTATCACATGGTGTTTTTGAGGGAAATAAGGTGTTATATTGTGATGCACTCTAAGATGCTTCAAAGAAACGTGATCAGATCTTCAAATGGTATTACCTGACCTGTACTTTCTTTGATTTGTGTTGGGCCAGACCTTCAGTAATTTACGAAATAGAAACTTAGTCTTCTCTCTCCTTAACATCCCCTTTAAATTCCCTTAACCTCTCTGCGTGGTATATCCTCCTCAGTCTCAGAGAGTCCAGTTCCTTATATCCTCTTATTCCCATCACCTTAAAAAAACCTACTCTTTGGAAATTATCTGTTTCCCAATTACTATAACTCAGAAATTACTGTGTGGCATACCTTTGGGAGCTTACATTTTAACAAAGAACAATACATTTAGCCAAAGGAAGGGCACTCTGAGTGAAATGTTAGGTACCAGTTGACTCAAGAATCAACTCTTATCTTGGGCTCAACTACAAGTTAATTGATCAAACAGTCTGTTAAAAATTTAATGAGATTTTAAAAATGATACCAAATCAAAATTTAAAGCAGGCATTAGCAGAATTGCTCTCAAAGAGTCAGATGGTAAATATTGTCATCCTTGGGGGATAGGCAATTTGTGAGACTGTTCAGCTCTGTCATTGTAATGTGAATGCAGCCATAGACAATACAACAAATAGACATGCCTGTTTTCCAGTATAACTTTATTTACAACAAGCAAACAATTGGCAGACCGAATTTGGCCTTGCCCTCAGGTCACAGTTTGAAGACCTCCGATTAAGGATACTTCTTTGAATTACTGAAAGTGAGCATGTGCACAGGCACATGTGCGCACACACCCCCACACACACACCATTAACCTCTTCCATGAAAATCAAGTTATTGGGCTAAATGCCTCACTAAAAGGCAGAGTGGCAAGCTGGATAAAAAAGCAAGACCCAATGGTATGCTGTCTTTAAGAGAGCCATCTCACACATAATAACACTCATAGGCTAAAAATAAAAGGATGGAGGAAAATCTACCAAGCAAATAGAAAACAGAAAAAAAAAGCAGGGATTGCACCCCTATTTTCAGACAAAACATATTTCAAACCAAGAAAGATAGAAAAAAAAAAGACAAAGAAGGGCATTACATCATAATAAAGGTTTCAATTCAACCAGAAGGTCTAACTATCTTAAATATATCTGCACCCAACACAGGAGCACCCAGATTCATAAAGCAAGTTTTTAGAGACCTACAAAGAGAAACCATTCAAAAGATCAATGAATCTAGGAGGTGGTTTTTTGAAAAAATTAATAAAACAGGCCACTAGCTGGGCTAATAAAAGAGAGAAGATCAAATAAACAATTAGAGATGCTGAACAAAATGTTACGGTTGACCTGACAGAAATACAAACAACAAAATGTTACTATTGACCTGACAGAAATACAAACAACAAACAAATTTGTCTTCCATTCAAAGATGTCCTTATTGCAGGTGTTTTACAATAAAGGCCATTCCCTCGTTTGTTTGTTTGGCTTATAGGATATTTAAGTTTGAATTGCTGTCATTGTTTTAAAATTGTGAGGTTTTACGTGTAAATCAAGATTTGTACCAGTACCATGTTGTTTTGGTTACTGTAGCCTTGTAGTATATTTTGAAGTCTAGTAATGTGATGCCTCCAGCTTTATTCTTTTTGCTTAGGATTGCCTTGGCTATTGGGGCTCTTTTTTAGTTCTGTATAAATTTTAAAATAGTTGTTTCTAGTTCTGTAAAGAATGTCATTGGCAGTTTGATAGGAATACCATTGAATATGTAAATTGCTTTGACCATTTTAATGATACTGATTCTTCCTATTCATGACCATGAGATGTTTTTCTATTTGTGTCTTCTCTGATTTCTTTGAGCAGTGTTTTGTAATTCTCATCGTAGAGATCTTTTACCTGCCTGGTCAGCCATTTTCCGAGGTATTTTATTCTTTTTGTGACAATTGTGACTGGGATTGCCTTTCTGATTTGGTTCTTGGTTTGGCTGTTGGTGGTGTATAGGAATCCTAGTGATTTTTGGACATTGATTTTGTATCCTGCAACTTTGCTGAAGTTGTTTATCAGGTAGAGGAACAAATTCGTGCATATTGGAACCATGCAAAGTGAGGAGTACCTGTAATGTCTTCTGTGTGATAAGACAAATTATGAAAATTTCATGACAGCTAAGATTTAGAATGGACCATAAAGGTCACTCAGGCCAAGTGGACTCCAAAGGAAAGATCTCCTCCTATAGTACCTTGTTTTGTGGCCATTTGCAGAGCTCTTGAGAAAAAACCATCATCAAATGCTTTCCTAACTCAGTGCACTGATTCTTAGCAAAAGCCTGTTAATACAACACTCTGACCACCAGGTGGAGTGTCAGGCTCCCTGTCTTGCCCCCTAGGGCTTTGATGTCAAGAGCCAAAGCTTTTAAAATATCATAGTGGATGCAAAATGAATTGAAACTCTGAGTCCACGTGGTGAATTCTCTCTGTGGAGCTCTCTTATCTCAGAAATCAGGTACAAGAAGAGGGCTGTAGGGCTGCTTCCTGCCTGGATGGGGTTAGCTTCCCTCGGAAGGTCTGGAGTAAGCAGGTTAGACCAACTCACCTAACTCTTCCCTTGACTAGCTGTCTCTAGGATGCTATTCTTTTTTTCCTTTTGGGGTTTCATTAAAACCCTTTAAGCTGAGGTTTGGATATAGGTTTGGGAGATATGGAGGCCACTTAACCAGTTTTGGTGGCCACCTAGTCTAAGCAGAGGACTTCTCAGGGGTCCAAGAGGCCCAACACACTGGGGGCCCACAGTGAGGTTTGGTTGTGAATTCCATAAACCTAAACCCATAGGTAGGATTTCATGGATGGCGTTCGGCCACTGTGCTAGATGTCCCTTGGTTACCTAGCAGGGGGACATAATCATAGTAGTTAGCTGGTTGAGGTTTCCAGAATTCTGGATCCTATCTGTCTTGTGGGAAATTACCTTGTTGTAGTGTACCTCCTAGTATACCACCAAACAAGCTACCCAAGAAGTCACACAACAGAATGGCTCACAGACTAAATTAAAATTCTCAAATTATAGAGTTTATTAAAACAATTTAAAATACATAACAAGAAGAAAGCTGGTAAGGTAACATAAAATAGAGAGCAAGCAGGGTGAAAGGATAGTATTATCTGAATCCTAAGGTGTACAAAGTTTTTATGTCCTCTCTCTCAGCTGCATCAGCCTTCAACACTGAAGCTATGATTATAAAGACCAGAACTACCTGAGGTTTTAGCAAGGGCTCTACAAGCAGAAGGTTCCCAGGGCTAATGACACATGCTTGTTAGAAAGACACAGGAACGGCGCCATGTATGCCTGGCTGCAGTTGTAGCTTGTTGATTAGACTTTTGAACAGTCATGGGTTTTATTTGTGCCTTGGACAGAGAACATGTGGGTCATGATAGGTACCACTGTTGGCTGGCCAGATTAAAGTGTTATGAACATTGAGTGTGCATGCATATTTTATGTATCCTGAGCATTTGGATTTTATTGTGTATTTAGCGCTTCATATGTCTGATGTACATTTAGTGCCCAAGTGCCTCGTGTATATTTATGATCTCATAAAATACTAGGATTCTCCTGGCCCATCCATTCTTTTCTATTTATATTTAACATACACGTGCTCTACTAACTGCTTTACTTAACACATCTTATGAGCTTATGACATATCCTATTTCTTTTTCTCCTTCTATAGCATAGCTGAATGTTCTCAAACAATGCAACAAATGCACACTATGAGTCACCCTTAGAGTATTCAGATCTCTCATTCTAATACATCATACAGATAAGTTTAAACTCTAAACCATCACTGTCATCGTAAACAATATTAAAACAGCGGCTTTTAAACTGTTCACTCATATCAACGTAAGTCCAATCAGTCCACTTTTTTCAGAAGCCCCAGGGTATGACGGTTGTGGCTTTTTGAGACCATGAGGCCATATGAAGCTCTGAGCATCCAGGTATCACATCTTTGTCATCAGCTCTTATTGTCTGTAATGTCAGAGTTCCTCTTTTGGTATTGACTTCTTATTTGCTGATTTATCTTTTGCACATCATTAGAAGCATTATCAGTGATGTTTTTGCAAATATCCACCTATTAAAGCTGATTTGGTCTTGTCCTTTGACACGTCCAGAAACTAAGACCTTTATCTTTTCAGCACATTAAGACATTATTGCCTTAAAAAAAAGCACATGTTACAACATGACTACAAACGTCATTTTGGATAAGCCAACTCTTTCATTTGAGAAAATGTCCAGGAACTGAGAGTGAGGATTTTATTTTTGATATAGTATGTTTTGTTGCATTTGCCCTGTTTTGTTTATATTGACACAACAAAAGGTATTGAATTTTTTTCTTTTTTTATTTTATTTTGAGACAGAGTCTCACGCTGTAGCCCATGCTTGAGTGCGATGGCATGATCTCGGCTCACTGCAACCTCTGCCTCCCGGGTTCAAGCGATTCTCTTGCCTCAGCCTTCTGAGTAGCTGGGATTACAGGCACCTGCCACCACGCCCAGGTAATTTTTGTATTTTTAGTAGACAGGGTTTCACCATCTTGGCTAGGCTGGTCTTGAACTCCTGACCTTGTGATTCACCTGCCTCGGCCTCCCAAAGTGCTGGAATCACTGCGCCCGGCCAGGGTATTGAATATTAAACCTGTGCAAATAACTACACACACAACGAAAAGTAAAGAAACTTAGTGAATGCACTTTACATAGTGTTTAACTGCTATTCTAAGGAGTAAAATCAATCAATATGTGGTATCTTTTTTATTTTATAAATCTTATAATTTTAAGAAAAGTACAAGGCAGGGTGTGGTGGCTCACACCTGTAATCCCAGCACTTTGGGAGGCCGAAGTAGGCAGATCACCAGTCAGGAGTTCAAGACCAGCCTGGATAACATGGTGAAACCCCATCTCTACTAAAAATACAAAAAAATTGCTGGGCATGGTGGCACATGCCTGTAATCCCAGCTACTCCGGAGGCTGAGACAGGAAAATTGCTCAAACCCAGGAGGCGGAGGTTGCAGTGAGCCGAAATCACACCATTGAACTCCAGCCTGGGCAACAGAGCAAGATTCCATCTCAGAAAAAAAAGAGAAAAGTACAATTAGTATAAGTAAAATATATACTTATAAGTATTACAGATATAACAATTTTCCTCAAAGAGGTTTAAGATATTACATCCATGAAAGTGAAGCAATGATCCTAGAAATTAAATATGAGTTTTGATATTAAAAAATCAGATATGTATCACCAATAGAATCTTTTTGAAAGAATGACGATAGCATAAACTTCAACAAAATAAATAATGAATCCAAGAAAGATGAAAATGTAGGGTTCAAGAATCAGTGTAGAGGAAAGAAACTACTTGACTTGTCTAAATGAGATGTATATTTAAAATTAATAACACAACATTAAAATCTAGATTAGACATTGGCAAACGTTTTCTGTAAAAGGGAAGATAGTAAATATTTTCAGTGTTTGATCCATATAGTCTCTGTTGCAACTACTTAGTTCTGCTGCCGTAGTGTGAAAGCAGTCATAGATAATATGTAAATGAATGGGCAATAAAATTTTGTTTACTAAAGGAAGAAGTAGGCTAACCAACCCCTGTTCTGGATGATTGTAACATAAACATGGCAAGGTCAAGGCATGATGGAGAGATAGGAGGGAAGTTCTAAAAGCATGATAAACACACACACCCCCGATGTCGGGAAAAAAGTCAAGCCAATATATGATGTCTTTTCTACACAATCATTATTATTTGAGTTTTCTTGACAGTTTATCAGATCTTTTATAAGATATTTATTTTAAATCCAATGGGTCAGCTGAAACGAGGTATCAATTGGAAGTGTGTTCAACTGAAAGATAAAGATTAAGAAGCTATTCACAGTAGCCAGGCGTGGTAGCTCATGCCTGTAATCTCAGCACTTCGGTAGGCTGAGGAGGGCAGATTACCTGGGGTCAGGAGTTTGAGACCAGCCTGGCCAACATGGCAAAATCCTCTCTACTAAAAGTATAAAAATTAGCTGGGCACCTGTAATCCCAGCTACTTGGGAGACTGAGGCAAGAGAATTTCCTTGAACCCAGAAGGCAAAGGTTGCAGACGAGATTGTGCCACTGCACTCCAGCCAGGGTGACAGAGCAAGACACTGTTTCAAAAAAAAAAAAAAAAAATCTATTCACAGTAGAACGTTAACTGTAGTGTGGTCAGTTATTTCAGTCCTAGGTTAATTAGTTCTTATTTTGTTGATCTTGAGTTAAGCTCTACTTTCATGAAGTCTACTTCTGAACTGAGTCTTGAAAATCCCAATTCAGTCCTTGAGTACAGTCTGACGTTAGGTATCATCTGTTACTGAGATTCTTTGTTGTTTCTTCTAAAACAATTTTAGAGCTGCAGTTTGTAGCAAGGCCCCTTAAATAAGTATGAGGGAAAAACAGGAACCATCTGTTGATGACAAGGCAGTATAGGCTTGGTTTATTATTATCGGCATTATCAGTTTGGAGTTTAGAATCTATTTAGAGACAATATTATGAACACTGAAGACACTGACAAATCTCTGAGGCCTTCTGATTTATCCCATGTGGTATATGTCATATTGAAAGGTAACAACGTGCTAGCAGCCCTCACTCGCTCTCGGCTCGTCCTCGGCCTCGGCGTCCGCTCTGACCGCGCTCGAGGAGCCCTCCAGCCCGCCGCTGCGCTCTGGGGGCCCCTCTCTGGGGCTGGCCGAGGCTGGAGCAGACTCTTTCTCCTCATGGGCAGGTGTAGAGGGGGAGGCGCGGGAGGAAGCCCGGGCTGCGAGCAGCGCTTGCGGGCCGGCGCGGGTTCCGAGTGGGCGCGAGCTCGGCGGGGCCCGCACTCGGCGCAGTCAGCCAACGCCTGCTGGCCTTGATCAGGGTACGAGCTCCCTCTGGACTGCCAGAGTGCCCGGCCCAGGTGCCGGAGAGATCCTCGAGGACCGCCATTGAGAGGTGAAGCCGACTGGGCTTCTGGGACGGGTGGGGACTTGGAGAAGTTTTACGTCTAGCTAAAGGATTGTAAATGCACCAATCAGAGCTCTGTGTCTAGCTAAAGGTTTGTAAACGCACCAATCAGCGGTCTGTCAAAACGGACCATTCAGCTCTCTGTAAAACAGACCAATCAGATCTCTGAAAGTGGACCAATCAGCTCTCTGTAAAGTGGACCAATCAGTAGGACGCAGGTGGGGCCAGATAAGGGAATAAAAGCAGGCCACCCCCAACTAACTGAGGCAATCTGTGTGGGTTGCCTTTGATGTTGTGGAGTGGCTATTGTTTTGTTTTTGGGTGTTAAGTGTTCATGGAGATGTTTTAGGTGTGTGCTGCGTTTATGTGCTGTGACACTCATCGCGAAAGTTTGCAGTTTCATGTCAAAGCCAGCGTAGACCACGAACCCACCAGTAGTAATAAACAATTCCAGACACACCATATGTAAGAATTGTAATATTTGCCACGAGGGTCGGCGGTTTCATTTTTGAAGTCAGGAAGACCAAAAACCCCCCAATTCTGGATACAATATGTAAATAGCTAAATGGTAAGAACATTTATATACATAGGGACATGATCAGGCCTTTAGCAGTTTAGTGTCAGTCTTTGTGAACATTGCATACCCCAAGTTTTATGTACTGGGCCTTCCACGTCACAACCCCATTGTAAGTATCTTAATGGACTCTTATCCTTGTTCCTTCTCATCTCCTTATGTGTTTTAAAACAATTTAATATGTGATTGAGCCTTTTAATTTGGCCTGTGAGCTTCTGTTTCATGACCTCTGGGATAGTTTGTCTTGCAGCATTATACTTGGAGGCTGTCTGTTGCATCAAGGTAATTTTCCACGTGGCGCCACCTGTTAGTCATAGGTCATTAAACGTTTCTCTACTCTAAATTTATAGAACCCTACGCAATGTGTGTCATTATCTCTATCTGCTGAGAAAGCAGACTTTGCTGGCATGTAAGTCGCATAGCTAGTAAGGGACAGGCCCGGGACTTGACTGTGGTCTTTGGACCATACTCTTTCCACCAAGCCACACCTGTCCTTCTGGCTGTGCCAGGCAGCCATGATTCTTGATCAGTCAGCTGAGAGTTGGGCATTCAAGACTTCACTATTAGCCAGTTATATTCTAGAAAATTCTCCTTTCTCGTGAGCTGAAATTTGCTTCTTTGTAACTTTGATCTGTTGATTCTACTTGTATTCTCTAAAGCTAGTCTGCGCAGCCCATAGCCTTTGGGCCAATACAGCCCAGGATGGTTCTGAATGGGGCACAACACAAATTTGTAAAGTTTCTAAAAACATTGTGAGATTTTTTTGCAATTTTTTTTTAAGCTCATAAGCTACCGTTAGTGTTAGTGTATTTTATGTGTGGCCCAAGGGAAGCCAAAAGATTGGACAACCCTACTCTAAAGGAACACAAGGCAGTCCTTCAAATATTTGAACAATTTAATCTTCTCGACTCCTCTCCAGACTACACATTTCCAGCAACATCAGCTGTTCTTCACATGGTAGTTGTGTTTAGATGTTTCATTGTCTTTGGTTTGTGACACGCTTTCCAGCCTTGAGCAGAGCGTTTCAGGTGAGGTCAGGCAAGGATAGAGCACACAGCAGTACAACTGCATGTCCTGAACAGAATGCTGCTCCTGTTGTGAAGCAGCAATATTTCAGTTTCTTTTTGTTCTGGCAACTACATTATTTGATTGGTCTTGATTAGAGTCAAATAACCTGTTTTGCACTAGTTCCTAAATTGTTGTTTGAAGAAACACTGGTCTACCAGATGTAATTGCCTTTTTAAAAAGTTTTCAGTGCTAAAACAACAATGTATCAAATCCTAATTCAAAGTTCAACAAGTTTGTTTACTTAGGAGTCCTTCAAAAGGCATCAATACACAGTGGTTAAGAGCATGGACAGTGATCTAAATCCCAGTTCTGCAAACTGTGTGAACTTGGGCAAGTTACTTAACCACCCTGTGCTTCTACTACTTTGTAGGTAGACTGGAATTACAATAATAGTACCTATCAGGGAAGGTTGTTACAAAGATTAAATGAGTGCACATACATGAAAGCCTTAAAATAGGGCCCAGTATGTAGTAAACATTCAGGAAAATACCAATTAATATCATACAACACACACTACGAATCTCCTGAAAGAGAATTCTGTGGAAGAGGGTTTGAATAGTGTTTCCCTAGGTCTTTATCACACTGAACCATTATCAAGACTTTGCCCATTCTCTGTTCATGCAACTGATACCTGGAACCCAAATACAGGATGTTGTCATATGTATTAATATATTTCACCCTATTTTCAGTACCTTATTCCAGCCTTTATATACCCCTGGAATGCTGATTCAGTCATTCATTCTATTAACTACCACCTCAAATCATATAAAATAAGCTAAGTTTCCCTGAGTGACTTACTGCTATCAGTAAATCTAGTTTGCAGTTGGCTACATGGAAGTACCCTGTACATCAGCCCAAGTGTTTCTTCACCTAGGACCCATGGATAGTTACTGGATTTACATCAGCTAGGGGTCTGGGGGTCCCAGCATTCCCTACTGCTCATTCTCAAGTTGCTGTAATGGGAAGTGTGAAGGGAGCGGGGAATACAAATTCATCCTGTCAATGTCCCTGTCATCACCTCATGAAGAACATGTCAGGGCAAGCCAGCTTGGATGTCCTGAGTAACTGACTGCCTTCCATTCTCAGGTTTATAATCCACTTGGGTTAGGGTTTCCAGAAACAATGTGCTCCTGCTGAGACGTTCAGGGCCAGTCAGCAACTTCTTGTTGAGAGATTTTGATCACTTGCAGCCTTCTCTTTTATTTTAGTGGTAAAAAAAAAAAAAAACAAAAACACATCATTTGGTCTATGGAGCCCCTGGTCCCACCTCTTGCCTTTCAGAATCCATTTATCTCAACTGCTATCCCTGGTCATTTCCTGGCAGTGTTAGAAGATAAGAAGCTTTTGAATTCCATGCAGTAACTAGTCCCTTTTCTCCCACCAAAACCCCGCCTTTCTATCCTATTTGATAACGGTTTAAGGAGTGCTGTTTCCTCGTGGTTGTTGGTCAGTTCTCTGTTAACCAACTGGAAAGAATTAAGATCTCTCCAGTTTGGAATTGTTTACAACAAAAAAATCTATTGCCAGTCACAAAAGTTGTGCACAGGGAACATTTCCTGAGTTGGGGACCCAAGTCCAGTGCTCTTTTATTTCATTTGGAGTTGCAGCCGTTAAGTTGACCTGGCAGGTGGCAGAGGGGCTCACAGGGCCTCTCAGGGCCCCAGTGCCAGCCTCAGCAGTAATGATGGGATACACAGAGCACCAAGAGGAACCTCAACCAGGCTGCCTTGTTGTGATGCCAGGGTACAAGGGAAAAGGGGAGGACCATGAGGCCCTCTTTTCCTCTATCACTACAACATGTCCTGTCGGTTCTTGGACTGATTATATTTCCTAAATCATGGGTGAATTCATGTAAATAATAATGATAATTGAAGCTTACATTGAGCATTTACTGTGGGACCAGATACAATGCCAAGTGCTTTATTTTTTAGGTTTTTTTTTAGAGATGGGGTCTCACTGTGTTGTCCAGACTGGTCTCCAACTCCTGGGCTCAAGTCTCCCAAGTAGCTATGACTACTGGCATGCACCACCGGGCCCAGCTCCAAGTGTTTTAAATGTATTATCTCCTTTAGTCCTCACAGCTCTTTAAGATAGTAATTATTATTCCAATTTTACAGGTTAGAAAATTGTGAGTAATTTGTCTAATGTATCCAGTAGGATTAGCCCTAGATATGTGTGTTAGAAAAAAGGGAGACAAACAAAATGTAGAAGTTTATTTATTTTTGTCTCTCATGTATAAAAAGGCTGGAAGTAAATAGTGCGGGGCTGACCTGGTGCTCCAAGGTGTCAAGGTCTATAGCTCCTTCTGTGTGGTCACCCACTATTGTCCACATGTAGCTTCTTCCTTGTGGTCCATGAGGACCACTCAGGTTGGAGCTAGCATGTCCTTATTCTACCAGCCAGATAGGAAGCAAACCAAAAAAAGAGGTGCTCCACCTTTTAGGGATGCTTCTCTGAAGTCCCACATAATATTTCTCTTTCTGTACCATTGAATAGAACTTAACCATGGCCACACCTAGCCACAGAGACTCGGAAAAGGCTGGTCTCTATTGCAGGCAGCCAGGTGCTCAGCTACTCCACTGATACTCAGGGCTTTTATTTATTTATTTTTGAGACAGAGTCTCGCTCTGTCGCCCAGGCTGGAGTGTAGTGGCACGGTCTTGATTCACTGCAACCTCCGCCTCCCAGGTTCAAGCCTCCTGAGTAGCTGGGACTACAGGCACCTGCCACCATGCCCGACTAATTTCTGTAGTTTTAGTAGAGATGGGGTTTCCCATTGTTAGTCAGGCTGGTCTCGAACTCCTGACCTCAGGTGATCCACTCCCCTGCCCCCGGCCTCCCAAAGTGCTGGGATTACAGGTGTGAGCCACCGCGCCTGGCCTCAGGACTTTAATATTAAGGGATAAGTGGAGAATGGGTACTGGGGGACAACTAGCTGTCTTTGTCATAATTAGAACCCAGATCAGGTTCCAAAACTTGTATGGTACTTGCCTTATGTATACATATATATTACAATTAGTCATTTTGTTTAAAAAAATCACATTCTGGAAATACAGCCTCAGTAGTGAGGCCATATATACATATATTTGTATATATGTGTATATATATGTGTGTGCCTGTGTGGGGGGGTGTGTGTGTGTGTATATATACATGTTCAACCTAAAGGAAAAAACCTGAGGCGAAATTAATATAGGTAGAGAGTTTGGGCCAAGTTTGAGGACTGCGACAACCCAGGAGCATAGATTCTAGTCCCCTGAGTAGATCCTCCAATTAGTAACAGTTACAAGCAGGTTTTTAAAGGAAAAAAGAAGAGGTAGTTCCTAAATTGTTTACCAAGAATTCACATTAAAATAACCTAAGCTACTGATTGGCTGTACATTGTTCTTCGTATCACAAATTCCAGAAACAGGAAGACAATGGGTGAGGCAGGGAAGAAAAGAGAGAACAAAATGTCTTTAAACAATTGCTCCCCAGGCATAGGGGGGCCCAATGTAACTGAAATCCCATACTCTCATCTCTCTGAGCCTGGTAAATTTCGCATACCTTACATAATGCAGCCTACCCTGAGCTCTTTTTCTTTTCTTAATATTAGCTCGTTTTTAGTGGAGGTATTTCACATTTATTAGTACCTTATTATGACTATCTTGACAAGCGATATATTGTACCCATTTTATATGTACAGAAGCACAGGCACATGAGCCAACTACTTTTATTTGATTCTTAGGAAGCCACAAAGTAAGCAAGTCATTGGGCTCAAATGTAAGGGAAAAAAATGTTATTTGGCTTAATAAATACTTGGTGTCTGAATAAGTGATAAGCTCACTTGTCCTCAGAAATATGTAATTAGCAAAATGCAACATCAGCAGAGAATGAATCTTACTAGGGCGATAGTTACAAGGCAAGCTGAGTCACCTAGAAACTAAAAAAGAAATCTGCGCTAAATTAATTTCATTCACATTCAGTCACACACAAACTACTGAATAATTCATTTTGTTTGAATAGACAGCAGAACTAAAAGAATGTGGATCCTGGAAGCAGCAACAACCAAAGAAAATTATTATTCCTTTATTTTCCTTTGTACAAAGCCGATGATTGTTAACAGCCTTTGGAAAATGGAATTTGTTGAGAAATGCTTTTGGTTTTCATTTTCTATACTTTATAGACAAAATATATGGATTTTTACCACAAATATGTTTTCTTTTATTACTTAAAAAAGAGATCTCTTGGAAGTTAGAGATTGTTAAAACATTGTTAATCTTTAAAAAAGTTGCTATTTAGACAGGTACCCTGGATTAGGGTCATTTTTCATCAGTCCATTCCTCATAAGGCAAAAAGTTGAAGGGAGGCCCAGCTCAGGGTCTGTGAAAGGTCTGCCAAACTCTGCTTTTGCAGTGCCAAGGGACAAGGTGAGCCCCCTTCCTCTCTATGCTCTGTTACGTGTAAATAAAAATAATTAGCATTTATTGAATTTTTTGTCAGAAACCCTTCTAAATCTCTTTCAAGTAGTACCTCATTGAATCCCTTCAGCAAGGCTGTGAGGTAGCTGTTACTGTAATCTCTATTTCATAGATGACAACACTGTGGAACAGAGAGGTTATGTGACTTGCTGAGGCTTGCACAATTAGCAAGTGGCAGAGGTAGGAATTCGACCCTAGATAATAGGCTCCAGAGTCTATAGTGTTACCCACTAAAGCGAAACATACCAGAGTGCAGGTGACTCAAGGCTTAATCGGTTGAAGGGCTGGCCAGGAGACCCTGGGCCCACTGAGTACAGATTTATACTCCCAGTTCTGGAACCAGAGCAAGCTCAGTAAAGGCCTAGCTGGCTAGCCTAATCGGGTGCCGGGCAGTAGGGGATGCGGGCGTCAGGAGGTGGGCAGCAGATGCCAAAGGCAAAGAAATGTTCCCTAGAAGTGGAGAGAGAAAGCCTTTGCCTCCATTAGGTTTCAGTCTTTGTCATTCAAACTTATCTGTTTCCTCCCCTACATTCAGAATTCCTTCTGCTTTACAGAAGAAAAAGTGTGCAGGGTATGCAAGAATTAATGCTGACTGTTTTCATTTTAGTATCCACTATGGCTCTATGGGGAAGGGAACCTGGGAAAATATTTGTTTGGGTTGATAAGTGCTTTCCACTTACCCACGAGGCAACTCTAGGCTCACAGGACATAGAAAGCCATTGAAAGCCTTATCCAAAGATAAAATTCTTTATAACCCTGTTGGTTTTAATCCAAACTCTACACCCTTTTGTTCAAATGAAGGAGAGCAAAGGCAGTGGCAACATAGAAAAGAATTTCAACTATTTGAGACCCACCCTTGTTTTTGTATCTCCTACAGAGGTGGAGAAAGTTATCCCACAGAGAAGTAAAGCAGAGGAATTTGAGATAGAAGACTGGGACAATGAATGAATGTGTTCATTCAGAGAACCAGAGAAAGCATGTGTACCCCAATCGCCATTCCCCTGTTTCTGTCCAGCTTCACTCACCTTCTCTGCTCCCATCCTGGATAAGCTCACTCACCTTCCCAGAGCCCAGCTGCATCAGGCCGGAGGAAGCCTCTGATGATTTGGCGGCAGGGAGATGGGAGCAAAGCGCCAGTGCCCAAAAGCCCCCTGTGACTCCACAACACACTTGCCTTTATACTCACTTGCACCTGGGGATGTGGCAGGTGCTTCTGTGCACCTGGAGAGTTAGAGCCGTGTGTACACTCGACTCCTCATTCACACTTTACCATATAGGTGTGAGGGGCCAACTGCCTTCCTAATTCACAAACCATGGTTGCACCTATGGCTCTGACAAGAGCACGGAGAGAGAGGGAAACCACGGGCTTACTTATGAACTTATCTTCACATCAGGGAGTACACAGTATTATTTTAAAAATCCATTTATATAAAAATGCATGTATTTGTAAAAGAGTATGTTGGGTCACATTTTAGATGACCAGGTGGCCTGATTTCACTCCCTGTTGGTGATATGGGAAAACATAGATGTCCAAGGAAGCTTTCCCACTATAACAGGCACAACTCATATCACTTCAGTAGATAAATCGGGAAGCACATTATTGCTTTGTAAATTTCTGAATCTGGACAAAGCTGAAAGGAAAGTAATTTAAAGTCATTCATGGTGTTTACTGAGATTCTTAGCAGCTTCTCAAGGGCTCTAGAAGCAACAGTGCTGAGTTTATGGAATGGCAGAGAAAACTTGGATTGCATTAAATATTCAAGGCTGAGGAGCCTAAGATGAGATTCTCTAATGCTCTAATGCAGCCTAGCAGAGGGCTTTAAACTGGGCTTCTGTAAGTATGGGCTGTCCCTCTTCCACTTGCTCCCTGTCCTACAGTGGTATATTTCATGGTCAAAAACATGGTCACTAGCCAGCCTACAGCAGTATAATTTATTAAGTTCCAACTATATGCTTGATGCTTTCCTTACATAACTTCATTTAATTTATATGAAGGATGTATCTCTGTGTCATGCAGAGCTAAGAAACTGATTACTTACAAAGCCAGTAAGTAGTTAAATGGAGATTTGAACCCAGATTTGTCAGTTTTAAAACCTGTGCTTTTAATTATCATGCTATACCACCAACTTGCTTCCAATAACTCAAACTAGCCTTGAATTTTCCAAATTAAAACTCATATGGATGACAGATGGATCATTTGTTTGGCTCTGGGTCCCAGCATGGTGTGGAGGAAGTTATGAGAGCTGGCCTTTCCTTCCCCAGCAAAGCAGAACTGGAGGCTTCCCATTAACATGCATTAATAATTCTTGCCCAGAATTCTGCGTATTTTTTAACACTAGATAGTTGGTTACAGTGAAAATAATGAGATCCAATTCATATTAATTCTATCAGGACCTTTTTGAAATGGGAAGCTCTTTGTGTCAGGTTTGCAGAAGACACGTTTTTGCCTGGTAGTGTGGGCTCATTAATGTGGACTGGGATGACTTGGAAGAGGGTGTGGTCTCTCCCATAGGACAGTTAATGTGCAGTGTGTCTTTTAAAATCAGAAAAGGAATGTCATGTCAGGGCTAAGAAATCAGCAAAAAAAAAAAAAAAAAAAAAAAAAAATTCCGTATCATTTCAAGCAACTATTGCACGTTCCTTCTGTGGTTTTTGGTTTTCCCAGGAATAGACCAGTGGGAGTGGAGCAGAGAGGGGATCTTTGCAACCTATAGATAGATGCACGACAGCTGAGAGAGGAAAATTAAGCCCATTGTTTCTCGTTATCTCAAAGGGAGTGATAGGAAATGTTGAGAGGCCAATTATAAAAGGAAGTTGGGGATAGGAAGGAACTAGTTCATGAAATAGAGAAAATAATGTTAAACCTTTCTCCAAAGATATATAAGTCTCAGTAGCATGCACCTCAGGCCTAAGCTAATATATGCAGTAGGTGAGGTATGTATCAGTTGCATTCTGTCACGATTTCCATTCTGGGAACTTTTCACATCTTGGCCTGAGGTGCTCACATGGCTCTGAAATTCTCCCACCAGAAGAAATGGGAATGAACGTTTACTGAGAATTTACATGTTTCATCTATTTAATTCTTGTAACAACCCTATGAGAGCGGAACTAAAATTACTCCCATTTTATGAATGAGGACACTAAAGGATAGATTGATTAAATTTCCTGCCGAAGGCCTCACAACTAAGTAGAATTTAGGATTCAAACCTAGGCAGTCTTATCCCAGAACAATATTCCCAACCTCCATTCACCATGAAGCATTAGTGACAAAAAAAGATCAAACTTAACCCTAAGTAATAGCCCTCTGAAGATAGAATTTCAGAGACTGTACCATCTGATATGAGAAGATACATGGAGGTTGGGGAGAGAAGGGGACACTTTTTCTTGGCCATTTGGTTGAGCCAGTTGGCTTTTACATGCAAAGACCTTTGGTATAAATAAGACCCTGATTCTAAAGTAGTTACTTAAAGTGATATATATTTATATACTCATGCGAGGGGTGTGGCGGCACAGAGAAGAGTGAATAAACATGCTTGTTTCAGTGAATTCTATCATTTTAAAACTTGAAAGCACTCTTACATTGGAAATGAGGACATTCAGGCTCAGTGAAGTGAAGGGTTATGCCTAAAACCATACCGCTGGCGACCTTCAACTTAACAAAAATATTTCTGCAACTCCAATAAGCTGGCCTGAAAAACAGAGCCCGTAGAATGAAAAGGACTCAGTCACACTAGATTCATATTTGAGCAATACAGTAGTTTTTAAAGCAGTTCTCACTTTAAAAGATTTTCTTACTTACTCTTACTTATTCTAATGAGAGATCAAAATCCTACTCCGGCAGTAGCAGGAAAGCTCCAATTCACACAACTTAACAGACTGAATGCTGCTTTTCCTTCCTGGGCTCACTTCAAAATAAACACCTGGCCCTGACTGTTCTTGTGTTATCCCTATGTCCATGGAGTTTTGATTGCCATTCAGACTGGCCACCCAAAATCCTCTGCTGATATCACAGCTTTAGATGAATACACGGAGGTAGGGAGGGAAGCGTCCTCTGCCCTTCAATAAGCACAACTGTTTTGGAAATTCTGATGACTATAATTCTCAAAACTTTTACATCCCGAATAATTAGGATTTCAAGAACAAGATGTTTACAGAAACAACAAAACATCAGGGCAGCTTTTCTACAGGACCATAGCTACCCTCCCAATCACTGATGTGCCAGCGACGGGACCTGGCTCTTTTCCTTCCATCGAGATTATTAGCAAAACTAGAAAACGTTTATTACATGATTCTCCTGAGTTTTCTTATATTTGAACAATAAAATATGGAACACTATGCTTTATTTCAATATTGGAGATAAATATTTGGTCTCCATTTCCTGTTATGTATCTGATAGAATAGGCTCTTAGATGAAGTTGAAAGTAGCTTGTGTTCTGAATTTCTGTTTTAAATTAAACATGTACCTTTATTATGATTTAAAAGGCATACCAAAAAAAAAAAAAAAGGTAAGGGGGGGACACATAGTCACTGTAGGCCTTTTAGAATAGTCAGAGAAGTTTTGGCTGGGTGCGGTGGCTCACGCCTGCAATCCCAGCACTTTGGGAGGCCGAGGCAGGCGGATCACAAGGTGAGAAGATAAAGACCATCCTGGCTAACATGGTGAAACCCCGTCTCTACTAAAAATACAAAAAATTAGCCGGGTGTGGTGGTGGGCGTCTGTAGTCCTAGCTACTCGGGAGGCTGAGGCAGGAGAATGGCGTGAACTCAGGAGGCGGAGCTTGCAGTGAGTGGAGATCGTGCTACTGCACTCCAGTCCTGGGCGAAGAGCGAGACTCCATCTCAAAAAAAAGAAGTTATAAAAAAAAAAAAAGTTCAGAGATGTTTCAAGCAAAAAAATTGAAAACATTGGTAATCCTACCACGATTTTTTTTTTTATATATATATGGCTTATTTGCCACAAAATTGGTGTCATTGTATATATATGCAGTGAGTTTTTTCTTGTTTCTTAACATCATATTTTCTAGAATAATTTAGTCATTTTTAAAAACATAATTTAAGTGGTTGCACAGTATTTTAAGGCATATATATGTTCTAATACATGTAACTATTATTATCATACATTTGACTGTCGGCAATTTTTTGTCATTATAAATAATGCCATAGTAGTATGTTTGCACATATTCTCTTTCCTTATTTTCTAGATATAAAATTATTCCACCAAAAAGATGACTTTTTAAAATTATTTTAAAATATTACTATTATGACATCCAAAAAGGCTGAACCAGTCAACCTTTGCACTAGCACTTCTTTAGCTGTTAATAAATTTGACACTTTTCTCTTTTCAAAAATTTTTAACTGTTTCAAAATACACGTAAAACTTAGCATGTTGATCATCGTTAAGTGTATATAGTTCAGTAGTGCTAAAATATATTCACGTTGTTGTACAACCAATCTCTAGAAGTTTGTTTTTTCCCAGCTTTACTGAGGTATGATTGACAAAAATTATATGTACTTATATATTTAGGGTGTACAACGTGATGTTTCAATATACGTACACATTGTGAAACGATTCCTATAATCAAGTTAATTTACATATCTATTACCTCACATAGTTACTTTTTTTTTTGTATGCTGAGAACAATTGAGATTTACTCTCTTAATCAAATTTCAAGTATACTATGCATTGTTATTATCATTATTTTACAGATGGAGTCTCACTATGTTGCCCAGGCTGGACTTGAACTCCTGGGCTGAAGTGATCCTCCTGCCTCAGACTCCCGAGTAGCTGGGACTACAGGTGTGCACCACTGGGCCTGGCTAACAATACGTTATTATTAACTGTATTCACAATGCTGAACATCAGGTCTGATAACTGAATATTTACCCTTTAGTCAATGTCTCCCCTTTCCACCATCCCATGCTTTTCTGAATTTTCTGTTCATCTGTACTTCTCTTGTATATTGTGTCCTTTGCCTAGTTTTTTACTGTGCTGTTCATCTTTTTCTTATTTATTTATATTTGTTTATTTGGAAGAGTTCTTTATTAAAGTATATTTCCCATTCTCTGTTACACATGCTGTAAATATCTGTAAATTCTCTGTTTTTTTAACTTCTACAATTAAAAGTTAGTAGTTTGGTGAAATTTACAAATGAAGATAACTAGAGATTCATTATTTATTTTAGCTGTATTGAGGTTTAATTCACATACCATACAAATTCACCAATTTAAAGTGTATAACTCAATGGTTTTTAGTATATTCATCGAGTTATACTACTGTCACCATGATCAATTTTAGAGTATTTTTATTACCCGGAAAAGAAACCCCATACCTCTTAGCAGTCACTTCCCATTTCTTTCACCCCAGCTCCTGGCAGCCACCAATCTACTTTCTGTCTCTGTAGATTTGCTTATTCTTTACATTTTATTTCAGTAAACTCACACAATATGTATTTTTTTGTGACTGGCTTCTTTCACTTAGCATAATGTTTTAATGGCTCATCTATGCTGTAGCGTGTATCAATACCTCCTACTTCTTGTGGCCAAATAATCTTGCACTGTATGACTATACCACACTGTATTCATCAGTTGATGGACATTTGAGTTGTTTGCATTTTTGGCTATGATGAATAATGCTGCCACGAACATTTGCACGCATGTTTTTGTGTGGTTAGATATCGTCATTTCTCTTGGGTATACAATTGAGAATGGAATTGCGGAGTGCTGTGGTACCTTTTGAGGAACTGAAAAGCTGCTTTCCAAAGCTACTGCACCATTTTACATTCCCACCAGCAATGTATAGGGGCTCCAGTTTCTCCACATCTTCCTCAATGCTTGTGATTATCCGTGTGTTGTAGCCATCCTGCTGGGTGTGAAATACTCTCTTGTGGTTTTGATTTCCATTTTCCCTGATAACTAATGATGTTGAACATATTTTCATGTGCTAATTGGCTATTTATTTATCATAATTTCAACTGGGATTTTTTTTTTTTTTTTTTTTTTTTTTTTTTTTTTTTTTGAGACAGGATGTTGCTCTGTCACCCAGGGCTGGAGTGTAGCAGAAGCACAATCACGACTCACTGCAACCTTGGAACTCCTGGGCTCAAGTGATCCTCAATAACTAGGACCACAGGTGCTCACCACCGCATCCAGCTGATTTTCTTTTTTTTTTCCTTGCAGAGAGGAGGTCTCACTATGTCACCCAGGCTGGTCTCTAACTCCTGGGCTCCAACAATCCTCCCACCTCTGCCTCCCAAAGTGCTGGGATTACAGGCATGAGCCACCACCCGGCACAACTTCTATTTTAGACTCAATGAGCACATGTGCAGGATTGTTACATGAGTATATTGTGTAATGCTGAGTTTTGGGGTACAATTGACCCAGGTCACCCAGGTAGTGAACATAGTACCCAGCAGTTAATTTTTCAACCCTTATCCCTCTCCTTCTCTCCCTCCTCTAGTCATCCCAAGTGTCTGTTGTTCCCATCTTTATGTCCATGTGTACCCAAGGGTTTAGCTCCCACTTATAAGTAAGAATATGTGGTGTTTGGTTTTCTGTTCCTACATTAATTCACTAAATAATGAATTATCCTAAATAATTATATTATTATTATATTATCCTAAATAATGATCTCCGGCTGCATCCATGTTGCTGCGAAGGACATAATTTAATTCTTTTTTTGTGGCTGCATTGTATTCCATGGTATATACATACCATATTTTCTTTATTCAATCCACCATTGATGGGCACCTAGATTGATTCCATGTCTTTGCTATTGTGAATGGTGCTGTGATGAACATGCGAGTGCCTATGTCTTTTTGGTAGAAGGATGATTTTTTTTTGTTTCTATTTTTGTTTGTTTTTTGAAATGGAGTCTTGCGCTGTCACTAGGCTGGAGTGCAGTGGTGCGACCTCAGTTCACTTCAGTCTCTACCTCCCAGGTTCAAGCCATTCTCCTGCCTCAGCCTCCTGAGGAGCTGGGATTACAGATGCACACCACCACACCCAGCTAATTTTTTTGTATTTTTAGAAGAAACGGGGGTTTCACCATGTTGGCCGGGCTAGTCTCGATCTCCTGACCTCGTGATCTGCCTGCCTCGGCCTCCGAAAGTGCTGGGATTACCGACATGAGCCACCATGCCTGGTCTAGAAGGATGATATTCTTTTGGATATATACCCAAGTAATGAGATTTCTGGGTTGAATGGTAGTTCTGTGTTCTTTGAGAATCTTCAGACTGCTTTCTATAGTGGCAAAACTAATTTATATTCCCACCAACAGTGTATAAGCGTTCCCTATTCTCTGCAGCTAATTGGCTATTTAAATATCTTCTTTGGAGAAATGTTTATTCAGATCAAATGAATATATGTTAATAGATGCCTTTATTTTCCCTCCCTCCTTCCCTCCCTTCTTTCCTTCCTTCCTCTCCTTTCATTACTTTATTCTCAAATTTGTGCCATAGATAATTAAAAGAACTGGGATGTGTGTATGTCCCTCATCAGTAGAGCAAGCCCATCTCCAGCATGGCTACAGATCCAGGATTCACATTAACAGATGTTTTCGATAAAGAAATGCTATCCCTGTCTCCACCCATAAAATAAAGTCATTACTCAGCATTTCATAATTTATTAGTAAAACAGATTTTTCAAGGGTGAAAGAGCTTTTAAAATTTGTCCAGACTTAACCACCCATGAGTTCCTTCCGTAACATACGCTGCCAAATTATACACACATCCAGTGACAGGGAATGTATTACCTCCCAAGGCAGTCATTGTAAGGCTGAACAAAGAAGTTTATTCCTGGAGAGTTCTTTGTTATATAGAGCTTAAATCTCTCTCTCTGAAGCTTCCTCCTCCTAGCTTCACTCCATGAGGCATTATAATATCCCTCTGAAACATTATAAAACCCCTGAAGCCTACCCACATATTTGAAAACCTCTGTTGTATTACCCTCCTCTGAGACCTCTCTTTTTCAGGGTAAATGTCGTAATGCCTCCAACTGTTCTTCTAACATGATGGTTTGTGTCTGGGCCTTCACCAACCTCCTCTGAATGGTCCAGTCTCTTGAGTTCTCTGTGAGTGTGACTCCTGAGATGAGGGGTGTGAACCGACCAGGAGCAGGAAAACTAGAAATGTTCTAAGTTATGCAGGTTAAGATTGCATTTAGCCCTGTTTTGTTGTTGCTGACTACATATGGTTGATTTTTACATTGAGTTTCACTGTTACCTAAAATGCCTACTTTTTTTTCTACATAGACTGCTAACAAATTCCACATCTAATTGCATATCTTTGTAAGATTCAAATATAAATTTTTTTGTTTACCCTGTTACATGCCATCTTGCTGAATTTGGTTCGATCAAGTAAAGACAATTAAAGGATAGAACGTTTTTGGTTCTATCAAGTAAAGATCATTGTGTAGTTGTCCTACCGCTGCACAGTGGCAACATAAACTCTATGGAAATGTCACTTTTTTTTGCCCCTTATTGATGATGATAATATGTTCATTATTCCATTTTGATTTGCACAAATGCTCTATGAAGTAGGTACAGTTAATCTCCTCATTTTATAGTTGAAGAACTTGAGACTTGGCAAGACTCATTAACTTGCTCGAAGTCATAACTATATTTGCTGATTTTCAAAGCCAAGTTCTCAAGTGATCGATCTCATTTCCTCCTGGGCTTTGGAGTTCAGTGCTCAAGGCTCAACAAGTCCCTGCCTACTGGCATTGGGATCTGCCTTCATGGTTCCATCTAGCTCCCAAGTTTTCAAGCCACAGAGCCCTAAATGTTCATACCTGCTTCAGGAAATGAGGGGAACCCTCCTCAATGCCATCAAATCCTTTAGTCAAAACAGATCTGCTTTCATCTGTTTTGTATCCTGGGCTTTCTATTAACCACGCATAGGAAGAAAGAAAAATGTTGGTGCCAAAAATAAATTTGCAAAGCACCCATCCTGAACTATCATCAACATTTTGAAAGGAGCAGTGATAGAAAAGAGCCATAACAGGCTGCCAGAGGGCTCCTGCCAGGTCGGCATTCATCTAGTTAGTCATAACCTGCTCAAGTCATTCCTGTATCCCTATATCCAGCACGTGTGTCTCCATGTCTATGGGATATCCTAAAAGTGTTTGTCAATGACTTGCTAAATCCAGAGACAACATGTCACCCTGATCTCCCTGATCAAAGGCTTCTTGGCAGTAAGGAAGTGATGGCAGGCTGGCTTGTTGCCCATAAACCCATGCTGTGCTATGGCCAGTGTCCATTCTAAATGGAAGGAGTCAGCTGCAGTGGCTATTAATTATGGTGACTGCCTTCACTCTTGCTGGTAGTTTTTTGCTTCCTCTTCTAAGTCCCTATGAAGCATCCCTTTTGTAGTCCACTTTTAATATCTTGTTCAACCACCACAATAAGAAAAATACTCTCATAACTAGGCTTGACCATGTTCCAGGCACGATTCGGGTGCTTTACATGACGATTATCTCATTTATTTCTGGCACTAGCACAAAGAGGTGAGTACTGTTGTCATTCCCACTTTCAGATGGGGAAACTGGAGCTTAGAGATGTTATAAAATTTGCACAGTATCTCATAGCCACTTGCTAGTGACTCCAGAATTCAAAGCCAGGCCATCTGACTACAGAGTGCAGACTCCTACCACTACACAATGGCAACATAAACTCCATGGAAATCTCATTTTTTTGTTTTGCCATTTATTGAAAATCAGCATGATATTTCCCTGGTTTCAGAATCTCTGTCCCTTTCCCCACCTCACAGTTCTTTAAACACACTCACGAGGGCTCAACAGTCTCTCTTCTCCCTACTCTTAATACATTAGGATGTCATTCATGTGAACCCAGAGGCTATAAACTGATTGACCCAGGGTTCCACACAGATTACCAAGACAGCTTTTAGTTCACCGTATTCTTGGGTTCCTCCCAAGGAGGGTCCAGCTCAGTAGGCCTGCAGTGGGAGAAGGTGCAGGAATTTGAATTTGAAAAGTCCCCTAGCTATCCACCCTCCCCTGTTGCTCTTGCTTCGTAAAGCCTGTCTCTTCTCTTTTCAGCCCTGTGCCAACCTGTATGCAGAATTCAAGACCTCTTTGAGTTTCCCTAAATAATCCTCTACTGCCTCCGCTCATCTCGCAAAAATTATCATTGGGTGGTATAGAGGCTTTCTGAAGACTTCGTAGGGGAGAAGGAGTAAGGGATTCATAACACCACATGCCATACATGGTGAACATCTGAACCAGATGTTTGTGTTTGTCAGGGTCCTACATGCTCTGACAACATGATTTTTTGTTGTTGTTGTTGTTTTTCCCTCTCCCCTCCAACTTCGATGAGGCACTCAGCCCTGAAGGTCTCTTTCCTTCCCTTTCCCAGGCTTCCCATCCAGGAACTTCAGAGTCCTCTTGCCTCTTCTATAAAGAACATTTGAACCCCACTCCCTCTTAGCTATCCCCAGACTCATTTATTTTGTTTATTCAACAAATATTTATTGAACAGCTACCATGTGCAGCACAGCTCTAGGCACTGGGGAGAGAGCAGTGAACAGACAAGGTCTCTGTTGGCTCTGGGAAGTTCTTCAGGAGGTGGCATCTGGTAGAGAGTGAAATGTCAACAAGGCGCCAGCCAGGTGTGGTTCAGGAAAGGTGAGCATGAAGCGTAAAGGACCTGAGGCTTATGAGCTCAGCAGGTGGGGGCACAGTAAGGGGCAGGGCAGTGGCTATATGGCTGGCCCCACAAGTGAAGGGGAGAGTGGAGGGAAGTGAAGTTGGAGAGGGAGCAGGGCCAAAGAGCCTTATCAGCAAAACCCATCCTGCTACTGGTTACTAGGGCTCATCGACGTTAAATGGCAGCCCTAGTGGCTTAGAGGGCCCCTCAGCAATTCAAGTTTGCACATTGGGGTCTCACACCCCACTCCAACAAGTGACCCATACTGTGAAAATAAGTGAGTAAAAAGTTCTTCAACTCAGTATGTCAAAGAGCTTCCTCGGGTTATTCATTAAAATATGCAACCAGAATGGAAAACTACTGTTTTAGATCCCAGCTCCCTAAAATTTAACCTGCACATGATTCACCCCCGGATCTTGTTAAATGGCAAATTCTCATTCACACCCACAGTGGCTCGACAGGAGTGGGCCTGAGAGTCTGCATTTCTAAGTTTCCTGGGTGATCAGATATTGCTGGTCCTTGGACTACTCTGAATAGCGAGGCCCAAATCGTGGTTCTCACCTGGAATAACAGTAACAGCATCACCCTGGAGCACATGCAAATTCCCTCGCCTCCTGCCAGGGCTACTGGGTGGGGTGCAAAGATCTGTGGTTTAACAAGCCCTGGAGGTGATTCTGATGCAAGCTAAACCACTGCCCTAGATTACCTAAGGGCTTTCTCACAAGCACTTTATATTACTTGTCTAATGATGGGAAGGTGGTTGAAAGTCATGAAAAAAGAGAAAAGCAAATGAGATGATTAAACGGGCCACCTACAGAGGCAGCCAGGAGTCAAAGGCACTTCCTCTGAAAGGTGTAGCTAGTTCAGTATAGGTAGGCAACCAGCAACATAATGTCCTGCAGGGTTTCTATTGACAGTTTGGGCTGCATAATTCTTTGGTGGTGAAGACTGTACTGTGCATTGTAGTGAGAGGTGACAACATGCTAGCAGCCCTTGCTCTGGACACCTCCTCGGCCTCCGCGTCCACTCTGGTGGCGCTTGAGGAGCCCTTCAGCCCGCCACGGCATTGTGGGAGCTCTTCTCTGGGCTGGCCCAGGCTGGAGCCGGCTCTCTCTGCTTGCCGGGAGGTGTAGAGGGATAGACGCGAGCGGGAACCGGGGCTGTGCGCGGCGCTCGCGGGCCAGTGCGAGTTCCAGGTGGGCGTGGGCTCTGCGGGCTCCTCACTCGGAGCGGCCGGCCGGCCGGTGCCGCGACCCTGGGCAGTGAGGAGTTTAGCACCCTGACCACTCCCGAGGGTGCGCCGGGCTGCGCTCGAATTCTCGCCAGGCCTCACCTGCTTCGCCGCGGGGCAGGGCTTGGGACCCACAGCCAGCCATGCCAGAGCCCTCCCCACCACGCCCGCCGTGGGCTCCTGCCCGGCCCCAGCCTCCCAGACGAGCGCCACCCCCTGCACCGCAGCGCCAGGTCTCATCCACCACCCAAGGGCTGGGGAGTGCCAGCCAGAGGAGCGGGACTGGCGGGCAGTTCCACCAGCAGGCAGTTTGATCTGTGGCCCTAGTGCAGAATCCACTAGGTGAAGCCAGTTGGGTTCCCGCCTCTAGTGGGGACTTGGAGAACCTTTGTGTCTGGGTAAGGGATTGTGAATGCACCAATCGGTACTCTGTGTCTAGCTCAAGGTTTGTAAATACACCAATCAGTACTCTGTATCTAGCTAACGTAGTGGACTTGGAGAACTTCTCTGTCCAGCACTCTGTGTCTAGCTAATGGATTGTAAATGCACCAATCGGTACTCTGTGTCTAGCTCAAGGTTTGTAAATACACCAATCGGTACTCTGTGTCTAGCTCAAGGTTTGTAAATACACCAATCAGTACTCTGTATCTTGCTAACCTAGTGGGGACTTGGAGAACTTTTCTCTCTAGCACTGTGTGTAGCTAAAGGATTGTAAACGTATCAATCAGCACCCTGTCAAAATGGACCAATCAGCTCTCTGTAAAACGGACCAATCAGTAGATGTGGGTGGGATCAGATGAGGGAATAAAAGCAGCCCTCCCAACCAGCAGTGGCAATCCGCTCTGGTCTATTTTCCTAGTGTGTAAGTTTTGTTCTTTGGCTCTTTGCAATAAATTTTACTGTTGCTTTGTTTTTGGGTCCGTGATGTGTTTATGGGCTGTAACATTCATTGCAAAGGTCTGCGGCTTCCCTCGTGTAAACCAATGAGGTCATGAACCTATTGGGAGAATTGAAAAACTCTAGACATGCTATGTTAAGAGTTGTAACACTCTCCGTGAAGGTCTGTAGCTTCACTCTTTGAAGTCAGTGGGACCATGAATCCACCAGAAGGAAAAAACTCTGAACATCTGAAGGAACAGACTCGGGACACGCCATCCTTAACTAACACCACAAGGGTCTGTGGCTTCATTCTTGAAGTCAGTGAGACCATAGAACACGGCAATTCCAGACATGGTAGGACATTTAGCAGCACCAGCCAGGGACTGAAGTGAGGCCAGGAAGATACTAGGGCACATGATTTAAGGAACGACTCATTCTCAGGGTTCTGAAAGTGTAGGCTTAGCTTTTGTGTGATTCTGAACGTGCCCTCCTAAAATTTCTCACCCTAGTCTAGACACTGTTTAGCAGCATCCTTGGCCTCTACCTACTAGATGCCAGTGGCAACCTCTCATTCCCTCTCCACAATTTTTGACAGTTTCCTCCAGACGTTGCCAAATGTTCCCTGGGGAGCAAAGTTGTCCCAGCTCAGAACCACTGGCTAGTGGAAAGCACAGTATTAGGTGCAGACTCAAGTTCTCATCCACAGGTCCTCCAATTGGAGACTGGGTATATGTGGTGCATCCACTCAGCAGGGAGTGACACCTGCAGAAGTGGAGGTACAAAAGACCCCATAGGTGCTTCCTGAAGTGGAGGGGTCGTCTCTGCCCTCCTAGTGGCAGCAGTATCTCAAATCATTGTCAGATAGAGGAAAGGCAGTCAAGGCTCTCATTTGAAAGGTATCGAGAGGTTGAAGTGCAACATACAGAAGTTAACTGCATATAGGATTGGTGTCTTGGCCAGGGGCAGTGGCTCATTCCTGAAATCTCAGCACTTTCGGAGGCTGAGGTGGGCGGATCACCTGAGATCAGGAGTTCGAGACCAGACTGGCCAACGTGGGGAAACACCATTTCTATTAAAAATACAAAACTAAGCCGGGTGTGGTGACATGTGCCTGTAATCCCAGCTACTCAGGAGGCTGAGGCAGGAGAATCGCTCCAACCTGGGAGGCGGAAGTTGCAGTGAGCCGAGATCGTGCTACTGCACTCCAGCCCGGGCGACAGAGCGAGACTCCGTCTAAAAAAAAAAAAAAAAGATTGAGATCTTGCAACCAAGACATGTGGTCCGTGGTCTCAGGTTTGAACACCTGGGCTCTTGATCACAACTCAAGTCCCAGGTACTTAGTCTGTAAGTCACATAACTTCTTACACCTCAGTTTCCTCATCCACAAAGGAAAATAATGAGAATGCCTACCTTTCAAGGCTATTTTGAGGATTAAATTAGATCATGTATTATTACACAGGAAAACAACTAATAAATTCTTTAATTCATTCTGTAACTTCGGCCCTAATGGAAGCTTTATGCTGGTTAGGAGAGGGACCAATTATATGTTATAAACAGATCCTTGGATTTCTCAGGTACAATCATATGGAAAATGCATCCAGGGCATGTCAGAATGCCTGAGTTGCAGGGACCACTTGGCTGCTTACCAGCTGTGTGATCTTGATCACTCTTGCCAGCTCTCAATTTCCTCATCAGTGAAATGAAGAGGTTGGAACAGATGGTACCAAGGCCCTGCTTCCTTCTACCATACTGTGATTCGGTGCATATTGGCAGTAGATAACACATGTTTATCCATTATACTGTACTTGGACAATATCTTGGACCAAACTTCCCCAACATGCTGCTTCTTACTCCTCACTTCCACACATCCACACACTGTCTCCTTCAAATTCACATGCCCAGAGCCCTGTGAAAATGGCCTCACATGATTTCTCAAGCTGTCACATGCTCCTTCCCTAGACAGAGTTCTGAGGTTCCATAATGATAAGAATGGTTTAGGCTCTGTTAGCTTTCTTCAAAGCCTTCTTCAAAGATTGACTCACTAGCCCTTCTAATTATGTACCAGTTCCCAGTGGGGAGACACTCCTTTGGTCAGCAACTCAAATCTGTAGAACCAAGTAGGGGGAAGACATTCTGTTCCTGTCCGCATTGCCTCCAGGATATTGAAGGAAAGTGGTGGATTTGAAGTAGCTTCACCTCTGTACAGCTCCTGAGACCACCTTGAAGGACTTGTCATAAAGAAAGAAACTAATATCTATGGCGTTCTTATCATGTAGCAGATACTCTGCCTTTTAATCCTCTTCGAAGGATAATGGCATAAGTATATATTTAATTAGATACAAATTCTTTGAGTGGTCAAGTACAGCAGAGAGACTTCATTAAGCTCATCACCTGTCCTTATTCTCCCCCTGGCTGCTAATGTGGGTTCACATGGCAGTGCTGTGCTTTGGATCATGCCTCACTCTCCATTGTCCTTCCCATTTAGACAGAAATAAACACAGGGATGAGCCTCCCACATAACATGACTTCATCATGCATAATTGTTGGAATGAAAACCTCCTGGTTGCATATCTGCACAATGCCAATGATTACAGTGATTAAATCAATCAAGCCCAATTTCATAATCCTCAAATGTATAATTTCCCGACTCGGCAGGGACCCAACACGTGGCATCCCAGCTGTCTGATACAGGAATCAAAAATGCAGTATTAAAGAAAACATTTTGGAGAGGGAGGCTAGGTAATTTTGTAAACTTAATATATTAATAAGGATGATGAAACACAGTACTATTCCATGAAAATTTTGTATTATGATAGTGAAATATCTAGTGATAGCTATAGTTATCTAATGAGCATTGTGAGATGCATTCTCTGGTCCTGCAGAGAGCTTGATGGTAATCTGTCCATCTGATGTATGTGCTGCTTGATCCTTCTGGGGTTACAGGTTGAGATCTTTAAGCATCATAAAGTGAGGACAGGCTCAGATGGGAAGCATGGTCCACAGCTTCTGTTCCTTCTCTATAAAGAGAAGAAATTGCACCAGAGCCAAAGGAGGAAAAACAGAGATTGTATATCCTCTTTCATGCTTTTCACCCAATCTCATTCTGTTTTTCTAATAAAGCAATCATTTAATTCCCTGCTGCAGCTGGTTTTGTACATGTTTCAGAGTCCTCAGTTCATTGTGTTGTGATCATCTGAGATCCTCCAAATTTAGAGAGTTTGAAACCCTTGCGATATAGAGGAAACGAATTTGTCTATAGTTGTATGTACCATGTGATGAGTACATTTGAAAGTTACTGATTGGGATTGAGACAGAGCACATGGAAGGGCCTATACAATGGCGCTTGAAATTCAATTTCTAGACTTAGGTGTGAATAACAATAGTGTTTTCTTTATAATTATTCATTAGCTATACATTTGTTTTGTGTATAGCTTTTCTTTATCTAGGTTTTATTTCCAATAAAATGTATTTTTTAAAAAAATCATTGATCTGCAAACAATTGTAAAAGAAACTATGTGTAGTAGGTAAAGACCCACAAAGACTTCAGACGTCATGTAATTAAGTTATCAGACACAGACTATAAGATGGTCATATTTAATATGTTTAAAGAAATACACAAGTTTGAACAAGTTTGAAAATATATGCAGGAAACCAAGAACTATATAAAACACACACGCAAACTTCAAAAAGAATGAAGTAGTACTTCTGAAAATGAAAAACAAGGTAGCAGAATTAAAACTTTGCCAGGTGTGGTGGCTCATGCCTGTAATCCCAGCACTTTGGGAGGCAGAGGTGAGAGGATTGCTTGAGGCCAGGAGTTCAAGACCAGCCTGGGCAACACGGTGAAGCCCTGTTCCTATAAAAAGTACAAAAGTTAGTTGAGTGTAGTGGTGTGCACCTGTAGTCCTAGCTACTCACGAAGCTGGGGTGGGAGGATCTCTTGAGCTTGGGAGGTGGAGGCTACAGTAATTGTACCACTGTGCTCCAGCCTGGGCAACAGAGCAAGACCCTGTCTCCAAAAATTAAATAAATAAATAAGTGTAGCTCAGAGAGACAAAGAAATGGAAAATTGAAAGAAAGGTTAAAAGATGTGGAAGATAGAGTAAAAAATAAAAGATGACAGAGCAAAGACAGTATCCAAAATATATAAAGAACTCTCAAATCTTAGAAATAAGAAAATAAAAACCCAATTCAAAAATGAGCAAAAATTTAAACAGATACTTCACCAAAAAGGGATGCAGATGGCAAATAAGTACATAAAAAGATGTTCAACATCACTAGTTATTAGGAAAATGCAAATTAAGACCAAGATGAAATATCAATACACATCTACTGGAATAAGTAAAATATACTGGCAATACCAAATACAGGTGAGTATGTGAAGAAACTGGATATTTCATACATTGCTGGTGGGGGTATAAAATAGTATAGTCTCTCAGGAAGTTAGCTTTGCATTTCCTCAAAAAACTAAGCATTCACACATCAGCAGTCCTCTGCCTTATGATACAGAAATTAACATTTACATCCACACAAAAACCTATACAGAAATGTCCATGTAGTATTATTTCCAATAGTCAAAAAATGGAAACAACCAAAATGTCTCCCAGTAGGTGAATTGCTAAACAAACTATGGTGTATATCTAGCCATACAATATACTCAGCAATAAAAAGGAGGCAACTATTAATAAACGCGGCAACTTTAATGGACCTCGAGGTCAACATGCTGAGGGAAAAAAGCCAATCTCAAAAGGACACAGGCTGTATGGGTTCAATTATACATTTGCAAACATTGTAAAACATCTTATAGCAGGTTAGGAGTTGCCAGGGATTAAGGACAGAGATGGGAGGGTAGCACGTGTGGCTGTGTGGCTATACAGGGGTAGCGTGAGGGAGAGGTCTATGGTGATGGAACAATTCTGCCTTTTGATTGTGATGGTAGCTACAGGGACCTACATATCTGGTGAAATGGCAAAGAAACACACACACACACACACACACACACACACACACACACACACACAGCCAATGTCAATTTCCGGGTTTTGATACTGCACTAAAGTTATGTAAAAAGTAACCATTATAGCCAGGTGGTGGTGAGCACGCATACCTAGCTACATGAAAGGCTGAGGTGGGAGGAGGGAAGGATAGCTTTAGCCCAGGAATTCGAGACCAGCCTGGAAGACCCTGTCTCAAAAAATAGAGTGAAGGGTACATGGGACCTCTTTGTACTATCTTTGCAATGTCCTGTGAATCTATAATTATTTCAAAAGAAAAATTAGAAAAAGAAAACACAAGGTATGAGAATTTTCCAGAAGATCAAAGACACGTATTTTTACCCAAAGGCTAAATGAATGCCAAGGAGGATAAATACACACACATTCACATGCATGCACAAACATACGTACAACTTTTTTAAAAACTGAAGTAGAATTGTGCTATACATAACTTTTCTGCAGCTTGCTTTTTGTCTTAACAATGCAAATTCCGTGAAAGATCTTTTTTTAATCCTTGTCTTCCCAGAAAAATGCCTTAAATATTAATATGTACATATTGGTCTATATGTGTACTTATGTACGTATGTGTCCATTTCATGACAGCTACATATATTCTATTTGTTGTATTCCATTATTTTACACTTGTTCTTAGGTATCATCTAGAGATTTAAGACTCTACCAACATTTTTATAAAAAGAATGAGCACTAACTTTTCCTCTAAGTGCTAGGTGTGGATTATTTGCCCAGTGCAAACCTCTTTGTAGGGGTTCAAAAAGTGGGATAAACACATGCGGCCGGGTGGGATGGCTCACGCCTGTAATCCCAGCATTTTGGGAGGCCGAGGGGGGTGGATCGCTGAAGGACAGGAGTTTGAGACCAGCCTGGCCAACATGGTGAAACCCCATCTCTACTAAAATTACAAAAAATCAGCTGCACGTGGTGGTGGGAGCCTGTAATCCCAGCTACTCCAGAGGCTGAGGCTAGAGAATTGCTTGAACCCAGGAGACGGAGGTTGCAGTGAGCCAAGATCGTGCCATTGTATTCCAGCCTGGGAGACAGTAGTGAAACTCTGTCTCAAAAAACAAACAAACAAACAAACAAACAAACAAAAAAAAACACACATGCATTCTCTGCTGTGGTTTGCATAACCAGTCAAAGAAAGGGATAGACACAGGAGAACTAGAGAACCCTGCTCCAGTGGGATTTGCAGTTTCGATTCTCCCCGGCCTGTCCTCCATCAACAAAGCTATCTTGAGTCATTCATTTTTCCACTTCCAATCAATGAATCCCAAGTGGAGACCTCATGCAAATTCGCTCTCCAATAATACTTCTAGAGAATTTGTACAGATGTATGCTATTCTTCAAAGAGATTTTCACAAGACTAAGGAAGCCAGGATGAATTATATCACCTTTTTATGCATATCAATGTACAATCACCTTTTTGCTATAACGTACCTCCTTTTCAAATGCTATTAAGTGGCTAAAAGCTCAAAGCCTACCATACTTAAAAAAAAAAATGAAGTTTCTTTTATCCCACCTCTCCTAAACAATACATGTTACCATGGAAACCAAATAAAAAGATGATATATCCATTGCATTAAATACAAGGATAGACTAGTAGATTAAACATTCTTTAATGGAGTGAATATTCTTCTCATAGCAGTGTCTTTCAAACCCATCTCTCCCTTTACATTCCCAATGCACCTGCCCTAGATGCAAGCTTTATGATTGCCTTCTAATTATTCTCCCCTACCTCCACAATCTCTCCTCCCAAAGCCATAATTTATGTCACAGGAAGAATAATCTTCCTAAAATAGCTTTTTACTTACCTCTTCTGTAAGGCCTTGCATGGCCACCCAAAACCTATAATTTTAAGTCCAAACAGCTTGTTCAAGCAGCAAAGCAGTAAATCTAAAAGAATCTCAGTTGCCACATATTCTTACTTTTCTTACTCTGGTGGTCAAGGTCATCCCTACCCTATGCAATCACATCTCCCACTGCAACATCCCTCGATAAATCCACCACCTTACGGCTAGTTAGCATAATGGTTGGAAGCATAGGTTCTGGCCCCAGACTGCCTGAGTATGGATTTGGCTGCTGCTGCTTGCTAGCTGGGAGACTTAGAGTGAAGTGCTTAGCCTCTCTGGACCATACTTCACATGTGTAATGAGGGTAATAAAAGTACCTGCCTCAGGTTAACATTTAAAAAATGCTTAGAATAGGTGAGGCATGGTGGCTTACGCCTGTAATCCCAGCACTTTGGGAGCCCAAGGCGTGCGGATCACCTGAGGTCAGGAGTTCAAGACCAGCCTGACCAATATGGCGAAACCCCATCTCTACTAAAAATACAAAAAATTGGCCAGGCATGGTGGCAGGTGCTTGTAATCCCAGCTACTTGGGGAGGCTGAGGCAGGAGAATCACTTGAACCCAAGAGGTGGAGGTTGTGAGCTTAGATCACACCACTGCACTCCAGCCTGGGCGACAGAGCGAGACTGTCTCAAAAAAAAAAAAAAAAGAAAGTGCTTAGAATAACAACTCTACCCTAAAGAAAGCACAAAACAAACAGGAATTTTCTTACTTATTGCTTTATCCTTACTGCCTATGACAGCAGCCACCCCACAGACAAGGAAAGTGAGGCTTGGAGAGGTTAAGTGACTTGCCCCAGAGCACAGAATTCCAGGCTACATGTTTGACTTCAGAGTCACCCAATGAGCACCACATTACACTGTATCCATCAGCCCCTGGCTTTTCACATGCTAGGAACTTCTTAAGTGTAGCTCAAATTGTTTACTAAAATATCTTGAACATGCTAGCACCAGTCCCTTTTCACACACTGTTCCCCTAGCCTGGAATACTCCCTTCTCCAACAAGTATCCCCCAATATTTTATCAGTTCAAACTGTTCCATAGTGTTCTCTTCCTCTTCTGAATATTTATGGCACTTTAACTACCTATAAAACTCATTGGCACTAGTCATATCCTGTCTTGTATCGTAACTTGTCTTTTTTATGGGGCTTGTTTTGCAAACAAGACTGTAAATCTACTGAGGATGGGTGGTGTTTGCCTTATGGTTCTTTGTGTTCTCGATGGGGTCCAGCGTGGCATCTTGCCCAGAGCCGACTCTCCTCAAATGGTTGCTGACTGATAAATAGGAGCAAAAGCAGCTAGAAATGGACAAAGCATCCCCTGATTCCCACCAACATCCCTTTTTCTGCTGCAGCACGTTCCACCCCTCACTCATGTGACTGGGGACAGTCTTGGGGGCTGGAGGTTAATAACATGTGCTGTGGTTGGAAATTTGCCTCCAAAATTCATGTTGAGGCCAGGTGCAGGGGCTCATGCTTGTAACTCCAGCACTTTGGGAGGCCAAGGCAGGTGGATCACTTGAGCCTGGGAGTTTGAGATGAGCCTGGGCAACATGGAGAAACCCTGTCTCTACAAAAAAATGGAAAAATTAGCCAGGCATGATGGTGCACGCCTGTTGTCTCAGCTACTTAGGAGGCTGAGGTGGGAGGATCAACTGCACCAGGGGAGGTCAAGGCTGCAGTGAGCTGAGATTCCACCACTGCTCTCCAGCCTGGGTGACAGAGTGAGACCTGGTCTCAAAAAAACAAACAAAAAATTCAAAATGTATGTTGAAGCTTAATCCCCAGTGCAGCAGTGTTACGAAGTGGGGCTTTTAGGTGGTGATTAGGTGATTCAACCATGAGGGCTGGACACTCATGGATGGGATTAGTACCTTATAAAAGGGCTGGAGAGAATTAGCTAGGCCCTTGCATCCCTTCTCCATGAGAGGACACAGCATTGAAGGTGCCATCTTGGAAGCAGAGACCAGGTCCTCAGCAGACACCTAAACTGCTGGTGCCTTGACCATGGAATTCCCAGCCTCCAGAACTGTGAGAAGTACATTTCTATAATTTGTAAATTACCCAATCTCAGGATTTTGTTGTAGCAATACAAACAGACAACAACATGCATCCTCCATACCCTTTTTGGTGTCTGTTCCATACCTGGTTCTTACAATGTAGAGGAAGTAACTAAAAATGAACTAATTGTATCCTCTTCTGGAGGTTCAAGAATGCCTAGAGGGACAACCTTTTTTCTCCCTGAACTTGTAACACATTTAGACTTAGAGAAGGAGGTAGATAAAAGAAAATTAAAACATCACCTGTATTGTAGGAAATTTAGACACATTTTTAATGTAGATAAAAGCCAGATTGGAGAGAGTGGCTTAGGTCTGTTGGCCAAAAGATGGCATAACATTGACCCCCCAGAATTAGTGTTTGTTTCCCACTAAGTCATAAGCAGCACAAGACAACCACAGACCTCCCCTGTGGAGTTTTGCCCCAACACAGTTTAGTGTGTGGAGAAACAGAGGACATGCCGGCAGTTGGCTACAAATAGGAGAGAAAAAGGCTAATTGGGGTCTGCTCATGGCCTTCTTCCAAAATTTACCGAGAAGCTAGGTTGCTCTTAGCTGAGGAGGATGAAGTGATGAGGACAGAAGCATTTATCTAATGTGTGTTCCTCCATGTGGAAACATAAAATCAAGGAGAGAGAGAGAGCGTCCCCAAACAGCCTGCAGCTGTCTTTTCCCTTTGTGTTTAAGCACTACATCTGTGGTTAACCAGAAGTGAGGCCACCCTCCTGGGAAGAAAGATCAGCAGTCTATTAAAGCAATCTTATCCTACTTTCATGGACAATTCCTCCATTACCAGCCCCTTTTCCTGTGTGGATCCTCCTAGGACCTGTCATGGACATCGCAGATTTTGCTCTGAGAAAATTCTGAAATGAAACTGTGCATTAATTACACTAACTCCAAGACTACCAGTTATGAGTTGAATTTTGTCCCCATAAAAGGATATGTTGAGGTCCTAACCTTCAGTACCTCAGAATGTGACTTCATTTGGAAACAGGATCATTGCAGATGTAATTAGTTAAAGTGAAATTGTACAGGGATAGGGTGGGCCCCTAAGAAGACACAGAGATGCAGGGAGAATGCCATGTGAAGATGGAGGCAGAAGGGCCAGGTACAGTGGCTCGTGCCTGTAATTCCAGCCGTTTGTGAGATTGAAGCTGGAGTGTGGCTTGAGCTCAGGAGTTCAGGGCTGCAGTGAGCTATGATTG
Organism: Macaca thibetana thibetana; assembly: GCF_024542745.1. NCBI lineage: Eukaryota > Metazoa > Chordata > Mammalia > Primates > Cercopithecidae > Macaca > Macaca thibetana. Next base: position 24,963,558 of record NC_065581.1, on the reverse strand, counting down.
GCCACTCCATTCCAGCCTGGGCAACTGATTGAGACCCTGTCTCAAAAAAAAAAAAAAAAAAAAAAAAAAAATGGAGGTGGAGCTTGGAGTGCTGCATCTACAAACCAAGGAACACCAAGGATTGATGGCCATTTCCAGAAGCTAAGACAGAGGAGGCATGAAAGGGATTTTCTCTCAGAGTCCTTGGATGACACCCACCCTCCTGACACCTTGATTCCATACCTCCAGCCTCCAGAACTGTGAGAGAATAAATTTCTGTTGTTTTCAGTCACCCAGTTTGTGGTACCTTGTTACAACAGTCCTAGAAAATGAATAAACCATCCTACACCCAAGAGTGAAAGTTCACTCTGTTTCTCACCCCAAATTATGTGCAGACACGTTTCCAATGTAGCTCATCAAGCATCAGAGAGATAACACATCACTGGGTGTTGATTATACTTCTCAGGAATAATAATTAATTTTAATAGCAAAATTCTAAGAAATCTTTCATTTCTTCTAAGTGTTTATTCTCCCCCTCCCATGCTAAAATAAGGAGTTAATGTGCTGCGGAGTAACTAAGTAAAACATGTGTTGAAGAAATAAAAAGGTGCTTATTTTGATTTTCTGAAAGGTTTATTTCAACTTCCATTTTAATTTTAGGTCACCTTTGTGAGAGTACTAAAAATAGATCAAATGGATATTAATATTGTGCTAAATTAATTTTGAGTATAAGAATCCATCCATCCTTAGATCATTTTCAATTAAGGTGCATATGCAAATTCTGCTTTGCACATGTCAACATTATTTAGTAGATGCATTTGTACATATGACCATACTACACTATAGTAACCATAGTTATTATTTAGTATTCTATAGTGTTTCATTGCAAAACGTAGTTTTTTTTTCATTCATTCTCTGATTCTTAGGCATTCGGATATTTTTCCATTTTTGCCTAAATAACACATCTCTGGGTATATTTTTTCTTCTCTTAGATTATGTCCTTAAGTTATTTTTCAAAAGACATTACTAGATCAAACTATAAAGAGTATGTTAGATCAAACTATAAAGAGTATGTTACATGTCACCATCATACACTCAAAAAAGACTGATCCAGTTTACAATACCACCAACAGTGTTATCAGAAGGATTTGTAATTTTTAAAGTTTCGTTGTTTAAAAGTTTAAAGTTTCATGTGGCAAATGTACACTACTAAACATTATGCACTTCATCACGAACCTTTTATTAAAAATTGGCATTATAATCAAATGACCTATGCAATTAAACTACATTTGCTCTTGCCCCAGCACGCAGATAATTTCTCAAACATATCTGACACATAAAACTCTTGGAAAAATTATTTGCTATTTTTATGAGACTTTCACTTCTCTTCTGGAGCTAAAATTCACCAAATAGTTCCGCTGTCACAAACTCTAAAATGGCGGGACTTGAGAAGAGACTAGCTATTTTGACACTGAGCTGAAGAAAAAGGAATAGTTTGATTTGGTGTCAGAAAAGAAACCTAGCTAAGTCCAACTCAACTGAATCTTTGGTGCATACACGGTTCCTGATGATCTATTGCTTCTTCTGTTAAAAAGAAAAGAAAAGAAAAGAATGTGAATTTAGCAATTCTTTTTCTTTCTTTTCTTCCTTTTTTTTTTTTTTTTTTTTTTTGGTGGGGGGTAATTTTGGAAGGAGAAAAGATATAATGAAGAAAATTTAATTTGTGCATGCCAAGACAAGTCAATGAAGAAAGAATAGTGTTTTCAACAAATGGCACTAGGATAACTGGATATCCACATGCAAAAAAATAAATTTGAACCTCTATCTTATACCATATATAAAAATTAACTCAAAATGGATCATAGCCTAAATGTAAGCGCTGAAACTATAAAATTCCTAGAAGAAAACATGGAAGTAAATCTTCGTGACTGGGGATTGGGCAATGGTTTCTTATATGTAACACCAAAAGCCCAAGTAACAAAAATTTTAAAAATGAATCTCATAAAATTCAAGATTTTGTGTATCAAGGACTTAAGAAAATACAGCCCACAGAATGGGAGTAAATATTTGTACATGATGTATCTGACAAGGGGCTTATATTCACCATATTGAAGAAACTCTCACAAAGACAACCTAAGTTAAAAGTCAGGAAAGAATTTGTGTAGATATTTACGCAAAAAAGATACACAGATGTCCAGTAAGCACACAAAAAACTGCTCAACATCATTAGTCACTAAAGAAATACAAACCAAAACTACAATAAGATACCACATCATACCCACTGGAATGGCTAAAATGAAAAAGAAAATAACAAGTGTTAAACGGACACAGGGACACTGGAACCCTCACACGTTGCTGGTGGGAATGTAAAATGGTACAGCCACTTTAAAAAACACATGTCAATATGAAAACTTGTACATGAATGCTTATAGCAGCTTTATAATAGCCAAAAGGTGGAAACCAAATAGCCATTATCTGATGAATGCACAAACAAAATGTGCTATATCCATACTATTATTCAGCTATTAAAAGGAATTAAGTGCTATCGGATGATATAAAACGAGAATGTCCAGGCACAATGGCTCACACCTATAATCCCAGCACTTTGGGAGACCAAGGCAGAAGGATGGCATGAACCCAGGAGTTGGAAATCAGCCTGGGCAACATGGGGAAACTCCATCTCTACAAAAAATACAAAAATTAGCTGGACGTGGTGATGTCTGACTGTAGTCCCAGTTACTCAGAGGGTTGAAGCAGGAGGCTCACTTGAGTCCAGGAGGTTTAGGCACAGTGAGCCCTGATCCCATCACTGCACTCCAGCCTGCATGACAGAGTGAGACCATGTCTCAAAAAAGTAAAATAAAAATAAAATGAGAATGGACCTGAAAACATTATGCTAAGTAAAAGAAGCTAGTCACAAAAGACAGCATATTATATGATGTTATTTTATTTGTTTGTTTATTTATTTATTTATTGAGATGGAGTTTCGCTCTTTTTTGCCCAGGCTGGAGTGCAATGGCGTGATCTCAGCTCACCGCAACCTCCGCCTCTCAGGTTCAAGCGATTCTCCTCCCTTAGCCTCCCAAGTAGTTGTGGTTACAAGCATGCACCACCACACCCAGCTAATTATTTTATATTTTTAGTAGATACAGGATTTCTCCATGTTGGTCAGGCTGGTCTCGAACTCCCAACCTCAGGTGATCTGCCTGCCTCGTCCTCCCAAAGTGCTGGGCTTACAGACATAAGCCACCGTGTCCAGCATATGATGTTATTTATGTGATATGTCCAGAACAGACAAATTCGGAGGCAGAAAGGACATTAATACATTGCTTGGAGCCAGGGTTAGGTAAGGAAATTGGAATGGGGAGTGACTGCGAAATGGGCACAGGGTTTCTTTTTGGAATTATGAAGATGTTCTAAAGGTACATTGTGGTAATGGTTGCACAATTTTAAATATTCTAAAAACCACTGAACTATACACTCTAAATGGGTGAATTTTATGGAATATAAACTACATCTCAGTAAAGCTCTTTCAAAAAAAAAAAAAAAAACTGTTTTAATTATACATAATTACGCCCCCAAAGATACTACTTTTAACATTTACCATATTTATAAACTTTGTAGACCTTCCTTAATGAGAGCTTAGTGAGTGTGAAAGGAGAAGTCTTAAGAATGTCATCATTAAACTATAGGCAAGTCATTCCTTCTCCTCTATGTATTATATGGACATTAAGTCTAATCTATTTACTATCCACATTTTTATCACTGCCTTATGCTATGGTTTGAATAGCTATCCCATCCAAAACTCATATTGAAATTTAATACCCAATGTGGCCATATTGAGAGATGGGGCCTTTAAGAGGTGACTGAGTCACAAGGGTTCTGCCTTCATGAATGGATTAATCCATTCATGAATTAACAGATTAATTGGTTATCATGGGAGTGGGACCAGTGGCTATATAAGCAAAAGGAGGGAGACCTGAGCAAGGATGTTAGCCTGCTCAGCCCTCTTACCCTGGAACATCCTGCCCCACATTGGAACTCCATGGAATTCCCACCAGCAAGAAGGCTGCCAGATGCAGCCCTTTGCCCTTGGACTTCTCAGCCACTGTAACTGTATGAAATCCATCCCTTTTCTTTATAAATTACTCAATTTAATGTATTATGTTATAAGCAACAGAAAATGGGCTAAGACACCTTAGATGTTAATATGGGGACTTATTAGTCAAGCCAAGAGCCAAGTCATAATCACTGACTGCTCTTTTCACCTATGGTCCAGTTAAGTTCCTCCAAGCACCTGAAGTCTCTTGTTTTCTTCATCTCATTTCTACTGCCCTATTTAAAGCCAACATCATTTCTCACCTAGATTGTTGCAAGAGCCCCTTCCAACAGCGTACTCTGCCTACACCCTTGCCCTGTTGATATGTTGATATGCATACTCACCCAGCAGCTAGAGTAATCTCTCTCCTGCTTACAACCCTTCAATATCTCCTCTTATATTTAGACTACAGTTAAAATTCCTCAAAGTGTCTCCCAAGGCTTAAGATGATGGGCTTCTGTTGACCCTTCCAACCCTAGGGCTCTCCACCTCCCACCCTTCTTCCCCACCCAACACTCTGTTTCAACTATACTGCATTTCTTTCAGCTTCTAGCATACATTCTCTCTTTCTCTCTTTTCTAAGCCTTTGTACTACTGCTTTCTCCGGGTGAAATATTTCTACTGCTACCCCCCACTTACCACTCACAGGTCTCACCAGCCTGTGTCCAGCCTACTCCTTCTCATTCTTTTTTTTTTTTTTTTTTTTTTTTTTTTTGAGACGGAATCTGGCCCTGTTGCCCAGCTAGAGTGCAATGAGGCAGTCTCGGCTCACTACAACCTCTGCCTCCTGGGTTCAAGTGATTATCCTGCCTCAGCCACCCAAGTCGCCAGGATTGCAGGCACCCACCACCACACCCAGCTAACTTTTCTGTATTTTTAGTAGAGACAGGGTTTCACGTTGTTGGCCAGGCTGGTCTTGAACTCCTGACCTCGGGCGATTGGCCTGCCTCAGCCTCCCAAAGTGCTGGGTTTACAGGCATGGGCTACTGCACCCGGCCCTCCTTCTCATTCTTTAGGAATCATTTGGCCTTCACTCCCTCCAAAAGTCTTTCCTGACTCCCATGGCTCTATCAAAAGCCCTTGCTAAGATCCCACAGAACTCTATATTTCCCCTATGATAATGACACTCATTGCATAAAATTGGAATTGCCAGTTAACTTTTCCCAACTGCCCATTTACCAGCTATGTAACTTTGGACAAGTTACTTAACCCTTCGATGCTTTATTGCCTATAATATGAAAAGTGGGGATATAAATAGTACCTACATCATAGTCTTGCTATGAGGATTAAATAAGATAACATTTGTAAATCACCAAGAACAGTGCCTGGCACACCGTAAGTGCAACTGAAGTGTTTCTTAAAAAGAGTCGTATACATCTTTAGACAGTGAGTCCCAAGAGGGATTTAAAAAAATCTTCCTGTTGCACTCTTTATAAATGCTACTTAATGAATAATGCATCAATCAATTAATTAAGCAAGTGTACCAATAATTCAAAGCTACCTCGTATTTTCAAGATCAGGAGAAATGGTGGATAATAAATGAAATCGGTTTTCAAAGAAGTCAAGAGAAGACAGAAGCAGAAACAAAGACCGCAGTTTAAGTTGGTGGAGAAACGAGAGGTCGTTCAATAAATAAAACTTGGATCATTTGTTAACCATTTGGAAATAAACCGAAGTGAGAATCCACCCACAGCATAAACAAAAGTAATTCTACATGCAACTGGTAATTGAAAAAGAAAATCTTAAAAGAACTACAAGAAAACAAAACAATGTTTATCTGATTCTGAGCTAGAGTAGATATTTGCAAGCAAGGCACAGAGAGGAAGATTTATTGATGTGGAAAGACGTTCTCTATACACTGAGAGCTGTACAGATGAGTTAGTAAAACTCCAGCCTCTGGAGGCAGACTGCCTAGGTCCATAGCCCACCTCTACCACTTAAAAACTTGGAACAGATTACTTAGCTTCTTTAGGCCTCAGTTTCCTCATCTAGAAAATGGGGATTACCATAATAATTACAACTACCTAGTGTGTCATGAGGATTAAATGAAATATTTGTATATCACACATGATGTAGAATGATACCTGACTGAACTTATTTTTATAAAATAAATTTATATAAAAATTATGTCAGCTCATCATATCTCAGAGTTAAGATGATAAGTATTTAAGTTTTTCTCCCTTTTAACAAAAGTCTAATGGTTCCACAATAAGCATACACTGTTTTTAAAATAAGGAAAAAGTTATTTTTAACCTAAAAAATCACCTCAAAATCTCATTGTAGAACATTTGTAGTCATGCAAAAATATTTATGATCTATTGTAAGAGGGAAAGAGAGATTTATGAAATAGCGTGTGCAGAATAATTTCAATTGGATAAAAATACTTATTTAATGTGCAGAGACACACAATCGTGTGGAAAAAACAAAGAATCTACAATGCCAGCAGTAATTGTCTCTTAATGTTTGAGTTACATGTGATTTTTATTTTCTTCTTTGGGTCTTTTATATTTCCTAACATTTTCAATATGGATGTGATTAATTATAAAACCAGAGAAAAGTTGTAAATTTTTATTTTATTTTATTTTATTTATTTTGAGACGGAGTCTCGCTCTGTCACCCAGGCTGAAGTGCATTGGCTGCAATCTCGGCTCGCTGCAATCTCGGCTCACTGCAACCTCTGTCTCCCAGGTTCAAGCAATTCTCCTGCCTCAGCCTCCCAAGTAGCTGGGATTACAGGCACCTGTCACCATACCTGGCTAATTTTTTTTTTGTATTTTTAGTAGAGACAAGGTTTCATCATGTTGGCCAGGCTGGTTTCGAACTCCTGAACTCAAGTAATCCACCCACCTCAGCCTCCCAAAGTGCTGAGATTACAGGCGTGAGCCACTGCACCAGGCCTGTAATTTTTTTTTTTTTTCTTTTTTTGAAGGAGCAGCATGGACCTTAGATGGGGTAAGAGATAGGTTTTCAACTATAACAGAGGGGAAGAAAAGAAAGTACAGATTTAAAAGTGGAAGAGAAGAGAGTAAGAGAATCATGCTTGATGGTCTGTATTTTCTCTGAAATAGGAGGTGAGATAGCGAGAATGGTTTAAGCTTTGAAATAGTGGTGGGGAATGAAAAGGGGCTAATTAGAGATCTTTTTTTAAAAATTATGAGCAGGGGTGAAGGGCCTACTGTGTTTTAAAATTAACTTAATATTGTGTGAGCTGTGAGCCTTCCATCCCCCAGGGCTCAGAAGCCCTGGTCTAGGAAATGGAGACAGATTAATCCAAGGCTGATGAGAGGTTACAAAGAAAATACGCCATGCATAGCAGAAGAGCTGTAAAGTTCTAAGCCAAAATATTAACAGTGGTTATTTCTGGCTCTTCAGACTATGGTTGGATTTTAAACTTCCTTTTTAAATCTTACTTGCTTTATTTACAATGGACAGGTATTATAAATTGATAAATTTTTTGACAAAAATTTAAAAAACAAACAATACAAGCAAACATATAGAAGTAAACTCTCCTCCCAAAATATCTAATCCAGAGATAACATCCTTGTTCACATTTTGGCCAACATCCTTTCCTCTAAGCACATCTACACATACTCAGTATATATATCATTACCTGTTCTACAAATCACAATATAAATGGCCACAACTCTTAGTTCTTCTACTGTTTTCTCATGTCCATATATACCACATTAGGAAGAATGCCCTGAGTGCTGCACAGCCACCAGAGTGTCTAAGAATCTCAAAGACTTTCTTGTTCTAGAGGGCATACGTTTTATTATCAATGCTAGGACTCTTGGGAATGAGAAAATGTTATTAATCCAATTTGTGCTGTTTATTTCTTTGACATGAGAAACCACTATTAAAGACTAGGGCCTAAGGCTGAGTGCAGTGGTTCACACCTGTAATCCAGCACTTTGGGAGGCCGAGGCAGGAGGATCACTTGAGCTCAGGAGTTTGAGACCAGCCTGGGCAATATAGTGAGATCTTGTCTCTACAAAAAATTAGCCAGGCATGGTGACACATGCCTATGGTCCCAGCTACTTAGGAGGCTGACACAGGAGAAATGCTTAAGCCTGGGAGGTTGAGGCTGCACTGAGCCGTGATCACACCACTGCATTCCAAGCTGAGCAACAGACTGAGATCCTGTCTCAAAAACAAAAAAACAAAACAAAAAAATGAGAGATTGGGCCTGCACAGTTCACCAGCTGTGATTCCTGTGTTGCAGTGGCAGTCACTGGTCACCAATCCTCACCTGCCCTGCTGTGTTTCTCAGCTTGGGCTACAAAGTTGGAGTTCTCCCTTCCCCAGTCAACATTCTGCCAAGGATGATAATTGTGCCAGGGTGTCTGCATCTGAAGACAGTGACTAGTGATAAGAGAAAATACTCATGAATAGGGAGAGCCACTTGCTAAGTGCAAACCAGCCTGCCTCTGAGCATCCTCAGGTGCTTCTGTTGAGTCCAAGTTACCAACCTGCTCTCCAGGTAATTTTATTTAGGCCTCTGTATTAGAGTGCTTGGGCTGCCATAACAAAACAGCCCAGTGGCTTCAACAACAGAAATTTATTTCATCACAATTCTTGGGACTAAAAGTCCAAGATCATCAATGTTCCAGCTGTAAGGAGAAAGCATATCTTTCTTTCCCATCACTAGGTTCATGACTGAGGCTCCAATAACAAAGGACAGATTAACAAGAGAAAAGCAGACAAATTTAATGAACGTAAGTTTTACGCGACATGGGAGCCTTTAGAAATGAAGACTCAAAGAGACAGAGAAGCTTGTGTATTTTTATGCTTAGGTTTGATGATGAGGAGACAGCCATGCAGATGTATAATTGGACAAAGGGATCATCTAATGGTCATAAACTGGGGCAAAGTTTTGGGGACTGTTTGTTCAGATTATTTGTGTCTTTGTGGCTTAAGAAATAAGGGCCTACCATTCCTCCAGGTATAGGGAAGGTACTTCTCAAATGAAAGCCTTGTGACCCGCTTCAGCAGAGAAGGATGAGGGAAAGGTGAGAGCGACCTTCTTGCTTCTGCTGTTTTCTCAAATGCCAAGGTACCATATTTTGAAGTAGCATGACCCGAACCCCTTCTCAGCTGATTTGGTTTCTGGTGAGAGCTCTCTTCCTGGCTTGCAGGAACCTGCCTTCTCACTATGTCCTCACATGGTCTTTCTGTGGGGAATACACCTGGAGAGAGAGAGGGCTCTCCAGTGTCTCTTCTATAAGGACACTAATCTTAGATCAGGGCCCCACACTTATGACTTCATTTAACCAAATTTTTTTTTTTTTTTTCTTGAGACAGAGTTTCACTCTTGTTGCCCAGGCTGGAGTGCAAGGGCATGATCTTGGCTCACCGCAACCTCCGCCTCCCGGGTTCAAGTGATTCTCCTGTCTCAGCCTCCCAAGTATCTGGGATTACAGGCATACGCCACCACGCCTGGCTAATTTTGTATTTTTAGTAGAGACGGGGTTTCTCCATGTTGGTCAGGCTGGTCTCGAACTCCCGACCTCAGGTGATCCGCCCACCTCGGCCTCCCAAAGTGCTGGGATTACAGGTGTGAGCCACCGCACGCAGCCATAACCTTGATTATTAATACTTGCTTACTCCAAATACAGCCACGCTGGAGATTAGGACTTCTATATATGAATTTCGGGGAGACACACACATTCAGTGCATAACAGGTTCTCACTGTGCTGCCCACTCATTCTATGCCCAGCACTTTCCCCTATTGTATTATCACATTAACTGTATGGCTACTACTTATTTACATATGTGTGTCTTTCTTTCTAGATTTAAAAAAGACTTTTGTAAAGCAGACAGTATACATTGTTTCTCTCTGTCTAGTGGTGTGCTGGAGTCAGCACATAACCTGCTTATGAGAGCCAGTCGTTAGTTTCAGAAATGTTGTGAGCTGTTTGTTAAAATAGCCATGATTTAAAATTAAATTATATAAGTGTGCAATTAAATAAATTACATTTAAAATAATGCTAACAAATATTCAGTACTCATCGGCTCCTCATTACTACATTTTGTTGTTATCTGTGCTGGAAGTTATTTACATTGATTGTATCTGGTTGGTGGAAATGGTGTGCTACTGTGCATCTCTTCCCAACTTTGCTTCAATGATGTCACGTTAGTAGCTTGAAATTAGTCATGGTAGGAGTGTTAGCACTATGAAAATCCATAAGCACTGCAAATCAGCTCCTCTTCCTCAGAGCTAGTTATTTAGTTTTTACCAGCATACTACTCACAGTCTATATCCCCAGCAGCCGCGTGACAGGATGCCCAGTAAATGCAGGCTGACTGGCTGGATGAATGGATGGATGATAGAAAAGGATAACAGAAAGAGAGCAGTACAGTTTAGGAGACAGGAATAACAGTTGGCAGAGGATGTTGACTAGGTGGGGCATTTACTATTCTGCCCTTTACCTTGCAGCCTGCCCAGCCAACAACCTCAGTTGTTCTATTTCCTTCTTTTGTGGGTTTCTCATGTTGTGTTCTTACACATTGTGCAAAAGAGTGCAATATAGTACAGAAAACATGGGGTCATCCTATGTTGCTTCATCGCATTTCAAAAGTATAAGTTTTACATTCTGGTTCATTCCACTGGAGACAGTGGTGTGGCAATGTCCACTACAGAATACAGGAAGCCCCACGTTTACCATTCACTACATATTTACGACTACTGTGGATCCAGCGGAAGGTAAGCAGGGTGGGGTCCTGTTGTGGCAAGGTAGTCTTTACCACAAGTTCCGTTCTCATATGCCCTCATCCCAGTGTGTAGAAAGAAAGGGGAACTAAATATTGCTGCCAAAGCTGATTATTCTGTGAATTAGGGACTAGTGAAAAAATCCTACCCAGAAAATGCCAGAAGCAAGGTCTGGATTTCTTTTTCTCACCAAACCTTTATAAACTTCGCCCCCACCAACCATGACATTTCCCTTGTACCAGTTTTTAATGTTCCTATGAAGTGTCTTACACAGTTTTCTTTTAGCGCAAGAAAACAGGAGAGAAAATAGGAAAAAGAACTAGAGTAGCAGAAGCCTGAGGCAAAGGAACTGGAAAGAAAGTGGTGGAGAAACATTTATTGTTATAAACACAGTTGCTTCGGAATTCTCTTTAAGCTGCTTTCAAAGGGATCCTTTTATGGAAGTCTTATCTTTGTCAATAAAACTTGAAGACGCCCTATTCCATTAGTTGGCAGACAACACCATGTAAAGACAGTGATTCGACTGCAAAACTCGTGGATGAGCTGATTAATTTACGTGAGAAAATGTCTATTTGCCCCTCTCTTACCAAAGCCTGGGGGCTGCAACACTTAGAAGACAACACAAGATCCCCCAAGCATAAAAACCATAATCAGTCTCTATGTGATGGTGATTCCTCTGCGTAATATTGGGAGGTAGAACAAAGGTCACTGTAGGGCAAAGGAGTGTTCCAATCACCCTGACACCTGTGATCTGGTGACCACTCACTACTCTCAGGTGTCATTCTACCACTTCCATGTTGATATGAACTTCTAAAGTCTCTGATCGCTCTTGCCTAGAGAACTACTGGAAATCAATAAAGTTATTCATTTTAAAAATGTTGGCCAGGCGCAATGGCTCACGCCTGTAATCCCAGCACTTTGGGAGGCCGAGGTGGGCGGATCACGAGGTCAGGAGATGGAGACCACCCTGGCTAACACGGTGAAACCCCATCTCTACTAAAAATACAAAAAATTAGCCGGGCGAGGTGGCGGGCGCCTGTAGTCCCAGCTACCCGGGAGGCTGAGGCAGGAGAATGGTGCGAACCTGGGAGGCGGAGCTTGCATTGAGCCGAAATCGCACCACTGCACTCCAGCCCGGGCTACGAGCGAGACTGTCTCAAAAAAAAAAAAAAAAAAAAAAAAATTATGGGACATTGATTCCCATCAGGCCTCATGCAAATGTCTTGATTGACCTTTGTCTTCCGGGATGTCACAGTCTAGCAGGGCATGCTGTCTTCAAAACTGACACACAAGACCTAGATCCTGTGGCTGCAAGTCTATTGCCTGGACTGTGTTCTATGGGACTGCAGAGGTCAACACAGAAAATAAAAGATTTGAGAAATCAGCACTAACGCAGCAAACCCTATGCACCCAACACCATCCACCTCGCCTGTTAGATAACTGCACTTTAGGGCTTGTTGAAATGAATATATTTTCCTTTTGTTTAGATGGAACAGTTCAGTCATCCCTGTAAGAACTTTCTGGCATGGGTTTCCACAGGTTTGACTCACTGGCTCTTCGAAAGTGTTTTGACTTGCTCTGGTGACCCTGCCATGTTTCATGTCCCCTACTGCCCATTTGTCTAGATTCTTTGTCCTTAATCTCTACATCAGTAAAGTGAGGAAAGACACACTGAACTGCCTTTTACTTCGTGGGGAAAATAGAAGGATAAGCCACACATACTCCCAAGTGTCTTAGGGAAAATGTGCCTTTATTGACATTAACGTTGTCATCATAAGCTAAGCCATGAGATTCCAGGATTGTGCAAGAGTGAATGCAGAACCCACATTTTTCCCAGGATGAAGAAAAGATTGTTGAATAGGAGGGAGTGAGGGAGGAAGAAAAGAGAAAGAATCTTCCATTTAAGATAAGCATTGCCAACTTTCTGCCTTCACAGAGTAATCTGGCCCAAACAAGTACTTGACAGGATTATTATTATCAGATAACAATATATTTTTATAATATATTATCTGATAATAATTATTATCAGATAATACCTATAATCAGCAATACCTGATTACTTTTGCATAAAGTTTTAATTAGATACCATCCAATGAAAGAAACACTACTAGGTGCTCTTCCAGGAACACTGGATACTCAGCACCCTGGTTCATAGTAGCACCAGGTATTTTTACTGCCCTGTAAATAGCAACAACTGAACTACGTGGATGCAACAGGCAGCTGGTTGCATTTGCAATGTTTTTGACATTAGGTCATCTCTAGGATAAGCAGTGAATATAGTGAGAGAGGAGCCACCCCTTCCCCGCTCTGCTTCCTCCACCTCACTCACTCACAATACTTAACAACTCTCCTATTTGGTACTTTGTTAAAACTTTGGATGAAATCTCGTAAGAAAATAATTCACCCAGAATTCTAACATTTCTCCAGGGTCTGCCCTTTCCAGGGGGTGGGCTGTGGCACCCAGGGGCTTTCCCTGAGGGACAAGGAGCTAGGCCCTGGTGAACTCTTGCTAACCAGCTTCGGATCTCTGAGGGGCTGCTTCTTCGCCTCAGGGTGGCTAGTGAGCCCTTCGCCCCATCGCCACCACCGATTTCCATATTAGAAGATGGGAATCTAATATTTATACTGTTTTTGGCACTTGCCAAGTCCCCCCTGGAAAAAGCACACTGGCATACCTTTATTTACTCCTGCCCGTTTTCTCCAAGGTTGCTTAGAGCCCCCAGAAAGTTGGCCCAACCTACCTATTTCACAAAACCTGACCCTAAAGTCCTGGAAAGCCCTGATACCCTTCATATGCGTAGACGGGGAGCAATCTAATGACTCTACTGCTGACTTTGCAAGGATTCGGGTTTATAACCGTTGGTAAGGTGAGAAGTCTCTAAAATCTGCTGTAAAAACACCTCTTAAAGGCTTCAACCTCGTGATACTTTCATGAGGTTTGAGTTCTGGGTTTTGCTTCTTGTTTTTATAGAGCTAGCGGCTTTCTGCTCCCCTCCCTCTTCAAACTATGGTGCTTCTTGCTTTCTATCTTCTTGCTTTCTCCTCCTCTGGCCCCGCGTGTTCTTTGGTCTACACCCTTGTTTGTAAGTCTTGGTTCACTGCCTCCGGTGCTGTTTGTGGTCTCAGAGAGGATGGGTGGCGTTTTTCAAATTGTTGTCACACCAGACATGGTTCTAAGAAAAGTGGGGGGAGAAAAAGGTATTATTTTGAAGAGTTGAGGAGAGCATGACATGGATGTACAGAGATGAAATGAGCCCTGGATTGTTTTTGACACCTCTCTGCTGAAGAGAAGTCAGGGAACAGGGACAAGAGGGAGAAGGATGGAGAGAGCAGGAAAAGGGGCCGAGGTCAGCACCAGCACCTCAGAAGCTTGACCAATTGGTCATAACAAAGTTTCCCTGTGGTCAACCTGAACTGACATTTAAAAGGCAAAAAAATGTTTGAAATAGCAGAGTGGCTGGGCGTGGTGGCTCGCGCCTGTAATCTCCGCACTTTGGGAGGCCGAGGTGGGTGGATCACCTGAGGTCCAGAGTTTGAGACCAGCCTGACCAACATGTAGAAATCCCGTCTCTACTAAAAATACAAAATTAGCTGGATGTGGTGGCTCATGCCGGTAATCCCAGCTACTCGGAAGGCTGAGGCAGGAGAATCTCTTGAACCTAGGAGGCGGAGGTTGCGGTAAGCCAAGATTGTGCCATTGCACTCCAGCCTGGGCAACAAGAGCAAAATTCTATCTCAAAAAAAAGAAAGAGAAAGAAATAGCAGAGTGATTAATAACTAACAACTCCCATGAGCAATCATCTGAGACAGACAGAGCAGTGAAGGAGAGGAATCTGGGCTCATCATCTTAATGCTCAGAGGTTCTCTTCATAGTCGGCTATTCTGGGGATTGCATCTGTTTTGAGGCCCAATGAGGGGATAGTTCATGAGTGCAGGAAGTCTTCGGATGAGATTAATATACAGATGGGGATCTCTATTGGGAGAACTGTTCGGTTATCAACATCGACGAGTCAAAGTTCTCATGGCTTTAAGCCTGCTGTTGGGACTATGTAAGAATTGAAGCCTGATTCTTCACAGTCTCTATATTCATTGCTTCAATATCATTGGTGGCCAATTGCTTTGACAGTGAGAGAAGGGTTGTTAACCTCATCTGTTATGTACAGAACATGTAAGGATAGGAGGGCAATTAACATTAAGATAATGGCAGGTAAAATAGTTCAGACAGTCTCAATTTCTTGGGTATCTTTGATGCTAGTATGAGTTAATTTTGTTGTGAGTGTTAGGAAAATAATGTATAGGACCAGGGAACTAATTAGGAAAATAATTGTAAGAGCGTGGTCATGGAAAGTGAGTTCTTCTATAATAGGGGATATAGTATTTGAAGGCCTAATTGAACTAGATGAGCCATCAAGACATGCGAGATTTAACTTATAAATTATGTAACTTATAAATTTAACTTATAAATTAAAAGTTGAGGCAATACCTCATTTTTTTTCTTTTTCTTTCTTTCCTTCTCTTCCTTCACTGCTGCTTTCCTTCCCCTTCCCCTACTCCTTTCCTTCCCCTCCCCTTCCCCCTACTTTTTCCCTTTTCCTCCCCCTCCTTCTTTATTTGAAAGAGAAGAAAAGGTAGAGCCCCTTTTTGAAGATCAAGGCTGCTGATTAAACTGTAACGAATCAGAGGAGAATTGCACCATCTTCTTTCTCCACCAGTCCCAGGTCAGGAAAACGTGGCACTTTTCTCCCTCCTGAGCAGGACTATTCCATAATTCGGTCCACAGGACACATTTTCTTTTCTTTTATTTGGGGTTTTGTTTTCACTGTTCCATTCTTTATTGTAATTTATTAATACATTTCAGACATTAAAGTAGGAAGGTGCATTCAGGGTTGAGCCTGCCAGTACAGAAAAGAGGAATGGTGATTTTTTACTCTATAATTCTTCATTTCCTCCATCCAAATTGACCCAAATGCATGTAGTTCTTCCTGGATGCCTGACAGAGCAGAGTTGGAGCTCATCTAAGGTGAGCCCAAAACCCGAGACGGAGAGTTTAGGTGTGTTTCAGCCTTATTTGGGCCTACGTCTGTCCTGTAGCATTGATAGGCACCCAGAGCCGAATTTGTGGGAGGGAAGGCTGAAGTTTTAAATCAACGAGTGTCTCTGGATATCCTCCCACGGAATCTTTAAAAAAAAAAACAGACACAATCTGGAAGTATTTTCCTTCCAAAAGAAGAATATTCTGCTCCTCCTTCATGTTGTCTCTTTCTTCCTCCTTTTTTCATTCTTCTTTCTTTCCGTCACATAGACTTCAAAAGATCTCTTTCTCCAAATTGTTTCTCTGTCTTCTGTATAGTCAGAGGTCACTGAAACACATATACTGAAGAGAAGCCACACCAGGAAGAATTTCCAAAAACACTTGGCCAAAATCAACTTAACAAGTCCTGAATTCGAAAACCTTGTTTTATTCTTTCTTTGAGGACAAGAAATTCAGAGGCCAAAAAGAAACAGGTCAGGAGAGACTGGGTCACAGCCCACAAAGCTAGTATGTGCAAAGGGATGGCACTGCGAGGCCTACTTCCTGCAGGGATTACAGGATAAAAGGTTTCCAATGTGTGAGGGTATGTACTTTTTCAGAATCTACTTTGGGCTTTAAAAATGAGATGGTTGGCTCACACCTGTAATCCCAGCACTTTGGGAGGCTGAGGCAGGTGGATAGCCTGAGGTCAAGAGTTTGAGACCAGCCTGGCCAACATGGTGAAACCTTGTGTCTACTAAAAATATAAAAGTTAACCAGGCGTGGTGGTGGGCACCTGTAATCCCAGCTACTTGGGAGGCTGAGGCAGGAGAATTGCTTGAACCCAGGGCTGGAGTGCAGTGAGCTGAGATTATGCCACTGCACTCCAGCCTGGGCAACAGAGTGAGACTCTGTCTCAAAAAAAAATTAATTAAAAATAAATAAATAAATAAATATCATCTTCTAGCATGAAATCAAAATTTTATTAGAAATGTATCTCTTGGCTGGGCACGGTGGCTCACGCCTGTAATCCCAGCACTTTGGGAGGCCGAGACGGGTGGATCACGAGGTCAGGAGATCGAGACCATCCTGGCTAACAGGGTGAAACCCCGTCTCTACTAAAAATGCAAAAAAAATTTAGCCGGGCATGGCGGTGGGCGCCTGTAGTCCCAGCTACTCAGGAGGCTGAGGCAGGAGAATGGTGTGAACCCGGGAGGCGGAGCTTGCAGTGAGCCGAGATCGCGCCACTGCACTCCAGCCTGGGTGACACAGCAAGACTCCGTTTCAAAAAAAAACAAAAAACAAAAACAAAACAAAAAAAAAGAAATGTATCTCTTAATGAGATGAATAAGGTTGACTTTCTTTCAATGAGTTCATTTATCCATGGATGAATATTACTTTTGCTACAGTGAGACAGGAGTTTGTAAAAATAATCTTATATTTTATTTATATAGGTGTAAGCACTAATAAGCCAAGTTCACATAAGAAAGTTAATGAGAATAAAAGAATTTTTTTATAGAGGTATCACTGAATTATTTGTGTTAAATTGATATTTTTCTAGTTTATAATTTTAATTTTTCTATTGGTTCTTTTACTATACTTTTTATTTATTTTCTTAGTGATTGCTTTGGGGATTACAATTAACATCTTAATTTATAGCAATCTAGTTTAAATTAATACCACCTTAATTTCAAGAGAATATAAAAACCTTTATCCTCCATCGCTCCACTCATTTCCCTCTTCTTTGTGCTGTTATTGTCATACAAATTACACCTTTATATATTATATGCCCATCAACACAAATGTATAATTGTTGTTTTATGCAGTTGTCTTTTAAATCAGATGAGGGAAAAGATTTACAAACAAGAAATACCTTTGTACTGTCTTTTATGTTTACTTATGCAGTTACTTCTACCAGTGCTCTCTATTTTTTCTTATGGCTTTAAGTTACTGTCCAGTGTCTTTTATGTCAACCTAAAGAACTGTCTTTAGCATTTCTTACAAGGCAAATCACTAGTAATACACTTCCTCAGCTTTTGTATATCTGGAAATGTATTTATTTCTCCTTCATTCTCGAAGGATAGTTTTACTGGGTATATAATTCTTAGTTGAGTTTTTTGTTTTTGTTTGTTTTTGTTTTTTACTTTCAAGACTTAATATATGCTGTCCACTTTCTTCTGCCTTCTATGGTTTCTTTCATTTTTAAAATTGATATATGGTAATTGTATATATTTTGGGGGTACATGTGATATTTTGATACATGTGTGGAATGTATACAAATCAGAGTAACTGGGGTATCCATCACTTCAAACATGTATCTTTTCTTTGTGCTGGGAACATTACAATTATTCTTTTCTAGCTATTTTAAAATATATAATAAATTACTGTCAACTATAATTTCCCTACTGTACTGTCAAACACTAGAACATATTCCTTCTATATAACTATTTTTGTGCCCATTAACCAACTTTTTTTCATCCCTTTGCCCTCTATTGCTTCTAATGAGAAATCACTTTTTAGTCTTATTGAAGATCCCTTGTATGTGGTGAGTCACTTTTGTTTGGATGAGATTCTCTTTGTTTTTGACTTTCCACTGTTTGATTATGATGTGTCTAGTTGTGAATTTCTTTGAGTTTATCCTACTTGAAATTCATTGAGATTCTTAGATTTATAGATTAATATTGTTCATCAAATCTGGGAAGTTTGCAGCCAACATCTTCTGGGCTTCTTTAGGGAATTCATATTGTTTATTTTTCCTGTATATAGACCATACTTTCCGGCTTCTTTGCATGTTTCATAATTTTTTGCTAAAAACTGGACATTTAAAATTATATGGAAACTCTGGAAATCAGATTCTCCCTACTCTCCCAAGGTTTTTGTTGCTGTTCTTGTTTTTTGTTTAGTGACTTTTCTGAGATAGTTCTGTAAAGCCTATTTTGTTTGTCATGTGTGTCCACTGAAATCCCTGCTTGATTAGCTTAGTGGTACACTAATGATTGAACAGAAATTTCTTTAGATACCTGGGACCAATAAATCTTGCAATCTTTGCCAAGGGGTTCTATATGCATACTAGGACACACTTTCAATGCTCAGTTAAGCACTTTACAACTCTGCCTTAGCCTTTACTTCCTGCTTCTGCAGAGCCTTAAGGTTAGCCAGTGGTCAGACCTCAGGGCCTTGCCAAGTATTTTCTGAGCATATACAGAGCTGTGGTTATGCACATAGCCCTATATAGGCTTAGCCTTCTAGATTCCCAGGAATCTGTGGGAGCTTTTCTAAATCTCCTATGGGCATCTTATTCCCAAGCTTTTTCTTTTAAGCTTTTTGGTTAGCCTATTGTTTGCCCCCAACTCTTATCCACTGCCTCAGGCAGCTGCAGTATTGACTATTTGCCTGTGATTATTTTCAACAAACACCCCAAGGAAAAGACTGTTCACACTTGGCAACTCTAAATCAGGTTAAATAAAAACAGCCTTCTGAGTGAGGTCATCCAGAGAACCACCAGACAGGTCAAATAGTGACAATTTTGGGGGAATGGGACTTTGAAGAAGGTTTATCTCCATTCTGCAACCATTCCAATAGCTGCCAGGCTGTTGATTTTCACTGTGATTGCAGGCTGCTGATTTTCAAGGCTACCACAGAGATAAGGTGAAGTGTGTGGAAGTAGGTAAGTTAAAATGCCATAAAACTCATTGTTCTATTGAAATTCAGCCATTTTTCTTAAATAAATGTTCCCTGGATTGCTGTCAGCATTTGGTTAATTTCCAACCTTCTGAAAAAGTGGATACTGACCATTTTCCCAGTTTCTTATTGCTTTTATGGAGGAAAGTCTTTTTAAAGATCTTTATGTCACCATTTTCTCAAATATCCAATCTAACTCTTTTAATATTTTGTCAATCATATGTCAAATATCATGTAATAAATTATTATTTAAAAATATGTTTATTGATCTCATAGTATTAACTCGGTAAGAGTGGTTTCAGTTCCTTGAAAACAAATAACTAGAAAGTTTGTGATTTACCAAAGGATCAAGTACTAGTCATTAAATAAAATTCATTTTTTCAGTAACAATATTTTATATTGTCTCTTATTTTGCCACCCAGTGACTTATGTGCTATCAAGCAATCTTTCATCATAAGATTTAAGGTGCACGAAATGCATGCCTTTCTTTAAAAGTTGAGAAAGTTATACCTTCTCATCTGGCCTTCTTTGGCTGTCTTGGGTCTGGGGTCACATTCTGGGAGGGAGAATTGTAATTCTCCTTAAACTCTCCCCACATCTCTCACAGACATGGAAGACTGTTTCTACCTTCTTAAAGTTTACTTTCCTGTGTATCTTTTCTCCACCCTTCTGTCACTTTCTGTAGCTCCCACACCAAGAAATTTGTCTTGAGGTTAAAAAAAGGGGAGGAGAGGCAGACTGTACAGTGATCGCTGAAAATGCTTTTAAAGTCAATGGTAGAACCATAGAAAAGGATTCCCATCTCAATTAATGTTGCCAAACCCTGAGAGGTAAATTTTATTATCAGTAGCAGTTACAGGATTTCTTTATTGGAGAGGCTTTGTGATTACATTCTGGTTGAGACAGAGGGTAAGGTCAGGGACTAGGGACTGGGTCTTGAAGTTGTGTTTGCATTGATAACACAATGTGCTAATGTAGATTATATTTTAATTAGGGGCAACTTAGTGGGAAAGGGCTGAACTATCACTTAACTAAGTAATTGATTATTATTATTCCATTTTACCAATTCAAAGTGAAATTATTAACTCTAGTCAAAGAGCTAGATAGTAACAAAGCCAAGATTGTAACTCAGCCCTGTCAAATCCCAGAACCAGTGCCTTTATATGCTTTTCTTTTTTTTTTTTTTTTTCTGTTTCTAGTTGCAAGCTAACCACTCCCAGCAATCATACCCTTAACCCACAGTTATGACCTTACCAACCATACCCAATGTGAGTCTTGCCATAGAACTCTTGTTTACTGGGTTCTTATCCTTCTTTCGTAAGTGGAAGGAATGGATTCCTTCAGTGGGCAATTACCCTCATTTATATTTAGTGCCATTGAAGGAAACTGTCCTGGACTTTGGTCAGGCTTCCCCAGCACCTTCCGTAAGTGACTCTAAGTGTGGCTCCTGCAGCCTAATGATGCGCCTGAAACTGGGGGAGGCAGGCAGGAAGACTTCCAAAGGCTCTGGGGGGGTTTTCCCCATGAGACAACCCTCATGAGATTGTACCCATGAGATTGGTACCTCCTCTGTGCAACATGAAAACAGGAATACTGTTAAAAAGCATGTTCCAGCCAGGTGCAGTGGCTCATGCCTGTAATCCCAGCACTTTGGGAGGCCGAGGCGGGCAGATCACTTGAGGTCAGAAGTTCAAAACCTGCCTGACCAACATAGTGAAACCCCGTCTCTACTAAAAGTACAAAAACAATTAGCTGGGCATGGTGGCACATACCTGTAGTCCCAGCTACTCTACTCAGGAGACTGAGGCAGGAGAACCACTTGAACCCAGGAGGTGGAGGTTGCAGTGAGCCAAGGTCGAGCCCCTGCACACCAGCCTGAGTGACAGAGCCAGACTCTGTTTCAAAAAAAAAAAAAAAATCATGTTCCTTTTGTCCCAGCTCTTTAGACGTGGCATTTTACAGTTAAACAAATTTTTAGGTGCATCTTTACTGGCAAAATTACCCAAAGATAAGATTATTTCTGACTCTGTGGTTTTTTTCACCTTTTTCTTTCCTGATTCCTACCACTCCTCACAGTTTCAATTCCTCTCTCCTACTTTGTTCTCCTTTCTGTTTCGAACATTTTGCTCCTAATTGCTTCAGATTTTTCTCCCTGTTCGGAAGTTTGTATATATGAAAATTAAGTATTTTAAAACACTTTCTGAAGGAAGTGGGAAATTCTCCAGAAGCACAGAGAGAAGATTGTGAGGCTCTTCCATTGGAATAAAAGCCCACGTTGGATGATGAAATTTTTCCACTAGCATGTCTTCCTCCTGTACATGCTTCACAGATGGTATTTTTTTTAAAAACAGCAAACTATGCAGAAATATTTTAAATTAATAAATAAATCATTGATTATTGTAGCCTCAATTCTCATAACTCAATAATACTATATTGATTTTCATGTGTTCAACACAACACGTGCCTTGTCACTTATATATTTACTTAAATATTTCACACTGTACCTGAAATATAGTAGGTATTCATTATTATTCTCCAAATGAATGAACACATGAATGAGTGAGTAAAGTTCCACAAAGCAAGGACCAGACCTTTCATATCACTGTAATTCATAGACCTAGTAGGCATAAAGTGGGCACCAACTGTTTGGAGTATAAAAGCTTTGCTGTGTTCCTGTGTTTATGATCTCGATGAAATTCTTTTGTTAAATTTAGCACAGGTTGTCACAAATCAGCATTTAATCAAAGTGGTTGCCTTATACTGGTTCATCTATACTTTTGTTCTCTTCCCCACATCCAATTATTGGAGCTGTTAGCCTCAATCACTGAAAAGCAAGATTCTTTCATTGTCGTTCCAGACTTACTCCTCATTTCTTAGTGAAAACTACTCTCTGTGACCTACATCTCCCTTAACTAAGCACTGAATTTCCCTATCTTTAGTCTTTCTTTTCTAATATAGATTTGAAGGGGATCAGAATGTGTCCCCCAAAATATGCTACTTCAGCATAAGTACTATTTTGACCTATTTTTGAGAAAGAATCTTCTGCCCTTCTCCTTTCTGCTTTAAGTGCTATAAATTTCCACTTGTAAAGGTGTTTCATTCCCCATCTTGGGTGACTAAGTCTCATGGTCCTCTTCTTGATATGAGAGATGAGTCTGCATAACAATCCTTAGCTATCATACATTCCTAGTTACCTTCCCACAATTCACCACTCTTAGGAGCCCATTCCCCTACTCTGCCTCCTTTGTCTAGTCACTTCTTCACAGTTTATTGCCCTTTGTTAAAATTGTATATAAACTCAGCATTCTTTTAGACTTCACATAGATAAGAGATAGTATAACCTGGTGTTTAAGAGTTTGGACTCTGGGATCAAATCTCAGTACCTCTACCACTTACCAAATGTATGACTTCAGGAGGATCACTTCACCTCTTGGGTCTTAAACTAAAATGGAGATAATAAATATATATATATCTTAGGGTTGATATAGGAATTAAGTGAATCAAGGCACTTAGAACTGTTGCTGGCACTCTGTAAGTGTTAGCAATTATTTACATTTTTTTATTTGCTCATTTTGTACACTCATAACAATATAATCATACTACTTATAATTTTCTGAGACTTTTCAAAGTCAATATTATGTTCTTGAAACTCATCCATATTGATGCATACATCTGTAATTTATTAGTTTTTCTTTATAGTTAACACATCATGCATGTATGTCATATCTCTCTAAGGTAATTGTAAACTTTGGAGAGCAAGAACCATGTTTTCTATACTCTGTGCTTTCAAGAAGTTCATGGTGGCATTTGTGATTTGTTCTTTGAGATGGTTAGCTGTGTTTTTGAGATATCTAAATTGGAGAAGAGGAGACTGAGGGAAACTTCCTAAGGGTTATTGAGGTTTTATATGGAGCATGGTGACTTCTCATTCTCTATCCCCATTGAGGCTTCAATTAGGTAAATATCCTAAGCTTCCCTGTGAGAGATTTAGGTGTATAATTGTAACTGGGTATTTACTGTGTACCATGTGCTGTGTCAGCTCCTTTACATAATTTACCCCACTTAATCCTCAAAACAAACCAAATGAGAAAGTATATTAGTTTTCTAGGACTGCTGTAACGAACTACCACAAACTGGGTGGCTTAAGCAACAGAAACTTACTGCATCACAGTTGTGGAGGCTAGAAGTCCAAGGTCAAGGCGTTGGCAGGATGGGTTCTTCTGAGGGAGGTGAGGGAGAATCTCTTGTAGACCTCTCCCCTAGCTCTTGGTGTTTTACTGGCAATCTTTGTTGTTCCTTGGCTTGTGTATCTCTGCCTTCATCTTCACATGCTATCCTCCCTGTCTGTATGTCTTTGTCTACCTCTCTCCTTTTTAAGAGGAAATAAGTCATATTGGATTAAGGACCTATCCTCCTCCAACATGATATGAGTTTATCTTAACTAATTATATCTTCAATGGCCCTATCTCTAAATAAGGTCACATTCTGAGGTACTGAGGGTTAGGACTTCAACATATGAATTCAATAGGGGTGACACAATTCCACCCACTTAAAATAATAAAATAGGCCTAGAGAGATTATGCTAACTTTTTGAAGTGGAATGGCTGAGAGCCCCCAGGTTCACATGGTAACCAGGTGGTTCTGAGGTAGGAGGTGAGGGAGGTAGTGCCGGTCCCCAAGAGCCACGGGGATGCTGCAGTGACCCAGACTGTGTGCAGTCACTCCCACAAAGTTATCCAGACAAGAGGTAACACAGTGAGCTCTGGAGTTAGTCAAATCTGCCACTCACTGGCTGCCTGATCTTAGGAAAGCTTTTCAAGCTCTCAGAGCCCCCATTGCTTCATCTGTAAAATGGGATAATAGCACCAACCTCATGAAGTTGTGGAGATTAAAGGACATGGGACAGTAGTTGAGAAATGTAGTGATTATCAAAATGGACACCCATCCTCTTATCCCAGCCACACAAAAGAGAGCTCTAGTCCACATCCAAATTTCCTATACCTCGGCCCATTTTAATTAATTAAATTTATGTAACTAAGTGCAACCCTTGGCCAGAAACATCATTCAAGTGGGGTGGTGGAAGGGTCAGAAAGGGGAGATGCAAAGGAGAGCTAGAGAAAAGGATAACTACAGCTCTCTGCCTCTCAGTGTGTCTCAAGGTGGGCATTATTGATATTTGGAAGGGGACAGTTCTTCCTGTAGAGCCACTGTTCCATGCATTACAGTAAGGTTGACATCCCTGGGCCCCTGAGTGCTAAGACATTAAATACCAGTAATAACTCCCAGTCATTGTGCCACCCAAAACACCCCAGACATTTCCAAGCTCTCCTCTAAGAATGGTTGCAGCCCTGATTGACAACAATTGGTGATCCCAGCAGGACCCAAGCTGTACATTGTCTTTGGGAACTGCTGCAGCCACCAATGCAGGGATGAACTGACTGTTGCTGCTCAATTAACCCTCAGTGTCTGATTCCTGAATTCCTCTGGGCAGATCCCTTCTCACTGCTGGATTTCTCCAACCCTGTTGTCCATAGTCTCTTCTGGGAGAAAATGGTGCAATTTCAAGGTTGCAGTTACAGGAGGAGGGGACAGTTTCTCTAAGGTAACACTGGGAGTATCTTCAAAATCATGCAGTAAATAAAGTGCCAAAAATAAACACCTTGGGCCAACAGCTCCTCACTGTCATCTCCATTTGCATTTTCTAAGCTTCTGGCCACCTAAGAGATCTTACAACACAATGGAGTGGTCTGGGAAACCCCAAAATGAAGTCTCAGTATTACTCAGAGAGATGTGTATTTGTTTGTGCAGCCATACAGAATTTGGCACACGTTGGGTAGCTCGATATGGTGACGCCAGCCAATGGTGCTCACGTAGAAGCTCAGTGATTACTCATCCCTTTGGGAGGACTGCTTTTTGAGTTACATGCTTTTTGAGTTACATTTTCTTCTTTCTCCTTTAGTGATACGGTCTGAAGTATCAAACTGAGTAAATATCGTGAAATGTAAGATGTTTGACCAAAACTAGTTATCTGTTCATTGACTATAGATTTAATTGAGCCACAGAAAGCCTAGATATGGTTCAATTTGGTTTAAATGCTGTAAAGTTTCCAATCCTTAAATGCAAGAGGTTTGAAAAAAAAAAAAAAAAAGGAAAGAAAAATGCAACTATTACTGAGCAAAATAAAAGCTCTGTCCTCTAAATGCCTGTTTTGGTTTAACATAGTGGCTTGCTTTACTTTCAGATAAATTGTCATTGAAGCAAAACCAAGATATGAGAAATGTGAACTCCCTCTTTCAACACAACCCATTGTGTTCAAATTCATAAGCAAGAAAGTTAAGCGCCCACCTTCCTCTTTAAGGAAATATAAAAGTTGTTGCTTTGAAATAGAATTCACTGCATTCAGACTTTGAGTGATAACTGTATTCACATCCAACCGGATCTGCAGCCCCCTTTCAAAAATTTCTTTCTCCTCAGTGGTGAGAATTACCCCCACCTGGGATTCACTCTTCAAAAGGCTCAAGAAGCCTATTCATATGAATGAAACCGCTTTCTTCAGGGCAGATGCGGAAGCTGCCCTCCAGAGGGCTTGGGCAACCCGAGGAAAGGAAATCACCTCCGTTGGCAGTGTGGCTGCTGAGACTGCCGGGGGCTGCTGCCTGCTGCCTCTCGTGCCTGTCCTCTCCAAGATGCAGTTTTTTGATGCTGAGGAGCTCCTGGTCGATGAAGAGGATGATGTTTTTGGTGAAGGTAAATGCATCTTTCTGGCAGGAGCCTCTCTGGCCTGCTTTGCTTTGTTTTGACACTACTGGACGCTTTTGCCCAGCTTGAGCAAGGACTTGAGTATTTTGAAATGATAAAAACGAAGCATTCTGAGTGAGATAGTAGCTGCAGATATCAACTTAGGCACTGAAGGAATACACAAGGCAAGGAGTGGGACAAGGGGTTGAGTCATTCCTGCAAATACATTTTTTAAAGACATTACTAAAATAAAGGTTTAGTTTAGGCTGGAAAATATTACTAAATTTTTTGCCTTGTCTCTCTTCTGTTCTATCTCTTGTCTAACACCTTAAGGAAAGCCTGTCACAGTGGTTTAAGCATAGCAGGGCTGCTAAGGTAGACGTTGAACAAATGGACCAGGAGTGGTTTTCCATGGTACCATATTGCTTTGATTTGCACTTCTCTCTCCCTTCCTTCCTTCCTTCCTTCCTTCCTTCCTTCCTTCCTTCCTTTCTTTCTTTCTTTCTTTCTTTCTTTCTTTCTTTCTTTCTTTTCTCTCTCTCTCTCTCTCTTTCTCTCTCTCTCTCTCTCGGTCCTTCTCTCTTTTTTTTGTTTTTTGAGACAGAGTCTTGCTCTGTTGCCCAGGCTGGAGTGCAGTGGTGCAATCTCAGCTCACCGCAGCCTCAGTCTCCCGGGTTCAAGTCATTCTCCTGCCTCAGCCTCCCAAGTAGCTGGGACTATAGGCGTCCACCATTGTGCCCAGCTAATTTTTGTATTTTTAGTAGAGACGGGATTTTGCCACGTTGGCCAGGCTGGTCTTGAACTCCTAACTTCAGGTGATCCACCCTCCTTGGTCTCCCAAAGTGCTCGGATTACAGGCGTGAGCTACCATGCCCAGCCTGGGTCCTTCTCTCCTACTCTTTCTCACACGTACTTGGCACTCCAACCCTCCATTCCCTTTTCCCATTTTCTTTTTTCCCAAGTTGGGATACTGGAGCCCTGGTAGCTTCCAACCCCCATTGGCACTGCTCAGTTTTCTTTTCTCCTCTCGCTGCTCTTCCATGAC
Source organism: Macaca thibetana thibetana (assembly GCF_024542745.1). Taxonomy (NCBI): domain Eukaryota; kingdom Metazoa; phylum Chordata; class Mammalia; order Primates; family Cercopithecidae; genus Macaca; species Macaca thibetana. Next base: position 24,936,296 of record NC_065581.1, on the reverse strand, counting down.
TTGACCTGTCCACTAGAATTTAACTTAAAGGTTGCGATTTTAAAGGGATGATCTAATTATGGACGGATGTTTTGTTCAAGTGCTGCCTATGAGATTGGGCCATAGGCAAAAGTTTTTCTAGAATTTGGAGCCACCGAAATAAAGGAAATTTGGACTCAAGAATCTCGTGAATTTGGTTACTTTCCTCAAGAAACTATGTCTAGTAATTTTTTTGAAAACTCTATTCAGTAATTTTTTTAAAAGGAGCAGTAGTAAGGTTTTTGTGTATGTGTAATTACCCAAGCAATACAAGTTCGTTGAAGAAAAATTACAGTGTCACAAAGAATACCTTGTAATCTAGTCATGTAGAATGTAATCATTGTTAATATTTTGATGTTGTCTTTCTGCTATGTTGTTCTAGCTACAGAAATATTTAAAATCATAAGTTGGGTTTTTATCACAACTTAAATCAGTTTGAAGAATATCTACTGAGCTTCACTGCTGCTTACCAAATTATCATTCTGTTGCGTTACTTTGATGGCAGGTATTTAGAGCCGCCAATACCTTGAAGTTTGATCTTAGGCCCCATTCTTCAGCTTTCACTTCTTAAAGATGTTTCCCTCTTTAAGCAAACACCTTAAAGAGAAAATTTGTACTGAGATACTAACTCCTTTTAGGATCTGAAAAATGGTCACAACTGTGAAGATAAGCGTAGAATGGAAAAATTGGCAATCATTCACCCACACCTCCCTCCAGGAGTGGCATTCCAAAACGCCCAGCCCACATTTCTTTGCCTACAGGAATTTTGCTTTTTTACATCTGGCTATGATGCTTAAGAGCGCCCTCTATAGGCTGATGCCCTGCACTCTGGATTACGCGTTGCCCCATTCTGAAGGGAAGCGTTAAGACCAAGCAGGGCTGGATGAACCTGTGTGTTCTCTCTCCTGAGCATTCGTCATTTCCAAGGTGATTATTGTAACCTCAATAACCATGTTGTTGTGGAATGGCTGGGGTCCCCAGGTTCCAGGTAGCTAGGTAACCAGGTAGCTCTGAGGTGGGAAGTGAGGGAGGTAGTGCAGGTTGATGAGTTGGGAGTCAAACGAGATTCAGACTCAAATTCTGGTTCTGCCTTGTGGTACCCATACAAGCTAACTTTGGTCTCCTCAATGGTGAAGTGGGACAGTAATATCTATCAGCTGTACAGACTGTCTTCATAGTAGATTCATAATATTTGCGTTGCACTTCAATGTGGTATGCTTTATCCTTTTCAAATTGATTATCTCATTTAACTTAATCCCTAAAGATTAAAGAGAAAATCATTGCAAGGCCAACATCCACTGTATTTTTATTCAGTTTTCAGAGCTGTGGCTCATGTTTGGCAATTTATGTGAAAGCATGTCCAGCTGGTGCCTCATTTTAAGCAAGCTCTGTGTGGGGAAACAGTCAAAAGCTTCAGCTCTGGAATTGCACAGTCTGGGCTTTGCCAACCAATTCACTTGTGACCTTAAGCAGGTTACCTAATGTCTCTGTGCCTCAGTTTACTCACTTATAAAATGGAGTCCAAACCTCATATGGCTGTATGTGGCTTAAGTGCTATGATAGGGAAAGCTTTTAGAATAGTGGTCAATACTCAATACATATTAATCCCTATTGTCTATTTACAAAAATGGGTTTATAGAATAGTGACCATTTTTCACATGTCTGGTTAACCTCAAATTCAAAATAGGACTTATTTACAGAACTTCAGTTTATGAATAACTTTTCAGAGGTTTAATATGGCAGACACAGCACTGAACAAGTTGTTAGGCGTCTGAGTTGTAGCCTTGCCCCTGCTGTGGTATAGCTGGAGGATCTTGGGCAAGTCATTTACCCTCTTTGAGCCTCATTCTTCATCTGAAACAAGGGGACTGATTACACATTCTCTAAGCATTATACTAGCCAGTCTTTACTTCAGAATGATGTATCTACCTATAAAAGTTCATGCTTGTTCTAGGATTCATGCATGCTTTCAGCTCACTTAACATGCCTAAGCAGAAAGCTTTTGGTACGATGAGTTTTCTGTAACATAAAAAAAGGAACATGCCCAGAAGCTTGTTATTAGGGCAACCACATTTCCTTGCAAGTGACACATTTTTAAAATCCCTTTCCCCCAGAGGTTACACAGATTCAGAATTTTGGTTCATTTGCTTAAAAGTATATATAAATTCATTTAGATATATGGACACTAAAAGATCTGGGAAGAAAAAAATGAGTCAATGAGTCATGCTCACAATGCATTTTTTAAACAGCCTTTCTGAGATCCTGTTTGTTTCAGCAATTGTTTTTTGTGGTTAAAGGAAATGTTAAGGTTCACAGAACTTCGGAGCATTGGTGTGTAACTGCTCGTGTTCTAAAACAGGGTTGCATATAGCGAGAGAGAAAGAGAAAGAGAGACAGAGAGAAAGAAAAGGCATTCACCTACACACGACAGATCCCAATGTCTGTTCTCTCTCTGTCTCTCCCTGTCTGTTTCTTTTCTCTCTCTCTCTCTTTCTCTCACACACACACACACACACACACACACACACACACACACAGCCTTAAGTTTGCTTTCCTAACAACATCGTCATGTCATTTAGAATATGGTTACTATCAAGTAGGCTTAATCTTTCCTGGAGAAATTATTCATTTGATTATCAAGGAATTGAAAAACCAGTTGTTAGCATTACAGACTCTTTTCCCATTGTTGTTTCAAACTTATCAAATTAAACAACTTTCATCTGTTTTGTCACTGTGATCTTGACAGCCAGTCTGGTCAGTGTTAGTGGAAATAACTGGATGGGTAATAATGGTAATGACTATAAGAATGCTGCTGCTGATGATGATGATGATGACAATGATGATGACGATGACAATGATGATGACAATTGAAAAAAGGAAAAAGGAAGGGCCATGCACAGTGTAAGTTCCTATCCTGCTTTCAAGAACAGAACAGAATTCATCTGTGGAAACAAACGACTCACCAGGTGGTGGTCAGTGAGTATTTTAGAAGCCAAAATTACTCCTTAGCACAAGTTAAAGCTCCAATTGCTTCTTTCCTTAGAAATGCGACCCGTCCCTGCCTCCATTTTCAGCACTGCTGAAAAGATTAGAATAATAAAACACCCCAACTTCATAGTAAGTGTGCGAAGTATTTCTCAGGTTCTTGTATTTCCTGGATACTTGCATGCCTTTTAGGATTATGCTTGAAGATGACAAGAAATTACAAATCATTTGTCAGATTTTCAAATGTCCCCCAGAGCTGACACAGTGCAGCTGAGCATGAGAATACTTCTCCTGTCCTGGATAACTGTGTCTGAGAAAGTTGTTTCAACCTCCACAAAGGAGGGGAACTCTCCCAGATGGAGATGAACTGGCAAAAGGAAGTCCACTCAACCATCAGCTGCCCGTTGCCTTAAAGAGACTAACAGCTGCTTGGAAAAAAATTGCCACTCACTTATGAACCAAGCCTCCCTCCTTTCTCCAAGCCAAGTAAGTTAGCACTTTTTCCCTTTCAAAGGGAACTTCAGGTCAAAGGGAGCAAGAAGACTACAAAACACTTACCAAAAAAAAAAAAAAATTGTACTTAGGATAAATACCTATTTTTTCTTTGTCTTTCCATGTAGGCTGTTTACAAAACCAAGATAGTATTTTTCTTTTAAGAGGTAAATAATTATGCAATCTGGTATAATCTGGAATATTTTGATATTGTTTCCTGAATTGTATTTGCCCCTTCCAAAATTAATAGAAAGAAGAAAGGGGAAGAAAGCAATTAAATAAATATTATGTACAAAACTAATAAATGCTGAATGTTCAGACGGGTTAAGTCATACCCTCCGTGGAAAAAGTAAGAGAAATCAAATGTAAAAGTATATGAGCCTTGGCTAGAGAGGATTGGAGATTTTTGTGTGATTATGCCACATTTTATAACATGTAAATAAATACAAGCATTGCTATTTAACTATGCTGAATCTTTCTCAAAAAATATCTGGGTTTCTCGAGTGGATCCAATAATGGGATTGAAATGCCCCAGTTTCCTGGGTTGAAAAGAATTGGTCACTCTTTGCTTTCATGATTTTGCCAAGATTGCTTGGATCAATTTCCACCCCCGAATTCTTGGATAAATGCTTTAGTTGGAAGTCACTTTCCCTACTTTATTTGTCCCAGGGTCTGGAGCAGACAAAGACCTCCCCACAGTAATTCATGCTTGTGTGACCTCTGTCTTGGATTACTGCAAAACATTCTCTTCCCATAGATGTCTAGGAAGCTTTCTTTGGCTGGTGCCAAAGAGATGGTGTCATTGCAGGGGCATAAACTAAAATAGCACATTGCACTAAAGCTATGCAGGCTGTCTTAGCCACCAGTCCACCCCCCTGATTTATGGCCCCCAGTGACCTCAGAGTAACCTGTTTAGATCAGGCCAATGCCAAAAGGGGCCCAATATTACAAGTAAAACATTTTAGTTGTTTATTTTAATATGTCCATGAGCAGCCAGCCAAGTCTTAACTTTTTAGGAATGGTGAGTGTAAGATATACTAGAGTATGTCTTCCATAGGGCTTGAGTTGAAAACTAAAAGTGCATGCATACTCATTGTAGCTATGACAGTTTTAAAAAAAGAAAAAGAAATGTGTAGTTGTTGTGACCAAAATATTAAAATAAATTTGGAGGGTTGCCCTCCCACCTCTCTTTTTGATAGAAGCCACTTCAGTTACACAAGCCAACATATTTATTAAAAAGATGTGATTTATCTAGTTAACTGTGCCTCCTGTATTTTTTCAAGAGACAGGGTCTCACCCAGCCTGAAGTGCAGTGGTGTGATTGTAGCTCACTGCAGCCTCAACTTCCTGGGCTCAAGGGATCCTCCTGCCTCAGCCTCCAAGTAGCTGGGACTACAGGTGTGCACCACCATATCCAGCTAATTTTTTTTATTTTTTTGTAAAGCCAGGCTGTGACTATGTTGCCCAGGTTGGTCTCAAACTCCTTGCCTTAAATGATCCTCCCGCCTAGGCCTCTCAAAGTGCTGGGATTACAAGCGTGAGCCACCGTGCTTGGCCTGCCTTGTATATTTTATTGTGCTAAGCAAATGTCAGTTTATTCAACTTCTCATTTATTTTTGGATAGCAAAATTGTGTCTACTAATTACTTGCCAAAAGCTGTGATGTTTAACTAAAATGTTTAAAATGCAGTTGATTTTGGAAGATATTTTAAAGGAGAAAAGGTATTAGTTGAGACAAATTAAAGTGACTCTTTCAAGTACCAGAAGGACAGAGAAAAGTTGGAGGGGAAGAAAAGGACCTAGTAAATGGTCCTACAAGTGAAAATGGAAAGAAGAAAATGAAACTAGAAATGCAGGTGCTGATGAGACAGTAACCACTCTTATAATTCCTCATCATTCAGTATGGTCCAGGCTGTGTCAGGTGCTAGTTTCTGGGACCCTGAAATGTGGATGTGCTTGGCTGACTCTGAGGGTGATGATTCCATAGCATCTGCACACCCTAGATTGAAGAGGGAAGTGTCAAGAACCTGAACTGTTTGATTCTTGTTGATAAACAAATCAGCTCATGTAAGCTAAAAGCCCACTTTACTTTGTGCTGTGTAGCCAGAGCATATCTTATCCTTTAGAATATTCCTTCCTTCCAAAAAAAAAAAAAAAAAGAATAATTTACTTTATCCTTTTCAGATATTTTTAAGAGAAAGATTTTGACCTATGCTGTGATAGCAATCAAAAGCCAGATATAATGGGCAGTGTTTCTCCAGAAGGCAAATTAAATTAATAATAATTTATATCATCATTCTTTCACATGTTGGCTTTCTATAGCTTCAATTTTTTCATGTCTCAGCTTGCTTAAGAAATGCTTCAGGCAGGAGATACTTAAGGACACAGTGTTGGATACAAAGTAAATCTCCTGGAACTTAAAATATAAATGTGAGAAACGTGAACTTTTTGGGGTGGGTAAGGTGTCTCTTTTCCAAACTGAGGAAGAGAGGAAACACTTGGATCTAGCTTTGTAAAGATTTTCATTAATAGAGAACCTCCTAAACAGAGAAGAGATCCTGGGGTTATTCGTCTGCGGCTATATTACAAGTTTAACTCTAGACAGCAATTATTTCTAAATAAAATAAAGAGAAGAAAGAGGTTGCTGCCTTCCGGAAAGTGATGAGGTTATGGTGCCACTTTTCACCACAGACTTTTCTTTCTTTGCCTTTGAATTATTGGGAGTTAAAGGTTTGAATATTTATACTATACCACTCACACAGCAGCAGCATAAGAGCAGCTGGTCCCTTCTCCCTCTTGACTTCATTCTAAACTGTTCATTCAGTGTAAGAAGTAACAAAAGGATAACTTGCCTTTCAGATCACAAGATGAGTCAGCTGGCTGAGCCTTTGAGTATAATTTTTTTATGTGAATTTCAGAAGTCTCTGAGAGAGAGTAAATATGAAAACATTTTCTATGGTGGGAATTTTCTTTCTATTGATAACAGCAAAATACACTAGTAGAATGGTATTTAAAGAAAAATATACCAAAGACTTAAATAAGCAGATATGATTTGTGGAAGGCACTCTTAACTGTCTTAACTGCCTTCAGATAAATGACATGACTAAAATATTAGGAAAAACAAACTCTTCTTCAACTTGTGGTTCATACACTGAGGGGTACCAACAATGTCTTTGAGGTAGGGCATGACTCACACCCCTATTAATCGCCACAAGCATCTCTAAAAACTGAAAAAGCTATTAAAATTTTAAATCTTAATAGAAAGCATAATAGAAAGCTTTTTAAATAAAACATTGCAATTTTGAGTGGTCTGCATTCTACAATCTGAGTAAAAAATCACGTGTTGCTCTGCAAACAGCTTCTAGAGAAGGCCCAGACCCCTTTTCTAACCATATTGCTGTATTGCATACTTTGCATACAGAAATTCTGAAGTCATTGTTGTTTTCGAATCTTTGATTTTTAGCTTCCAGACTTCCAAACTGAGGGAAAGTAGCATATATGCTGTGGAATGAGCAAAATATTTGAACTCATAAAACCTAGTTCAACTTACTATTTGTTTGGCTTTAGGCAAATTACCTAACTCCTCAGAAGATTCAATTTCCTTTTTCCAGTGAAAATGATGATAATAGGCTGGGCGTGGTGGCTCATGCCTGTAATCCCAGCACTTTGGGAAGCCGAGGCTGGCGGATCACGAGGTCAAGAGATTGAAACCATCCTGGCCAACATAGTGAAACCCCGTGTCTACTAAAAATACAAAAATTAGCTGGGCACGGTGGTGTGCACCTGTAGTCCCAGCTACTCCAGAGGCTGTGGCAGGAGAATCACTTGAACCTGGGAGGTGGAGGTTGCAGTGAGCCGAAATCGCACCACTGTACTCTAGCCTGGTGGCAGAGCAAAACTCTGTCTCGAAAAAAAAATAAAAATAAAAAATAAAAGAAAATGATGATAATAAAGGTGATGGTAGTGGTGGTTGTGGTGGTTGTAGTGGTTGGTGGTAATGGTGATGATGATTATGATGATATTGATGATGGTGGTGGTGGCGGTAGTGTTTGGACCGGTGGTGGTAGTGGTTATAGAGATAATAATAATGGTGGTGGTGGTAAGGTGATGATAATGATAATAATCATGATGATGGTGGTGGTAGTGGTATTGGTTATGATGGTGATGGTGGTGATGGTTTTAGTGGTGGTTATGGTGATGATGATTGTGATGATAATGTTGATGGTGGTGGTGGTGATGATGATGGTGGTGGTGGTTGTAGTTGTAGTGGTGGTGGTGATGGTAGTGGTGGTGAGGTGATGATGATGATAATCATGATGATGGTGGTGGTGATGATGGTGGTGATGATTGTAGTTGTAGTGGTGGTGGTGGTAGTGGTGATGGTGGTGAGGTGATGATGATTATGATAATCATGATGATGGTGGGTGGTGGTAATGATGATGATGGTGGTGGTGGTGATGGTGGTGATGATTGTAGTTGTAGTGGCGGTGGTGGTAGTGGTGGTGATGGTGGTGAGGTGATGATGATTATGATAATCATGATGATGGTGGTGGTGGTAATGTTGATGATGGTGGTGGTGATGATAATGGTGGTGGTGGTTGTAGTTGTAGTGGTGGTGGTGATGGTAGTGGTGGTGAGTTGATGATGATGATAATCATGATGATGGTGGGTGGTGGCAATGATGATGATGGTGGTGGAGATGATGATTGTGGTGATGCTGATGATGATGTTAGTGATGATGGTGATGATGATGATGATTAACCACTCAAAAAACTGCTGAGTTTAAAGGGAGATAATGTATGATATACTTGAAAACCATAAGGGCTTACTACGTAAGTATCAGTTATTATTTAACTGTGATTTTCTCAGCTGTCTCAGCCTCTCAAGTCTATACAATTCGCCCCTCTTCTATTCTTGGCCTTTGTTAGGAAGAGCTAGCTTAATAAAAGACATAAGTTGATTAGAGGAGAGCTATTGCGACTGCTCACCTCAAATGCTTTCCTGAGAATATAGAGGTACTTCTGGCTCATGAATTAGCAAACCTGGTTGCTATCTGATCTTTACCATGTGACCAAGGCAGGGCTCAGAATAACCCCATTGCTTGGCACAGAATACATACATGATTGCTTACCCGTGTGCTATTGCTTTAATCAATCTGGTCTCTGCCTGAAAATTCTCTGGGTATCAAGGGAGAAACACGTACTATGGCAGTTTTATTGTGTAGAGGGCCCCTTGCCTCGGAGGTGAAAATCATATCTTTAACCGTATCTGTAGCAGTATGCAGGACCTATTTCCTGAGTAAATATTTACTTGTGGTAAACACATCAGAGGCACTGCCTCCCCCATCACCACTTTACAGAGTTCTTTTAAAAATGTAATCTGAGAAAAGCTGAACTTTCTGTATCTGTTAAAGCATTTCTAATTTAAAGATAACACCCACTGAAAACTTTAATGTTGTATATGTTACAGTATTTTAGGACAGCAATTAAGATTTTAAATGAAGCCTCTACAATGTTCCCTCTAGTGGTGTTTTGTTTTTGTTTTAGATTCCATTGTTTTAAAAATATTTTCAGTGGTAAAACTCCCTGAAAAAAATGATAATCTGTTTATGTGTATTTGTGTGTAAACATTAATTTTATACAAATGTACAGGACAAACATTAGCTCAGTTGCTTCATAATAATACTACATGGGACAGAGAAGGAGTGAATAGAGTCAACCCTCTGCGAGCTCATTGACAAATACTTATTGAGTACCACTCATAAAACTTATAAGCAGGGCACATACTTAGTTGGTTAGGTTGGAAATGGTACCAGCTGCAGCAGAGTAGACCAAGAATGGATGAATCTAAAATTTTTTTTTTTTTTTTTTTTTTTTTTTGAGACCGAGTCTCACTCTGTCACGAGGCTGGAGTGCAACGGCGCAGTCTTGGCTCACTGCAACCTCCGCCTCCTGGGTTCAAGTGATTCTCCTGTCTCAGCCTCCTGAGTAGCTGGGATTACAGTCACACACCACCACGCCCAGCTAATTTTTGCATTTTTAATAGAGACAGGGTTTCACCATGTTGGCCAGGATGGTCTTGATCTCTTGACCTCCTGATCCACCCGCCTCAGCCTCCCAAAGTGCTGGGATTACAGGCGTGAGCCACCATGCCCGGCCTGAACCTAAATTCTCTACTCTTCTGGAAAGGCAACTGATGGCGGGTCAGAAGCATCATCTGCCCTATGCAGAAAGACAACACAGCTTGTCCTTTACAACAAGGACTACAATGCAGAAGACAGAGATAGCCCCGTGGATCTTCCTAATATTGATAATACGCCTGGAAAAGTAGGTGTTTATGCCTTATGACCCACCAGGTAACACTGAGAACTGCACACATTGAGTCAATGGCTTTTTGCACTGCTCTTGGTCTAGGCAGAGACAGATAAGCCATGGCCTCAGGCCAGATCCAGCCAATTGCCTGTTTTTGTATCGCTTGCAAGATAAGAATGATTTTTTACAGATGAACATTTGCAATTAATTTGGTGATAGGGATCACTAACCTAGAATCTCAGTTAAGCAAAACATTATCCCAAAGGAAAAGAATTCCATTCTTGTCCTTACTAGACCATTTTTTAAAGTACTCAATTATATTTTGAATTTTGTCAATAACGATATGTGAAATTTTATTTTCTTTCTTGTTATATGTCTTTATATAATTTCTTCATTTTTATCACTTGGCCCACAAAGCCTAAAATATTTATCTAGCTTTTTACAGAAAAAGCCTGCCAACTCCTAGTCTATGTCATCAACTTCCAAATCTTAAGGTCATTGAGAATTTTGTAATCATCTCTTCCTCTTCCCCTTTTGCATCATCTCTTCCTTCCTTCTCATGTCTGCTGGGAGGGTCTTATCATTATTAAATCCCCATGTAGGAAGGGACTTATCCCTTCTTATGGTTATTTTAAAACTCTTTTAAAAAGAATATCTGTCATTATATTACATTGCTCTGTAATACCAATTGGAAGGATGATGAAAAATTGGTGGCTAAGACAAAATGCCTTGGGTTTGAGGAGGGAACAGAAGGCAACATCCTATAAAAGGAGAAACACCGTAAGACTAAGGATCTTTTCTGTCAGCCCAACAGTAAATCAGGTGAAAGAAGATAGCACACAGCAAGTGTCCAAGGAGTCTTTTCTATTTACACCTCTGCAATATTTCAAGGGACTTCTTTCCCCCATGTGATGCTTCGAGTACACACATCTCCAAGATCTGAAGCCCTTAGACCTAACCTTAATGAATGATAATGAATGATAGGCAAGCATGACTCAAAGTTGTCTTTTTGGCTTTTGCACACACGCAAGTCCCAGTTTATCAAGGAGTGATGGTGCCAGGCCTCAGGGGGCATCTCCCAAAGAAACCACAAATTGGAAATGCATTACCTTACGTTAGGAGATTACATGGGATTAGCAGAGCTTTGATCATCCCAAAACGGTGCTGGCTCTTGCCCACTGCCCCATGTCTGTAAAGCAGACCAGCGTGTGTCTGCTCAGCCTGCATGTTAATTCAAGAACAAGGAAGCCTTTTCAAAACAGACACAACGGGAGAGCGCTAAAAGCACTGCCACACACACCCATGCACATTTGGAGGGGCCACACGGCTCCTGGTTGCTACGCATTACAAGAGGCAGGAATGCTGAGCTCTGTGAGGCATTTCTGAGCAGTTTTTTTTTTTCTTTTTCACCCAGGCTGGAGTGCAGTAGTGCGATCTCGGCTTACTGCAACCTCTGCCTCCCAGGTTCAAGTGAGTCTCATGCCTCAGTTTCCCAAGCAGCTGGGACTACAGAGACATGCCATCACGCCCGGCTAATGTTTTGTATTTTTAGTAGAGAGGGGATTTCACCATGTTAGCCAGACTGGTCTCAAACTCCTGGCCTCAAGTGTTCCGCCCACCTCAGCCTCCCAAAATGCTGGAATTACAGGAGTGAGCCACCGCGCCCAGCCTCTGAGCAGTTCTAACTTGCTGTGGGGGAGAAGAATCTTGCTATTAAAAAGAGTTAGGAAACTCTTGGCCACTGTTGGTGGGGATATAAAATGGTACAGCCTCTATAAAAAACAGTATGACAGTTCCTAAAAAAAATTAAAAATAGAATTGCCATGTGATCCAAAAATTCCACTTCTGGGTATATACCCAAAAGAATTAAAAGCAGAGTCTTGAAAAGATATTTGTATATCATATTCATAGCAGCATTGTTCGCAATAGCCAAAAGGTGGAAGCAACTCAAGTATTCACCCATGCAAAATGTAGTACAGTATATATATACAATGGAATATTATTCAGCCTGCAAGAAGAAATGCTGACACCTGCTACCATATACATGGACCTTGAGGACATTATACTAAGTGAAATAAGTCAGTCATAAAAGACAAATACTGTATGAATCCACTTCTATGAAGTACCAAGAGTAATCAAATTTATAGAAACAATAAATAGACGGTGGTTGCCAGAGGCTGGAGGGAGGAGAAAGTAGGGAATTGCTTTAATGGGCATAGAGTTTTAGATTTGCAAAATGAGAGAGTTCTGGAGTTTGGTGCAGAACAGTGTGAATATACTTTACACTACTGAACCATACCCTTAAAAAACAGTTGAGATGGTAAATTTTATGTTATGTGTATTTTACCTTTTTTTTTTTTTTTGAGACTGTCTTGTTCTTTTGCACAGGCTGGAGTGCAATGGCACCATCTTGGCTCACTGCAACCTCTGCCTCCCTGGTTCAAGCAATTCTTGTGCCTCAGCCTCCTGGAGTAACTGGAACTACAGGCGCATGCCAACACAGCAGGCTAATTTTTGTATTTTCGGTAGAGACAAGGTTTCACCACATTGGCCGGGCTGGTCTCGAACTCCTAACCTCAAATGATCCACCTGCCTCGGCCTCCCAAGGTGCTGGGATTACAGGCATGAGCCACCATGCCTGGCCGCTTACCATATTTTTGGTTTTTTAAAGACTTCAGAATGGGTACACAAAACACTGGAATGTACCAGGCCATTCCTGAAGGTCTGCAGAGCAGTTACTTTTTCTTGAGCCAGGTAAATTTAACAGTAGGGAACTGAATTTCCACAAAAGATAGAAGTGGTTCTAGGGAGCTGACGCTGACCAAGGCTAAGCATATCTGATACAATCTTAGAAAGACTGGTTCCTTTATAACAGCATATGTGAGAGTTATGTATGGGATTCTGCTACTAATTTCCTCCTAGCTGGGCATCAGTTTCAGGAACTCTGCAAAAATACTTTGAGATTAGCACTTACTGAGGCTCCTCTAGAGATGAATAACATAATTAGAAGATGTGTCTCCCTTGGGGGCTTATGAGATCTTTAGGGATATAAATAAGGGTTTTTTTTTTATTACTCATTTAAAGAATATCGGCCAGGCATGGTGGCTCATGCCTATAATCCCAGCACTTTGGGAGGCCGAGGAGGACGGGTCACTTGAGGTCAGGAGTTCGAGACCAGTCTGGCCAACATGGTGAAACTCCTTCTCTACTAAAAAATACAAAACTTAACTGGGCATGGTGGCACACATCTGTAATCCTAGCTACTTGGGAGGCTGAGGCAGGAGAATTGCTTGAACCTGGGAGGCGGAGGTTGCAGTGAGCTGAGATCGCGCCATTGCACTCCAGCCTGGGCAACAGAGCGAGACTCTGTCTCAAATTTAACAAAAAAAGAAAGAATATCAATTGAAAGTCTTCCATATGCTTGGTTCAGTTCTATTCTGGCTCTCAGGATACAGCAGTGAATATAACAAAGTCCCAGCCTTGTGAAGTTATATTGCAGAGAAGAGAAACAGACAATAGGCAAGCCTGTAAAAATACAGTACATCGGGGGAGAGGGGGCGATAAGTGTTACAGAAAAAAATTAAGTGCAGAGTGGGCAGAATAGGACATGGTGGTCAGGGAAGACTTTACTGACAAATTCCCAGAGGTTTGAAGTCAAGGTCTGAACATACGGAGGTCTGGGGAGAGTGTTCCAGGAATAGTAAGGAAACCAATGTGAGCAAGGCAGAGAATGGTAGAAGATGAGATCTAAGGCTGGGCATGGTGGTTCACGCCTGTAATCCCAGCACTTTGGAAGGCCAAAGTTGGAGGATCACTTGAGATCAGGTATTTGAGACCAGCCTGGCCAACATGGTGAAACCATGTATCTACTATTTAAAAAAAAAAAAATTAGCTGGGTGTGGTGGCACGTGCCTATAGTCCCAACTACTTGGGAGGCTGAGACAGGATAATTGCTTGTGCCCAGGAGGCAGAGGTTGCAGTGGTCTGAGATCATGCCACTGCACTCAAGCCTTGGTGACAGAGACTCTGTCTCCTCAAAAAAAAAAAAAAAGAAGAAGAAGAAGAGAGAGAGATCTAAGAGGTTTTGGAGAGTTCAGCTCCTGTAAAGCCTTATAGGCTACTGTAAGGATTTGAGTTTTTACTCTATGAGATGGGAAGCCATTGGCCAGTGTTGAGCAAAGTGATGCAATCTGATTTACCTTACAAAAGGATCATTCTGACTGTTGTCTTGGAAAGAAAGATGGGGGAATAAGGGCAAGGGCAGGTTAGGAGACCATGGGCTTATTCCAGAAGAGCTCATGGGATCCTTACCTGGCCTGCTACTGGCTGAATACTGGGGGCATGGGAAAAAGTGGTCAAGGATGATTCCAGGGCTTTGGCCTCAGAGTCTGGAAGGATAACATTGTTCTTTACTGAAATGAAGACGGCTGCTAGAGGAGTAGACTTAAGGTGAGGAAGGGTATTGCTGTGATGCAGAATCAAGAGTCCAGTTTTGGACAGTTAAGTTTATAGTATACATATAAATTGTGGATGACTTCATGAAGTCCCATTCTAAGTACTCAGAATAGCGAACACTCAGGAAATAGTTGTTGAAATGTTGCCTATAAAGCAGCCTATACATAATTGAAAATTATACATAGATTTATCTCTAGCTCATAGGGATTGGGCTATATAACCTATATGGTTTGTTCCATAAGATCATGGGTTCAATAATACAATGCAAACTGTTCAGAACACTAAAGGGCAATTTAGGGAAAGACCAGAGGGAAAGGGCTGGAATAATCTGAGCAGGCTTCTTGGAGGTGAATATTTGAAGTTGAGAGCTTAACATCCTTGGAAGCAATGTTCTGATAAACACGATAATTGTAGGAATACATCAGGGAATGCTTTATCTTCACATACTCTCCTGCATTTGGTGCTATGCATACCAAGTTCACATGCTTGCATTTCTTGCCCTTTTGCTCCAAGGCCATACATTCATAGAATCTCAGCTGGAAGAGACCTAAAGAGGTGTTTGGTCTACCTTCCTAACAGAAGGCTGGCAAGAATCAGCCCCAGTGCTCAACTCCCTCCCTTTTTCCCTCCAAAGGAGATGTATCTGTCTTCATCATTTACACAACCATTTAACAGTCAATAGCTAGCAGGCATCACATTTGCTTTTATTTTAACTCAAATCCCACAGGTTATATCTTCAATCACTTCACTTTATTCTAATTCTGGGAAAGAATTGTTCTTCCTTCTGCAAGACAGTCCTCAAAAACCATTAAAATAACAGTAACACCAATAACTCTCCAAACACTGAAATCGCCAGTCCAATATTTGTATTCCACCAGGCACTTGAGTCGAATAGTATCTACTGCCGACAAGAGGGCGAGTGTATTCTCAGTGGTGAAGAGGCCTGAATGTCTGTGAATTAGGATATGAAATGCAGGGGCACACGGCCTACAGCTGTTGAACTTGAAGTCCTCTGTGAATGCAAACCCCACAGCTGAGAGGCACTTCTCAGAGAGGCCTGTGTACGTTTGCTCTTCTAGATGTCCAGGGCTTATCCTCATTGTGACTTAGCCACCGTCTTGTGTGCAGAGAACAAACGAGAGCAGGTGTTCACATTTATCTTCCTCAAGCAGCCCCTTGAGGCTCTTTGGGGGAGGGTCAGGGAAGGAAGAGGCTGAAATACAGCCTTCCATCCCCCAACTCTCACTCCTGCCAGCAGACAGCTGTTTCAGTCTCCTTGCTGCTGCTAATGAAAACATAGCTGGGACTCAATAAAAGATATTTAATATGGGATTGCTTGGAGAAGCCACTTTCTTTGGAGATTTGCTGAAACCAAAGCTCTTGGATTTGTTTCCATTGCTGTGAAATTTTCACCTCCAGCAGCCTTAGCATGAATGACCTATTTTGAACGTGACAGCGATTACACTTTGGTGGCGTGAATAATTTATTAGGTGCAAGAGCACTGTCAACGTAGTGATATTACAGCAGTCTTGCTTGCCTGGCTAATTATGGAAGATGACAGCACTCTATCCTGTTGTCACAGCTCCTCTCCAAAGCTGCCAGGGATGTGGATTCTATGTGAGCAGAGAAGGAAAGAGGGGAAATGGGGCCAGGTTCCTGCTACCAAAGAAGGCTTTGTGGGTTGAGCAGGCTGTGCTGCTGGAGTTAGATTTCCACTTTCACCTCTGCAAAGTGAAACTGTGCTGGGCCCATGGGGATGAATCTTGTATCCAGTATCCTGATTTTGCATAAAATGTGTGTTAGTTGGGGGAGGTGCAGGCTGTGAAAGAGTGACTTAGGAAGGAAACAGGCATTAGATCCTGGAGCTAGCTAGGGTATCTAATGGTTTCCAGGCTTACAGAGGAGGCACAGGCCTTTTTAGCATGCAGCTGGATTCAGAGCCTAGGACCAGGAGTATGAGAGAAAGGAATAGAGCACAGCCAGGAGGAGCCCCAGTTATGGCTTCAGAGTGTGTTCCCTTGTATTTTAAGCTACCTTGAGACTCTCTAGAGCTTTCCCTAGCTTTGCCTGAGTATTAGTGACAGCTCATTTAACCTTACTGAGACCTCAGTTCCAGATATAAATTAGGATCCAAAATAATGTCCATGAAGATTTTGAAGATTAACAGTCAGTGACAAAGTTTTAAGCAATAGGGCTTCTGGGCCCGTAATTCCTTCTAAAATTACCTCCTGAAGTTAATGGTCCCAGCTTTATGAAATAGGGATGAACTAACCTTTGGGAAGATCTTTGCATAGGTGGGGGCAGGGAGACAGAAAAGAATTAAACAAGATTACATACAGTAACATCACAAGCCTACAATGGAAAGAGAAATGAAAATTAAATTAAATTAAATTAAATTAAGGGAGCTACCTGAAGAAGAAATATTTTTAAAATACGAATGACTGGATAAAAGCAGATACTTCAAAATTTTCAATAATAGGTAATGATTAATGACTATCAATCAAGCCAATGTCAGGAAGCTGACGGCTCCCTCAAGTTAGAATAATTCAAGGAAGCTTATTTACAATGAGACGAGTTACAAGGGGGATGGGGATGCTGGGGATAGTGGGGTCCAAGGTGACCTCATAGGGAGGAGCCAGGGAATGCATATTCTCACCTTACTTTCATCTCCTGTTGGGGATCCCCGTTGGCCAGACCCACCTGGATATCACAGGACGGCCACTGATGTGGTCCCTACAGGTGAACCCACCAGGAGAGAGAAGATGGAGATGGACAGAAAGGGTCAACATGGGATAACCTGCAAACCAGGGACTGCATCAGGCCCAGGGACACGGAATGAATAAATCACCTTGGAGGACCTTTACAGATACATCTCTTCTTTTAATGTTTCCCCTGATCATGAGAGAAAAAGGAAAGATATTGTGAAGTGAAAGTCAACTTAGAACCTTTAAAAAAGCCTACTACAGCTGGGCACGGTGGCTCACGCCTGTAATCCCAGCACTTTGGGAAGCTAAAGCGGGCGCATCACGAGGTCAGGGGTTCAAGACCAGCCTGGCCAACATGGTGGAACCTCGTCTCTACTAAAAATACAAAACATTAGCCAGGCCTGGTGGCACGCACCTGTAATCCCAGCTACTCGGGAGGCTGAGGCAGGAGAATTGCTTGAACCCAGGAGGCGGAGGGTGCAGTAAGGCAATATCGCGCCATTGCACTCCAGCCTGGGTGACAAAGCAAGACTCTGTCTCAAGAAAAAAAGAAAAAAAAAAGCCTACTGCATATCAAGTACTTAGCATTGTGCTTACACATAGATATTGATACTCTCCAATCACTTCTACAACTGCTTTGAATCATGTTATACTTATTTTAATATCTTTGTGCAATAATACATATTGATTAAATGTATGCCATTTACTTTCAGCCTATGGTGTTCAGAACTATACCAATTTGTAAAGTTAACATTTTGCCAACATTTTTGTCAGTCTAGATCACTGATTCTCAAAATGTGATCTAAAGACTCATGAGGTTTCCCAGAACCCTTTCAAGGGGTCCCTAAAGTCCTCAATATTTTTTAAAAGCATAAAATGGTCTTGGGACCAAAAATTCAAAAAGGCTATTCTAGATTATAGTATTGTATCAATGTGTCTTGAAACGAAGGAAAGGGTCGGGAGTACTGCTGGCCTAGATTATATGATTCCAGAAAATGATCTCTATATGTAATATAATAATAATATATGAGAAATCCAATCTCAAGTTTCTGGAGAGAAGGAGACTGCTATATTTAGAGAATATTTTATTTCCCATCAACTTTGAACATTTCACTGATTGTTGTCTACCCATGCAGCCTTACAGGTCACTTGGTGTGGAAGCTAGAAGTGGGGGTGGAGAGGAGGTTTAGGGTCAGGATAATTTACCCAAGTACAGGAGACTGATTTCTGAACCTCCGGGACATTCATTCTTGGGACATACTAAAATGCTAAGGGTGTTGGCTAAACGAGTTTCTCATTGTGCAAGCAGATACTTGTGACAATAGCAAGGAAACAGCCTGAGATGTCCACTCCCTTGAGAACCTTATCATGGGTGCCAGACACGGGCAAAGGATAACAGGGTCTTTCTCTCAGCAGTTAAGAAAGCAGTGAGCAAGACCCAGCTGTCACTTGTCAGGGTGAAATATGCTTCTGTAGGTACAGTTCAGACGCCAATAAATGCAGGCTTGTTATGTTCTTTTTCCAGGGGAAAAGGTGGCAGAAACCAGCAGGGACAGTGTATGCTCTCATTCCTCATTTAGTCAATATTTATTGGCTATCCTCTACACTCATTAATATAGAGGTTACTATCCTGTATGCAGCACAAAACATAGTTCCTGACATCGCAGAGCTTATAAACCAAAGAGGAGAAGTGTATTAAATAGCTACAACAAAAGGAAGATGTGTGATTGAGTCTGCACTCGGGACAGATGACTTAAAAGAGGACTCAGGTAGAGCACAGAAGGCCAAGGAAAGTGTCATGAAGGAGGTAATGTTTGAACAGGGCTTCATAGGCCAGGCAAGATTTTTACAGCCAAACATTAAAGGTAGGAGAAAAAGTGAGAGGCAAGGGCTCAGCAGAGAATTTCCAGGCAATAGGAATGGCCTGAGGAAAAAGGTGGAATCAGGAATTGTCAAATGTTAGAGCCAAAGAAAGCTTGGCGATCAGGTTGTCCAAACCCTTCATTTGATAGATGAGGACATAGGTCCGTAAAGGCCCCTGAGTTCTCTATTGGCAACACTAAAATAGAACCTAGGCAGCGACTCTGAGTCCAGGACTTTTTCCAGGGCTGTTCCCTGGATGCAGGGTGAGAAGAGCCAGAGCTGAGAGCCTGCATGGCAGAGTGGCGGGGATGCAGCTGGGAAGGCTTTTGGAACCACACTGCAGCGCCAAGGGGGCTGGATGCCTATTTGGACTTGGTTCAGACCAGTGTTTCCTAAAGTGCATTCTGAGATGACTGTGCCAAAACCATCAGTGTGCTTGTTAAAACGACATGGGGAAAGGAAGGGGACCTAAAAATCTGCATGTTAGATTCCTTCCCAGGGTGATTCTTATGCACTTCATAAGCTGGAAAATCAAAAATACAGAGAGACGGTGGCTGGGCACGGTGGCTCACGCCTGTAATCCTAGCACTTTGGGAGGCCGAGGCAGGTGGATTATGAGGTCAGGAGTTTGAGACCAGCCTGGCCAACCTGGTGAAACCTCATCTCTACTGAAAATACAAAAATTAGCTGGGAGTGGTGGTGGGCGCCTGTAATCCCAGCTACTCGCTCGGGAGGGTGAGGCAGGAGAATCACTTGAACACAGGAGGGGGAGGTTGCAGTGAGCTGAGATTTCGCCATTGCACTCCAGCCTGGGTGATAGAGCAAGACTCCGTCTCAAAAAAAAAAAAAAAAAAAAGTACAGAGAGAGGGAGAAAGACTGGTCACAGAGCCAACTGAAGAATTCAATAGACGTGAGCAATGTGGAGACCAAAAGATTATACTATTAGAAAGAAGTGCAAAAATCTTAGAACTGGCAGCATTCCAAGCCATATTTTGGCCTTGGATCTGGGTGGCCAAATGCCTATAGAGAAAGGTCATAGGATTAGAGAAAAGACTTTCAAGGCTGTTAGATCTGCTGTTCATATGGATATGAAGCATCACAGATATAAAGAGAAATTAGATCTCAGTTGTATCTGCTTACTTCTCTCTAGGACTAGTCAGCTAGTCCAAGAGTAGAAGCCAAAATTCACCAGAATAATAGACACAGGTAGATACAGAAATATGTTTTTTATTTCTGCCGGGAATGCAGGAAAAAAATATGTGGTAGACAGACAGACAGACAGACAGACAGATAGATAGATAGATAAGGGTTGGTAGGTACAACCAAATTTCTAAGTGACCTTCTGATTAGACCTAGAGCACCGACTTCACTTCATAACAGCAGTGGTTCTTCAGGCATGGTCTAAGTCCTTTATTACATATGTGTAGCTCTAAGTCAGCGAATTAAATTGGTTGCATTTTGGCTGCTGTTCTGCTTTCTTCTGATGAATTGTGTATTTACTAGGATTGATTGATGACAGAACAATAAGGTTTGTTTGACTGAGTCTGTTCTTCAACCACACACTGGCTTAAAACGTGCTCATGCACGGTGAAACCCCGTCTCTACTAAAAAATACAAAAAACTAGCCGGGCGAGGTGGCGGGCGCCTGTAGTCCCAGCTACTCCGGAGGCTGAGGCAGGAGAATGGCGTAAACCCAGTAGGCGGAGCTTGCAGTGAGCTGAGATCCGGCCACTGCACTCCAACCTGGGCCACAGAGCGAGACTCCATCTCAAAAAAAAAAAAAAAAGTGCTCATGAGAGGAGAATGGAATACAGTTCAGTTATTAAAAGAGGCCATTTTCAGTGCTGCTGAAGTTCAAACACCTTGTTTTATGTATAAAAAATAATCACAGTTCCCATAGAACCCATAGTGCTGCCTCCTTCGTAATACACCATCCCACTTATTTACTACTGTCCTCATCGCCAGACTCTACAAGGCAGGTTTCACGACTACTGGGCTTACCTCTGTCTCCGGCCCTTAACAGAGTGCCTGGCACCTGGGTGGCACTCGATTATTTCTTGAAATAATAGCTATTATTAGTACTTAGGGGTGTTTGGTTGGTTGTTTGTTTTGACATGAAGTCTTGCTCTGTCACTCAGGCTGGAGGTGCAGTGACGTGATCTTGGCTGACTGCAACCTCTGCCTCTTGGGTTCAAGTGATCCTTCCACCTCAGCCTCCTGAGTAGCTGGGATTACAGGCACCTGCCACCACACCCGGCTAATTTTTTGCATTTTTAATAGAGACAGGGTTTCGCCATTTTGGCCAGGCTGGTCTCGAACTCCTGGCCTCAAGTGATCCACCCATCTCGGCCTCCCAAAGTGCTGGGATTACAGGCGTAAGCCACCATGCCCAGCCATTACGGGTGTTTTCAATTAAAATTTATATATGAGGGGGGAAAATACCCTGACTTGTATTAAACGATTTCTT